>NC_134136.1:50865000-51202500 GCF_040939455.1 Microcebus murinus | reverse complement strand
AGAATTAACCATTTTGTTCATGTCTGTATTCCAACACCAAAAACTGTGCCTGGCACATAGCAACCCTGACAGTAAACATTTGCTGAAAAACTGAGTTATGCTAAGCACTTTACTTATATTAGCTCATTTAATTCTAATGAAAGTCCTTAGGGTAGGAATGAGTATTATATGTATTTTATAAATGAGGACACTGAGGTACAGCAACTTTAAGAGGCTACCTAGAGATCCCATTGAGATTAAGAGGTCGCATCACTAACAAGTGAGGATCCTGAGCTTCAAGCCAGAGCTGACTATCTCCAGAGCACATAGTCTTGAGTGCTAGGCCTTGCTGCCTTTCTTGCACTGAAGTAAACTTTACAGCTCGTTTACTTCTCAGTCTACTAAATAAATCTGCCAAACCTTTTATTTCTTATTTAAATTATAAATTCAATTAGATATACCAGGTCATCTCTTGCACTGGTGATGAGTGAAACTAAGGTTGCTTGATTGGTGAGAGATTATCTGTTGAAATCATTTATTGGGAGATTTTTTTAGATACAGAAATATCAGGCTAAATCCTGGCACAGTATGTTGAATGGGTTCAATGTGATGAGATGTTTATGGCAAACACTGTAACTTTGTTCCTGGTTCTGTCATGAAGTGGACATTTTGTGACTTTGGATAAATCAGTAAAAATCTTTTCTTTGATTTATCCCATCTGTGCCATATTGGTGATCTCAGGAGGGTAGAGTAAAAACTCATAAATAGGCATTCAGGTGAAAGATGCCACATAAGAACTGTAATATACAAGATGATTTTTAAATGGCTTTCTGTGTTTGAAATAAAAAAGTATTATATTTCAAAATATGAAACCATTTCACTCTTGACTGTTGCTGAGTCTATAAGAGTCGTTTTTTTTTCCAATCCCCCTTTGCAGTTGCTATATAACCCAAGTAAAATCTTTCACTGAAACGACTTACTGCTTCTGTTTCCCGTGCAAATTCCTTTCTGCTATTTCATTTTCCTCTATTATCCATTATACATAGCCTTTAGATACTAATGGCTGCATGCTGTGCTGCCCTCAATCCACTAGGGGAAATCATATCAATATCAATGGGACATCAGTAGACATTCTGTGCATTATGGCTCTGTAAGTGGTCATTGGAAAGCAGTGGAAATCCAGCACATGAAAAACCAGAGCGGGGTTGTTCAGCCAACCAGCTCCATCCCCACACCTACCCACTATGGGTCAGAAAGAAAATAATTCGTTTGAAAAAGTTTTGAGGTCATAAAATTTGCTGAAGAGAGGCATGGAAAGATACTGATTATATGAAGATATCATGGAATGGCTATTGTCATCACTTCCCCATAAATCTGTAATATTTTCCATCTGAATCAAAAAATATGTCCTTAGGCTTCATCCTCTCTGAGATTTTGGCATCAGTGATGTATCAGTGCCAGTCAGAAGCACATTTGTTTGAATTTACAAATAAGCCATATGAAGTAGTAGTCAGGAAGACAGATGACCATATGCAAGGCATCAAGGGAAGGCGAGGTTAAGGTACTTCATCAATGGTTGTGAAGGGCACAAACACAGCTTCTCTGGCAATCTTTGATGTTTTGATCAAGTTTTTCTACAGTCAGCAGTTTGTATAAGAGGCAACAGAAACTCTCAGGCAGTAGAAATTTATAGGAATACATTGTGCCTGGGATCAAATGGGGCTGTTGCATTGAATAAGTAGAGGAGTAGGGTTTCTGCTCTCAGACCCAATATCATTAGTAAATGACATGGATGATCCTTTCCTGTTGCCATGAAATTAGAAGCAATTAATACCACCTTCAGGAGATTTAGGTAGCATTCAAAACTCTACATGTGAAATAATTTCAGTCTGTAAATCTTGCCATGCCATCCTATATGGCCCGCATGTAGAGAGTTGACCAGAATGGGTATTAACAATACAGAACTAGAAGAGACAGAATATTGAGCACAGTTCTGTGATCCAAAGTTTAGGGATGAAACTTTTCAAGAGGGCGAAGGTCTTAATTCATTCACATCGTTCTCTGCACCAAAATTGAGTAACACTGATTTTAGTGCTTTCTTCTGCCCCCTTTATACTGGCCCAAATTGCCATACTCTCTGGGCTATTATTACAGTGGAGTTAGAGAGTATGGAAAATAATAGAAGGAGAAAAGTAGAGTGTGTTCAATTTTCCCTCCTCACAAAGAAAATGCAAATACCTCACTCTACAGGGAAGAAATAAAATAAAATATGGCATGTTCTGATTTTGGAAAATTTAAGAACCTAGATTTTTTTAAACAAGATAGAAATGGAGTTTTCCCCATTAAGTCTAAATAAACAGTGCCCCACAGAATTGTAAATATGCTTATCAAAACCCAGTTCTTTCACTTACAGAACTAGCAACTTCATTAATGTCTCTGTGCCTAAGTTTCCTCATCTATAAAATGGGAATGTTGATAATACCTTATTCAAGGGTTTTCTTTATAATTAAATGATTTGAAGCTTATAAAACACCCAGGACATTGCTTAGCAGATTGGCAATTATTATTAGTGGAACAGGATTATTATGAAGATTATTAATTTAAGCTGAGGTAAGCATAATGAGCATACAATTTATCCCAACATGAACAGCTTTTGTTTCCCTTCTTTCCAAAGTCATCTAAAACAATTTTTCAAACCTTCAATGTCTGTCTCATAAGAATCCTCTAATGAGTTTGTTGTTTGCCTCTGCCTGGTCTCAAATAGCTGTCATTTTGCCTTTATTCTACTAATTTCCCTCTTCTGTGGTGTTTTGACCCTTCAGATGGTTTCGCATTTGTATCTGAAGGCCATATCTAGGTTGAAACACATTTTCATTAAAATGCATTGTAGCTTATAACATTCAAGAAATGACTCAGCATAAAATGCTAAAAAGCATTTTTACATTATCCTATAGACCATTATCAATCCTTTGGGTGTCATGCTTAATATTTATTACTTCTTCCAGTTCACTTTCATGCACCCAATCATGATAATAATGGCAGTTTCTGTGTTAGAATTGACTTTTCCTCCTATTCATGAATCTACCAACTTTCTAGCAATCTCTCTAAGCAAGGATCTGGAAAACGGTGGTATAACTTCATTCTAATTATAAATCTGTCATCCATACATTTATCAGAATCCTTCTTTAATAAAAGATTTATAGATTCATCTTATATCACCTTTTGATGTAATATGTTCTATAAGTTTTATCTCCACCATGTTAAGTGGCACTCTTACCTGTCATAAATAAAAGTATAAATCCAATTCAAATTAAACATACTAAAATGACAAGATGAACCTGTGTCACATACAACTAATTTCCAGAACCAGAGTTAGCTCCTATTTCTCAGAATAAAGGCATTTAGATGAAAGGCAAATACTGTACTTAATTTTTTTCTTGGAACTCAAGCATGCTGTGGATTTAAGACATAGAATAAGAGATAATTTGGTGGGTGAATAAGTAGTGGATACTAAACACATGTCTTGCATCAAGAGATGATTTTATTGTCTCAAGGAGAGCCAGTCACCCTACTAAGTATTTCTCATGCAGCACTTTCTTAGCCTGAGTAGGGAAATTAATATGAGACTCTGTGAAATAGATAAAAATCTACTGGAAGACAGATTAAAAGGAGACCAGACCATAGGTTAGTAATTTTGGAGTTTTGTGTGCTTAAGAAATTTTAGAATAGCAAGAACCAATCTTGCAAATTCAGAAAAAAAATTCTCTCTCAAGAAAATTGAAGACTTCAAAGTAAATAATTTGAATTCTTTTGCATAAGGGAGAAATTTAGTTCTTGTTTAACTCAGTTTCTCCCCACCCAAATTATATATATAATATAGAGAGAGATGTGTTATGTGAATATTTTTAGACCTACATCACATAAATCATTAAGCTATACTTACTCTGAAGTGAATAAAATAAACTAAATTAGAGCAATAGCTTTTAAACAGATGGCAGGTTTAACCCATTTTAAACTTCAGAAATGTGACTGAATTCTCCCATAGAACAGCCGGAGCAGGGAAGGCCAGTGTCACCAACAGAAATAATCTAATTCATCACAGTCAACACTAAGTGGTTGGCATATTACAGAATGGGGACTTATCCGTTGGGGTTCAGCAATATTCCCTTCATAAAGAAGTGAAAAAACATAATATGTTTTAGCAAATACTAACATATTAGAATACCTGAAAAAGCACAACATGAAAGATGTAGGAGGGTGGTAGGAAATGAAGATGGCAAGCAGGAGCTTATCATGAAAGGTGTTTTAAGCCATGGTAAGGAGCTTGAAATTTTTCCAAGAACAAATGGAAAATTTTTTATGGTTTTTCATTAGGGCAAGAAAATTATTTGCTCAGATTTACATTTAGAAAAATCACCCTAATGGCAGTATTGAAATTGGGTTTAGCAGACAGTATGATGGGGGTTGTAAAATTGAAGTCATGGATATAAATTATGAGACCATAATAGTCATACAGGTGAGTAATAGTGAGAACATAAATTTCTGGGAATGGAGAAGGAGGAGATGGAATTGAGAAGTATTTAGAAGATAGAATACACTTGACTTAGTAACTGATTAGATGTGGCAAGAGAGAGAAGAGTTGTCTGCCTTAGGAACTAGGTAAATAGTGATGCTGTTAGCCAACATAGAAAATGGAAGGAAGAGGTTTAAGGGTGACATTGGACATACAGGAAGAGATACCTAATACATTATTTATTAAATATCTGATACTGAAACTGTGGAGGCATCTGCCTTTGAGGGCACCAAAGTTGTGGGAGTAGAGCAAGGAGAAAAATAGTATGAAGACTGGAACTCTGAGGAATACTGATATTCAAGACACCTGAGGAAAAAGAATCTGCTAAACAGACTAAGAAGAAGCAGCTAGAAAGGTTGGAAGGAAACCATATGATGATGGAGATAGAAGAGTGGTTCCCAAAGTGTGGTCTAGGAATTCCAAGACCTGTCAGAGGGTCCCTAGAGTAAAACTATTTTCATAATACCACAAAGATATTATCTATCTTTTTCACTATATTCTCTCAGGAGTGTACAGTGAAGTTTTCCAGAGATTACGTGACATGTGATATAACAAGAGACTGCATGCAAAAGCAGATAGATACACGAATCCACCTGTTTTTTTATTAAGTGGAATATTAAAGAGATTTTTAAAAATGTAAAACAATGCCACTCTCCTCACTAATAATTTTTGTTTTGCAAAAAATATTGTATAATTATTTATTGTGAAACATGTCATTTATGCTAAAATGTAAGAATTTATTTTTATTATTCAATAAATAAATAAATAAATACTTATAAAAGTTATGTCTTAATTTCTAATACAGTAAATATCAGTAGATGTAGCCCAGATCAACAAAACCTCTTAGGCATGCTCAATAATTTTTAAGAGCATAATGAGATCTTGAGACTATAACATATGTAAAAAGCTGAGGTAGAGAAACCAAGTACATAGTGTTTCAAGAAGAGTAATGAAGTGAAATACAACTATTTGATGTTTACACCAAGATGGAGGGTTGCAAGGCAAGTGCAGCAAGAAGACAGAAAGGTTAAGAACAGTATAGTTGCTGGTGATAAGGTTTTTGAAGTGATCAGCCAAAGGATAAAATTTAGGAGGGAAGAAAAATAGAAGGAGGAAGTTAATGGCATTAGGAAACAAGAGTTGGGCCCAAGTGTTTAGAGATCTTGATGATATTGTAGGGGAGTTATGGCTGTGAGCGAGCTGAAGTCTAGAAGATGGTCAGAGGTTAGTATATCAGAATTTCAGATTTCAGACTCACAGCACAAAATGTGATTCCCCTATAATTTTGGACCTAGTTATGGAATAGATATGAGGAGCTCTTTCCAGATGAATCCTTTGTTCAAAAAGGCTAGATTCTTGGCTAGATATGATCCCACAAGGTGTTCTTTCCTGGGTAGATTCATAAGCCCATTAACAAATCACACCAAAGTACAGATAGCATTTAAATAAGAACACTACTTTATATTTGATCTTCCATACAGGCAAGACCCACTTGGAATTCCAGATCACATTGTGGTTTCTCAAGAACTCCTTCCTTAGGGCCCTTGTTGCTCTCTATGGGACAATAATGAACAAATTAAGATGGTTCAAGATAACCCACTGTAATTTTCTGCTGATCAAAACCTCGTCAAAGCATTGCCAATGTAGTTAATGTAGGCCCTATGTAACATATTATAGTTAACTTCAGAGTAATTGCTTACCACAAGAGTTTCTAAGGAATGGCCTCACAAATGTCTGATTATCGGGTTAAATGTGGCAACAGGAAATTCTTAACTGGAAGAAAAGGCATAGGATCAGGTGCTTTGTAAATAACTCTTGTTTCTATTTCATTTCTTTCACAGTAAAGGAGCTTTGTGTCCTAATCAAATGATCAGGAAACTGAAGGCTAGCATATGTATGTAGAACATCGGAAGAGGTTGTTGAGCTCTCAGGAAAACTAGTTATGGCTAGGGCCAAAAATGAATACAAATGTGATTTTGACAGCAACCATTCTGTGCTACAGACAAGGCAGATTTTAGTCTTTGATAGTCATAGATTTCATCAAATCAACTAACCTATTATTTATGGTTGTAGATAGCATTCTTTTTTTATTTTTTACTTTTTTTAAATTTCAGCATATTATAGGGGTACAAATGTTTAGGTTACGTATATTGTCCTTTCCCCAACCCGGAGTCAGAGCTTCAAGCATGTCCATCCCCCAGACAGTGCACACCACACTCACTCATTGTATATGTATATACCCATCCTCTCCTCCCCACTCCCAGCTGCCCGACGCCCGGTGAATGTTATTCCTATGTATGCACTTAGGTGTTGATCAGTGAAACCAATTTGCTGGTGAGTACATGTGGTGCTTATTTTTCCATTCTTGGGATACTTCACTTAGAAAAATGGGTTCCAACTCTATCCAGGAAAATACAATAGGTGCTATATCACCATTGTTTCTTATAGCTGAATAGTACTCCATAGTATACATATACCACATTTTATTAATCCACTCATGGATTGATGGTCACTCGGGTTGTTTCCACATCTTTGCAATTGTGAATTATGCTACTATAAACATTTGAGTACAGATGTCTTTTTTATAAAATGTCTTTTGTTCTTTTGGGTAAATCCCCAGTAATGGGATTGCTGGATCAAATGGTAGTTCTACTTGTATCTCTTTGAGGAAAGAATTGCTTTCCTCTTTGAGGAAAGCAATCTCCATATTGCTTTCCACAGAGGTTGCACTAGTTTGCAGTCCCACCAGCAGCGTAAGAGTGTTCTTATCTCTCTGCATCCATGCCAACATTTATTGTTTTGGGACTTGTTAATAAAGGCCATTCTCACTGGGGATGAGTGATATCTCATGGTGGTTCTGATTAGCATTTCCCGGATGATTAGAGATGTTGAGCATTTTTTCATATGTTTATTGTGTAGACAGCATTCTTAATTCAGTTTTGCCCTTTGTTCATTTAAGGAAGAACCTAGATTTTTTTGTTTTAAACTTTAATTTTAATTAAACATAGATATTAATATGGCAAATAAGGATAACATAATTTTTGTATATATCATATCTTCAAATACTTTGTAGAATTAACTAATAAAATTATGGAGTTATATGAAAATGATATTTAATAGAGGAAACCGAAAAGATTTTGGGTTTTACTCATAAAAAGCAGCCAAGTTAATACTAGTTGTACAATGCATAAGAGAAAGACAGAGAAATATCAGCTGTCAAGAACTAGGAACAAGTATATTGTGCTATGAGAGCAAGTAGAAATTTTTGAAATGGAATGGTTTTGTTAAAGATCATGTGCTACCTCCAGACATAAAATCCTACTGAGCCCAAATCCTCTAAAGCTAACGAACAGTTCAGTGGTTTCTCTACCACCTAGCAGAGAGCCAAGAATTTATATGTATGTATGTGTGTGTGTATGTACATACATGCATATATATCTTTGATCATTAGCTGTAGAGCTAGGCTCAGTCAGTCTATAAGTAGTTGAAGAGTCAGATGACTTTTGAACCTAGTTGAACTATTTTGTATTTTGGACGTGAATGTTCTCATGTCACTGGGAAAATGTCATAAAGCCTTAGACATACTCAGTACTACTCCAGGCTATGATAGCACATGCTCAAATATTATTATATAGGATATTGCAGAGATTGCACTAGTTAAAATTTACCAACATAGGAGGCTGTGGGAGTATTTGAAAGCCAGATGGTACAAATAGATTCTTTCTTTGTCATGCCTAAAACACAGCCTGTTCCAAGATTGAACTAAACCCAAACAAACCATTTGTATCTTTAGTTTCTCTTCCTGTCTGCTATATGTTTTTAGTCTGGTTGCCCTGACCAAATTCTGCCCTTGGATTAACCAGCAGATAACTCTTCTTGCTGGTAGGCAACCATCTAGTTTTTTGCATAAATGAACTACTAAATGTAAAACCCATCAACAGAGGGGGGAAACTAAATTTTAAAAATAAGAGATTCATTGGGCAATCACAATTAAATACACGTTCAAAAAATGACAAATTGAAGAACATCAAGTCCAGTGATAGGGACATCTTTTGGCCTTATGAAACATAATTCATTATTAGCATACATAGCAAACTGAATAATATTGTTCTATTTTTATAGGCAATTATAGTACATATGTCTTTTGTGATTTGAGTAGGTAGGAAAGAAATAAAAATATTTAGATTACTCACTGACTATCTCAGTAGCATTCCTGCTAATGAGGCCAAGGTCATTGGCTCAGTTACTATTTCAATCTGTTAGCTCTGTTTTGTTTCATTACCAAAGCCCACAGTCTCAGTCTCTCTTTGTGCCCCATTCCCCAAATCAAGGAATAGTCCTGCCTTCTACTCCTTAACAAAACCTGAATTCAGAAATAAATCTGATGTACTAGACAGGTTTTTATTGATGCACATAATTTTTTATTAATTTATTAGCAAAAAATGTTTTAAAATAAAAATATTTTATATTTTACATAAAATTAAAAAATATTTTATTAATTTATTAACTTTTATTAAAGTGCTATTAACAAATTTGAAAACTTAAGTCAAGAGATTTTACATAAAAATCTATGGTTTATATATAATTTTTTGGGTTTTTTTGAAAAATAGAAAGATCTGACATCCCCAGATCTACATTCATCCATTTGCTCACACATTAATTGAGTACCTACAGTGTTCCAGGCATTATTTCAGTCTTTGGTGTGGCAAAAATAATATGATAACCAGTGACTGGGGCTAAATTGGGGCTGTTCCCTAAAGGGCATGAACTTTCCACTTGATCAAAATACACATCCCACACTCTTCATTCTTATATTACTTGCCTTCCTTCTATGTAGACATTTAAGCTGGCAACCATGTAATAAGATAATTCATACTGAAGTATACATGGGTGTGACAAAGATAAATGTATTATATCTCCCTTAGGTTATTTGCATTTAATCAGAAGACAAAGTCTTAATCCAAGAAGGGCAAATCCTTAACATTGATGTCATCACCTCCCTGTCCCAGATATCAGTAATCAGATGGAACATTCTTTCCTGCTGAGTCTAGATTCTACAATTAGAGTCAACTCAGAAGTTGAAATATTTTTTCCATCACTATTTTAAGCCAAAGAAATTAGATACTCATTATGAATTTCCAAGCCTTAGAAATCTAGGTGGAGGAATTATGTGAAAGATAAGAAAACATGCCTGAAAATGCAACACAATCACCCTGTTAGTAAATCTGGCCCTGTTCAGAATTACAAATGATAGCCATAACCATGGCTAACTATCTCACAGATGCATGAAATTGAACATAAGGAACACCAGGCAGGTAAAATTATATTTTATCCCAATCATCAGAGACTCATTTCTAATGAATGTGCTTTAGATACTGTGTACACAATGTTCAAGTGTATGTGTCTACATATGTATCATTTAAATGTAAAAATAAATATTAGCAGTGAAATCTGAGTTCCCATAGGGTAATATTGGCCCTTTAAATCCAAATCTCTCCATACCATGCTTCAAATAGAAATTCATATCAACAAAGAGAGCAAAATAAAAACAAACAAAAACCCACCCATAATCTACCTCAATATCATAACTAAGAGAGAATTATTCTGCAAACTTCAAATTACACATAAGTAGAGAAATAAATAATCAAATTAAATAGAGTTAGCTATGTAGCCCATGCCAGAGCTGAGAGTCAGACAGAAGCTAAATGGAAAGGAAGATATGAGAACTGGTGCCTAGCTATAGCGGAATTGATCAAATAACACCCATTATAAAGAAATCCCACCCTTGGTGAGCAGATATTGAGAACAGATCTAAGACATGGCATATGAGAGCTCTGGCTACTAAAAATGGAAAGAAATGTGCTTTAAAGTGCACAGAACTAGAGTTGGTAGCCTTGGGAAGGCACCACTTCTGAGGACATAGAGGCATCAACTTAGAAAAAGTGTCCCTCAGAGGCCTGGGAGTAAAGGAAAAGAAGGAAGCAAGAGGTAGAATCTTATAATATAGCAAAAATAAAAGTGAATCACAAAACTAAGGGATATACTGAACCCCCTATCAAAATGGCATCATTGATTTTATAAACCACTTTAATAAGAACAAAGAAATCTAGTGAGTCACCCAACCTCCTGACTTCTGTCTCCACACAACTCTTATTGCTGGCCCAGGAAAATAAAGTATTTAAGAATGAACATAAAAAGGTAAGCAACATCCACACAAAGCACTATAAGAAGAAGTAGAAAATAAAAATCAATCATTTCATCCAATAAAAAACCTCTCCAAATAACCAACCCCAAAGAAGAAAACAAACTGCAATAAAACATTTTAATCTTAAACAAACATTTGAAGATACGAGAAAAGGCTCCAATGATAAATTTTAAAACTCATAACAGAAATGTGCAAAAGGAGAATTGACCAAACTCAGGAAATAAATTTGAGAAAAAGATAAAACCATCTTGAAAATGAAGACTATACTGAATGGTGACCAAGGGAGAAAAAATTTTAAAATATAGTGAGATGCCATGTTCTGAAATGCACTTGAATAGCAAAGAGAATGAAATTGAAATAAAGAGAGGCAAATTTTTTTAAAAAATATCAGAGAAAATGATTGGTGTAAAAGATAGGCAAAGTAATCCAGACTATCAAATATTGTGAATGTTCTCTGAAACCTCGAGAAAGATACATCCTCTATGATCAATGAGGTTCATAAATTAGAAATAATGGAAACATAATTCCCAGATCATGGTGAAATGGAACTACAAATTAATAAGAAAATTTGAAAATAAGAAAAGCCCTTCTTCCTGGAAATGTTTTAAATTTTTAAAAAATTATCATGTCAAAAGGAAATAGGTTATTACTATGATAAAGCAAGTTTTGGCTATATAAGTTTATCTTAAAAATTTTAAATTATAAACTCTTCTAGTGGCCAGGCCAGGTAAATAAATATAATTGAAGTGAACAAAAAGGAAATAAAAAGTAAAATTATAAAATTTCTAAAGAATAACAGTGATGAACATACCACATGTCAAAATTTATGAAATACAATTAAGCTATTTCAATAAAATTAAAGAAAAGAAATCTTAAAAGTCAATAAAATAAACTAAAAGCGATTACAAGAAAGGAAATGAGAAAATTAAAGTTAAAGAAGTTAAAGAAAATTAAAATTAAAGAAGTTAATGGGGAAGGAAACAAAAAAAAATAGAAAAATAAATACAGTGGTGTTAAAAATCAACAAATAGGCAGACCACAATCTGTAATCAAGAGAAAGGGGGAAATATATGCAAAATAAGAAATTAAAGGAAATAACTATTGAAACAAAGAGAAGTTTTCTTAAAAAAAAACTGTAAGTGGCAATTTTGCATGAATCTCCTTCATAATAGTTGAACTATTTTGTTTACCCACCAGCAATGTATGAAAGTGCCTGTCTCTATTGACATTGCCACCAGATTGTGCTGTAAGTCTACTATTAGTTTTGAATGAGTAAATATATCCATGTTCTGAGTAAATATATTCATGTTATTGGGAACAGGGTTCACTGTGTGAAAAAAAAAAAGGAAATACAAATATGGAATGGGAAAGAGGAAGAACTCTATGGTATTGGATTAGAATTGAGAACATGAAAATAAGCTTGTGCTTTTAAAAATAAACCTATACACATAGATATATTTGTCCATACACACATATGTTAACAAAGCAAGTTATAAAATCTAAAAGTTTTGTTCTTTGTGTATATATCCTGGCCTGTCCCCTGAAAAGACTTAAAAGCAGTGACACCTATGTAGTAATGAACACATCTCATACCCAAACTTTGGTTTCTAAATACATTTCCTACCAAAACCTTTTTGAAGATTGCCTGTTTCTAGATCTATGGCAGGGAAAGTAAGGTAAGCCTGAGATATCGTGTGCTTGAAAGCAAGGAAGGGTTTGGGCATATCAAAATGACACATGAGCCAATTTGAAGGGACGCCCACTAGCCAAACTTGAATGTCAAAAAGAACAATGAAATCCTAGCACTCTGGGAGGCCGAGGCGGGCGGATTGCTCAAGGTCAGGAGTTCAAAACCAGCCTGAGCGAGACCCCGTCTCTACCATAAAAATAGAAAGAAATTAATTGGCCAACTAATATATATAATATAAAAATCAGCCGGGCATGGTGGCTCGTGCTTGTAGTCCCAGCTACGCGGGAGGTTGAGGCAGCAGGATCGCTTGAGCCCAGGAGTTTGAGGTTGCTGTGAGCTAGGCTGACACCACGGCACTCACTCTAGCCTAGGCAAGAAAGCGAGACTCTGTCTCAAAAAAAAAAAAAAAAAAAAAAGAACAATGATGGTAATTGATTACACATTGAAAAACAAAAAGAATTTAGTATTGTAATACTAAAAAATTAAGCACGTAATTTCTCGAAAGAGGCATGAATTGTACTTTAACTCATGTAGATCCCTTTATGCATAATTATAGTCTCATTCAAGTTAGGTATTATAGTAATCCCCCTTTATCAAGTTTTGCTTTCTACAGTTGCATTTACCTATGGTCAACACAGTCTGAAAATGTTACATGCAATAAGATATTTTGAAAGAGAGCGAGAAAGAGGCTACATTCATGTAACTTTTATTATAGTATATTATTTGAATTGTTCTATTTTATTATTAGTTATTATTATTAATCTTTCACTGTGCCTATTTATAAATTAAACTTGGTCATAAGTATGTATGTATGTATAGGAAAAAACATTGTATATGTAAGGTTTGGTACTAGCCAAGGTTTCAGGCATCCATTGGGATTCTTGGAACATATACCCCATGTATAAGGATGAACTACTGTATTATTTCTAATTTACATATGAGGGAACTGAGACTCAGGGAGTTTAAGTAGCTTGCCCTATATTGCACAACTAGTACATAGAAGAGCCATTACTTTTCAGGTCTGTCTGACACAGAAAGTCCCTGTGCCCTCACTTATTACACTAAACAACTTCTATAAATGAGCTCATATTATATACTGTTTTATTACCTGCTTTGTGATTGTTTTTCTCTATTATTAAATATTTCCTATAACATTTTTAATGGCAACACAATGATATAGTCATTGATTTAATCAATCCAATTTGTTGCACATTTGAGTAATTTTCAATATTTTGCTGCTATATACAATATCATATTGAAGATCAATATTTTAAATCTGTTCAGATCCTTTTCTTAATATAAATTTCTAAGCATGGAATTTCTGGATAAAAATATTTTAAAACATTTCCAACACTTTAGATGTATGTTGCCAATTTATGTAAACATTTTTCAACACTTTACATGACCAGTAGTGTGTGAGGGTGCTCATTTCTCTGAACCCTTGAAAACTTTGACAACATCATTTATAAGAAAGAAAAGAAGCCATTTTGATAGACAAAAGAGTATCTCAGTGTTTCAGCTTACATCTCCTTGCAGACTTAATAAGTTATAAATGACAAATTAAAATTATATATAGTTAAGGTATACAATGTGATGTTTTGCTACACGTATACATTGTGAAATGATTACCTCAATCTAGTTAACATATCCAACTCTTTCAAATTTTTTTGGCGATGGGAACATTTAAGATCTACTCTCTTAGAAAATCTCAAGTATGCAATACGGTATTATTAATTATAGCCACCATGCTATACATTATATTCCCAAAACTTATCCATCCTGTACAACTGAAACTTTGTACCCTTTGATTAACATCTCCCCATTTCTCCCACCCCCAGTGCCTACTAGCTACCATTCTACTATCTGCTTCTGAGTTTGACTTTTTTAGATTCCATATACACATGAGATCATGTAGTTTTCTTTCTGTATTTGGGTTACTATTAGCATAATACCCTCCAGGTTCATCCATGCTTTAGCAAATGATAAGATTTCCTTGTTTTTAATGTATTCCATTGTGTATATGGATAGATTAAGATAGATAGACCAAGTATAATTATAGATATCATATTTGCTTTTATCTACTTATTTGTTGATGAACACCAAGACTGTTTCCATATCTTGACTTAAAATCTATTTTTTCTCGAAGTATGTTTTGTCTGATATAAGTATAACCATTCCTGCTTTCTTTTGCTTACCATTTGCATGAAATGTCTTTCCCCATCCTGTCACTTTCAGCTTGTGTGTGTTCATAAAGCTAAAGTGAGCTTCTTATACACAGGATATATAGTTGGATCTTTTTTTATCCATTCAGCCACTCTATGTCTTTTGATTAAAGAATTTAACTCACTTACAAATTATTGATAGGTAAGGAATTATTATTGCTATTTTCTAACTTATTTTCTGTTTTGTAGTTTCTTTGTTCCTTTATTCCCTTACTGTCTTCTTTTGTGATTTTATGATTTTTGTAATAGTTTGCTTTAATTTTTTTTATCTTTTGTGTATCTAATACAGGTTATTTTATTTGTGGTTACCATGAGGCTTACATAAAAAACTTAAAAAAGTCTATTTTAAGTTGATAACAATTTAACTTCAACCACATACAAAACTTTTAAATTTAACTTTTCTTCTCCCTACATTTTATATTATTGATGTCACAATTTATATCTGTTTATATTGTGCATCCACTAACAAATTATTGTAGTTCTAGTTATTTTTTTTAATTATTTTTTTTATTTTGGCATATTATGGGGGTACAGATTTTAAGGTTTCAATAAATGCCCATTACCCCCCTCCCCCAAAAGTATGAGTCTCCATCATGACCATCCCCCAGATGGTGCACATCTCACTCACTATGTATGTATATACCCGCCCCCCTCCCCTCTCCCACCTGCCCAATACCCTATTACTGTAGCACCTATGTGTCCACTTAGGTGCTACTCAGTTAATACCAATTTGCTGGAGAATATATCTGGTGCTTGTTTTTCCATTCTTGGGATACTTCACTTAGTAGTATGGGTTCCAGCTCTAACCAGGAAAATATAAGGTGTGCTATATCACCATTGTTTCTTAGAGCTGAATAGTACTCCATGGTGTACATATACCACATTTTATTAATCCATTCTTGGATTGATGGGCACTTGGGCTGTTTCCACAGCCTTGCAATTATGAATTGTGCCGCTATAAACATTCGAGTGCAGGTGTCTTTTTTGTAGAGTGTCACTGGATCATTTGGGTAGATGCCCAGCAATGGGATTGCTGGATCAAATGGTAGATTCACTTGCATCGCTTTAAGGTATCTCCATATTGCTTTCCACAGAGGTTGAACTAGTTTGCAGTCCCACCAGCAGTGTAGGAGTGTTCCTCTCTCTCCGCAACCACGCCAGCATTTATTGTTTGGAGATTTTTTTGATAAAGGCCATTCTCACTGGGGTTAAGTGATATCTCATTGTGGTTTTGATTTGCATTTCCCTGATGATTAGAGATGTTGAGCATTTCTTCATATGTTTGTTGGCCATTCTTCTGTGTTCTTTAGAAAAATTTCTGTTCAAGTCCTTTGCCCACTTTTTAATGGGGTTATTTGATTTTTTCTTCCTAATTTTCGTGAGTTCTAAGTATATTCTAGTTATCAGTCCCTTATCGGATGCATAGGATGCAAAAATTTTCTCCCATTCTGTAGGTTGTCTGTTTACTTTCATGACTATTTCTTTGGCTGTGCAGAAGCTTTGTAGTTTGATCATGTCCCATTTATTTATTTTTGTTGCTGCTGTGATTGCCTTTGGGGACTTCTTCATAAACTCTTTGCCCAGGCCGATGTCTAGGAGAGTGTTTCCAACTTTTTCCTCTAGAGTTCTAATAGTTTCATATCTTAGGTTTAAGTCTGTTATCCAGCGTGAGTTGGTTTTTGTGAGAGGTGAAAGGTGTGGGTCCTGTTTTAGCCTTCTACAGGTGGCTATCCAGTTTTCCCAGCACCATTTATTGAAGAGGGATTCTTTTCCCCAGCGTATGTTTTTGTCTGCTTTGTCAAAGATGAGATGGCTATATGAGGATGGTTTTATATCAGGATTCTCACATCTGTTCCACTGGTCAATATTCCTGTTTTTGTACCAATACCATATTGTTTTAATTACTACAGCTTTGTAGTATAGTTTGATATCTGGCATATTAATGCCTCCCATTTTGTTTTTGTTGCCTAGAATTGCTCTTGATATTCGGGGTCTTCTTTGGTTCCATACGAAGCGTAAAATTATTTTTTCTATATCTGTGAAGAATGCTGATGGGATTTTAATAGGTATTGCATTGAATCTGTAGATCAGTTTGGGTAGTATAGACATTTTGATGATATTGAGTCTGCCGATCCACGAGCATGGTATGGATTTCCATCTGTTTACATCCTCTGCTATTTCCTTCCTCAGTGTTTCATAGTTCTCCCTGTAGAGGTCTTTTACCTCTTTGGTTAAATATATTCCTAGGTACTTTAATTTCTTTGTTGCTATTGTGAAGGGAATTGAGTCTTTGATTTGGTTCTCAATTAGATTGTTGTTGGCGTATATGAATGCCTCTGATTTCTGTATATTAATTTTGTATCCTGAGACTTTACTAAATTCATTGATCAGTTCCAGGAGTTTCTTGGTTGAATCCTTGGGGTTTTCTAGATACAATATCATATCATCAGCAAACAGTGAAAGTTTGATCTCTTCTGCCCCTATTTGGATACCTTTGATTCCATTTTCCTGTCTGATTGCTGTAGCCAAGACTTCCAGCACTATGTTGAACAGAAGTGGAGATAGTGGGCAGCCTTGTCTGGTTCCAGTTCTAAGTGGGAATGATTTCAATCTTTCCCCATTCAGTATGATGTTGGCTATGGGTCTGTCATATATGGCTTGTATCATTTTTAGGTATGTCCCTTCTGTGCCTATTTTCTTAAGTGTTCGTATCATGAAAGGGTGTTGAATTTTGTCAAAAGCTTTTTCTGCATCTATTGAGAGAATCATGTGGTCTTTGTTTTTGCTTCTGTTTATGTGGTGAATTGCATTTATAGATTTACGTATGTTGAACCATCCCTGCATCCCTGGGATGAAGCCCACTTGGTCGTGGTGGATTATTTTTTTGATAAGTGTCTGGATTCGGTTAGCTAAGATTTTGTTGAAAATTTTTGCATCTATATTCATTAGGGATATTGGTCTGTAGTTTTCTTTTTTTGTTGCATCCTTTCCTGGTTTTGGTATCAGAGTAATATTCGCTTCATAAAAGGTGTCGGGGAGGTTTCCGTTCTTCTCGATGTTGTGGAATAGTTTCTGCAAGATAGGTACTAGTTCTTCTTTGTAAGTATGGTAAAATTCAGGTGTGAAGCCATCTGGACCGGGACTTTTCTTTTTAGGGAGATTTTTAATTGCTGTTTCTATTTCAGCTGTTGAGATTGGTCTGTTCAGGGAATCTATTTCTTCCTGGTTGAGCCTAGGGAGGCTGTGTGTTTCTAGAAATTTGTCCATTTCCTCCACTTTTTCCAGTTTGTGTGCATAAAGATTTTTGTCGTATTCATAAATTGTATCTTGTATCTCTTTGGGATCAGTTGTGATCTCTCCTTTTTTATTCCTGATGGAGCTTATTAGAGATTTCTCTTTTCTGCTTTTCGTTAGCTTAGCCAATGGCGTGTCAATCTTGTTTATTTTTTCAAAGAACCAACTTTTTGTTTTATTAATCTCCTGAATAGCTTTCCTGTTTTCAATTTCGTTTAGTTCTGATTTGATCTTGTTGATTTCACTTCTTCTGCTGGGTTTGGGGTTGGTCTGTTCTTCTTTTTCCAGCTCTTTGAGTCGTTTCATTAGATTGTCTATTTGTGATCTTCGTGCCTTTTGGTTATAGGCATTTATGGAGATAAACTTTCCTCTCAGAACTGCTTTAGCTGTGTCCCAGAGGAGTTGATAACTTGTCTCTCCATTGTCGTTTTCTTCATAGAAGTTTTTTATTTCCGTCTTGATTTCTTCATTTACGAAGTAATCATTTAGTAGGAGGTTGTTTAATTTCCACGTTTTTGTGTAGAAATGTGAGTTTCTGTTAGGGTTGATTTCTAGTTTTATTCCACTGTGATCTGAGAAGGTACATGGTATGATTTCTATTTTTTTAAATTTCTTGAGATTTTCTTTGTGTCCTAGGATATGGTCAATCTTAGAGAATGTCCCGTGAGCTGATGAGAAGAACGTATATTCAGTGGATTTTGGGTAGAATGTTCTGTAGATGTCTGTCAGACCCAATTGTTCTAGAGTTTTGTTTAAGTCCATTATTTCTTTATTAATTTTCTGTTTGGAGGATCTGTCTCGTGCCGTCAGTGGGGTGTTGAAATCCCCGGCGATTATGGGGTTGCTATTAATCCATTTGCTTAGCTCCAGTAAGGTTTGCTTTATGAATCTGGGTGCACCTAAGTTGGGTGCATATATATTTAAAATTGTTATCTCTTCTTGTTGGACTGTGCCCTTCACCATGATATAATGACCCTCTTTGTCTTTTACTACTTTTGTTGGTTTAAAAACTAAATCGTCTGAAATTAGAACTGCCACACCAGCCTTCTTTTGGCTTCTATTTGCTTGGAATATTGATCTCCACCCTTTTATTTTTAGTCTATGTGCATCCTTGCAGGTTAAATGTGTTTCCTGAAGACAGCATATACTTGGCCTGTATTTTCTTATCCATTCAGCCAGCCTATGTCTCTTGAGTGGAGAGTTTAAGCCATTCACATTTATTGAGAGAACTGATAGGTAAGGTAGATTACTGATCATTCTGTTGGGTTGGATGTTGTTGCTATGATTTCTGTCTTGAGCCATTGTAATATCTGGCCTTTAATATCTTTGAGTTTTGGTTGTTTTTATATCCATGGATTATTATTATGATGTTCCGTGCATAACGCTGTTTTAAGTACTTCTTGTAGGGCTGGTCTTGTCTTGGTGAATTCTCTGAGCCTTTGCTTGTCTGAGAATGTTTTTATTTCTCCTTCATATACGAAGCTTAGTTTTGCAGGGAATAATATTCTAGGCTGGGCATTGTTTTGTTTCAAAAGAGTGAGAATGGGGCCCCAGTCTCTCCTTGCTTGTAAAGTCTCATTAGAGAAGTCTGATGTTATTCGAATTGGCTTTCCCTTGTATGTCACTTGCTTCTTTTGTCTTACAGCTCTTAGAAGGGCCTCTTTAGTTGATACTTTGGTCAGTCTGATGACTGCATGACGTGACGTCTTCCTGTTTGCATTGAATCTCCCAGGGGTCCTCTGGGCTTCTTGAACTTGTATATCGAGATTTTGAGCAAGGCCTGGGAAATTTTCCTCTATTATATCTTCAAAAAGCTTGTCCAGCCCTTGAGTGTTGTCTTCCTCCCCTTCGGCTAAACCTATGACCCTCACGTTAGGTTTTTTCACATAATCCCACAGCTCTTGTAGGCTTTGGTCTTTTCTCTTGTTTCTCTGCTGTATTTCTGTGACTGATTTATTTAATTGGAAGGTGTTATCTTCAAGCTCTGAGATTCTTTCTTCTGCTTGATCTACCCTGTTCTTGAGACTTTCCACAGTATTTTGTAGTTCTCTGAGTTGATTCTTCATCTCCAGGACTTCGGTTAAAGTTTTCTTCACTGTGTCAATCTCTTTGTTGAACCTTTGTTCCATTTCTTGGAGGTTTTTTGTGTTTTCTTGGTGTTGGTTATTGAGTTGTTGTTGCAGCTGGGTGAGTGTTCTTATGATCCACATACGAAATTCCTTTTCTGTCATATTGGTTGCCTGATTTTGGTCGGTGTCCGTTTCTAGGGGGCTGGTGCTCCTCCTTGGGGGTGTGTTTTCCGTTTGGTTCTTCATATTTCCTGAGTTCTTTCGCTGATTTCTTCCCATGTCGATCAGTTGTTGTTTCTTTCCTTAGGTTATTGTTTGAGTATTCACACACCTTGTTTAGTTTCTGAGGCGTTAGGTGGTGCCTGTGGGTGAAATTGGACCACTCCCTGTATATTGAGTCAGTGGATGCCGTGGCAAGGCTGTGCAAGATGCCATCCCTGTCAGTAGGTGGCGTTTGCTTGGAGGAACAGGCTATGGTGTTGATTTTGAGTCCTGTTATCAGCTCTTGTTCTGGGCGGAGCTGGGTTGGATAAGCCTGCCCTCAGGCCGTTAGCAGGGGTCAAAGTTCTGTTCTCAGCTTCCAGGGCAAGCTGTCAGGGCGGGGCTGGATTGGTCCGGCTCAGCCAGAAAGTCTGGGTGTGGGGGTGGGGCTGTCTGAGACCCGCCGTCTGCAGCAGGCCTAGCTTCTTTCCACCCTCCCCAACTCTGCAGCTACTCCTGGGCCTCTGCCAGCAGGCCAGACCACAAGCCACCAGGCCTCCCCGGACTGTGGTGCCGGCGGGGAGGTTCCCTGCACAGGAACGCCACCTGGGTTGGGCGCACGGCCTCCTCCTGGGAGGAGGGTTGCCCTCTAGGGCGCCGATCCGCCCCTGGAGGCACACAGCCCTCAGTAGGCTGTTCACGTATAACCCTGCTGTGCCCCGGGCAATGCTAGCCCTCGGTGCAGGGGATCTGGTCTGCAGGTCCGACCTCTGGGTCCCAGAGTTCAAACTGTATTCCCACCAGGGAGAGGATTTCCGGTCCTAATTCACCCACAGGGAGCCCAAGCTGGGTCTATGTCTCTCAGCCTCTGAGTCGGCACCGTTTTCCTGGGAACACGGTGCCAGCAGCACCTGGGAGGGCGGGCGGGGTCCCAAACGGGAAGGTCCCGTTCCCTGGAGGTGCCTCCGGCTGGTGGCTGTATTGTCTCTCTGGGCAGCCGCGGGTAGGGTCGGCGGAGGGGAGGAGGAGGCAATATGGCGCCTGCAGCGCGGCTCGGGTCCATGCACACAGAGGTGCCCGGAGGAAGTTGGGAACCTGGTGCCACGTCTGCTACAGGCTCACCGTTGGCAGGCGGCGGCAGTCTCTGGGCTGATGTCCGCAGGTCTCTCCACCCGCTGGGGAGCCCACCAGCAGTCCCGAATGCAGGGGAGGGGAAACAGCAGATCCACCTACCCTTGCCGCTGGTCTCCGGGCTGCTCCGGCGGTCTCAGCCTCCAGTTCTCCTCCGCAGCCTCCTCCTGTGGAGTCTCCCGGGGACTCAGGTACCCCTCCTCCCGGCCCTTGTCCGCTGTATGCTCGTCTTCTTGCTTCTTTCCTCTAGTTTCTGCTAGAATTGGTCTTTTCTGCAGAGACCCTCTGTCTGGCGGTGTTATTCGTCCACCATCTTGCTCCGCCCCCTCAGTTCTAGTTATTTTTAATACTTTTGCTTTTTTACTTTTATACTAGAGTTAAAAGTGATTTATGTGCCATCATTACAGTATTAGAGTATTCTAAATTTTACTATACAGATGTTCCTTGAATTACGATGGAGTTATGTCCCAACAAGCCCATCATAAGTTGAAGATATCGTAAGTTGAAAATGCATTTAATACGCCTGACCTACCGACATCATAGCTTAGCCTAGTCAACCTTAAACATGCTCAGAACACTTATGTTAGCCTACAGTTGGGCAAAGTCATCTGGCAACATAGTAAACTGTAGAGTATTGATTATTTATTCTGATGATCATGACTGACTGGGAGTTTCAGTTCACAGCCACCACCCAGCATCACAAGAGAGTATTGTATTACTTTCTATTGAATGTGTCTCACTTTCATATCATTAGAAAGTCAAAAAATCATAAGAACCATTATAAGTCAGGGACTGGCTGTATTCTTACCTTCATACTAAATTTTATTTTATTTTATGTTCCTCTCTTTTTAAATTTCTTCATTTATTTAATTGACAAAAATTGAGTGTATTTATAACATGTTGTTTTGAAATATGTATACATTGTAGAATGGCCCAATCAAGCTCTGAATTTTATACTTTTGTATATTTTCATATCTTTTTTAGTTATTATTTAGCATCTTTTATCTTTAACTTGAAAAATTCCCTTTAGCATTTCCTGTAAGGCAGGTCTAGTAGTGATGAACTTCCTTAGCTTTTTTTTCTATGAGAAATTCTTTACTTCTCTTAATTTCTGAAGGAAAGCTTTGCCAGTTATAACATTTTTGGTTGGCAGATTTTTTTTTCTTTTAATACTTTGAATATATTATCTCATTCTCTTCTAGCCTGTGTAGTTTTTGCTGAGAAATTCACTGGTATTGTTATGGAGATTCCCTTGTATATGATTTTCTTTTCTCTTACTACTTTCAAAATTCTTTTTTGTTGACTTCAAAGAATTTGATTATAGTATGTCTCAGTGTACATACATCTCTTTGTGTTTAATCTATTTACTATTAATTGGGCTTTATGCATCTGGGTGTTCATTTTCCTCTCCAGATCTGAGGGATTTTCTGTCATTATTTCTTTAAATAAACTTTCTAATTCTTTCTCATTCTTTGTTCTTTTGGGACTCCCATAATGCATATATTAGTTTTCTTGATGGTGTCCCATAGGGTTTCTTCTCTCTTTTTCATTTGTCTTTCTTTTTGTCCCTATTACTGAATAATTTCAAAGACTTGTCTTTGAGCTCACTGATTCTTTCTTTTGTTTGATTGAGTCTGCTGTTAAAGCTCATTGTGAAATTTTCAGTTCAGTCATTGTGTTTTTCAGCTCCAGAATTTCTGTTTGGCTCTTATTTATGGTTTCTATCTCTTTGTTGAGTTTCTCATATTGCTTATGTATTGTTTTCCTGATTTTATTTCATTGTCTATCTGTGTTCTCTTATAGCTCACTGAGTTGCTTTAAGTTGATTATTTTGAATTCTTTGTCAGGCAGTTCATAGATCTCCATTCCTTTTGAGTTATTTACAGGTACTTAATTTTGTTTCTTTGCTGGTGTCATGCTTCCCTAATTATTCATGATCCTTTGGTGTTGGCACCTTCTTCAGTATTTACACACTAGCTTTAGCAGGAAAAGCACTTCACTAGTCCGCTCATCCCATCCAGGGATTCTGTGTGGGCCAGCTGGCAGGGTCTGTAGGCAGGCTTCTTACTGAAATACTTGGACCAGTGGGCCTGGTACCTGGGTCAGTAGATAAGTGGGCCTGGATCTTAGGTCCATAGTTGTCAGATTGGTGCCTTGGGCCATGGGGAATGACCTAGCACTGGTACAAACATGGAGCCTGGGTACACAGGAGTGAGTTTGGAGTCTGACGCCACAGGGGCTGGCATGGAACTTGGGTCTATGAGGGCCAACTTGGTGCTGGGATGGGCCTGGAACCTATGTCGTCTGCAGCGGCCACACTGGAAGTTCAATCTAGGCTGATTCTTGGGTGGGCCTGGAGTCTGGGTCTGTGGGGACTGCCCTGAAGCCTTGAGTCACAGGGGATAGCCAAGCCCAGGAGCAGGCCTGGATCCTGGGTCTGTGGGGACCATCTGGAGTCATAGGCCATGAAGGCTTCCCTGTCACTGGAGTAGGCCTGTAGCATTGGTCAGTGGGGAACAGCCTGGCACCAGGGTTTGTTGGAGTGAGTATGGTACTGGGGTCCACAGTGAAGTTGGATCCCCACTTCACTCTCCTTCCCCACATGGAGGGTATCTCTCTCCACACTGTGATGCAGGGGCTTGGAGGAAGGCTGACATGGGTAATGTGAAACTGTCCTTCTACCCTCTTCAATGCATCTTTTCTCAGTTATGTACTCCACCCAGGTGCTGTAATCTCTCACCTGAGTTCCTTAGCTCTTGTGAAGGAATTTTTGAGCTTTCGTGGTTGTTCAAATTCATATTTCTGTGAGAGGATGATCACTGGAAACTCCTTTTCCATCATCTTGCTGACATCACTCCTCTAGCTCGAATTTTTAAATTGCCACTATGGTTGAACATTTTAAATTGTTACTGTTAATTTGCATTTTTTCTTTTGTGAATTGCCTCTGACATCTTTTTGCCCATGTTTCTACTGGAGGGTTCAGCTGATATTTATTGATTTATGAAGAATTTTTATATATTACAAATCTTAACATAAACTGTATATTTTAATGTATAATAAAACCAAAATTATAGTTTTAAACCATAGGTAAATAATAAAAACTGACAGACTGCTGTTTTCTTTTCTCATATCTACTACTATCATGGCAAGACATTTGAGGAAACATTAAAAAAATGTAGATTCATTTTCAGGAATGATATGAAGTTGAGTAAACTTCCTACCAATCCTTTAAAGAGAAACTTAAACCTATTTCAAAAGTAGAAAATAAGATTTTGGACAACAAAGTGATCCATTTTTACAGAAAAGTTAAGGAGATTGAGGTAAAAAAGACAAGAGATTGTAGAACCAGTGGAAAATATATAGTGTATATTTGACTTCAGTTACATGTGACCCAGGAATCCAATAAAATCATCTAAGTATCTATAAAAAGATTATTTTACTGATATACATCTATTTGAATTGGAGAGTTTTTTAAATAGAGCTTCCAGTTATCTCCTATGCACTTACCTAAAATCGATGGACAAAATGAGTTTGAAAAATCAGTCTGTGGCAAAGAGCAAATTTTTTTCATGCAAAAGCAACTGGTAACATAAAAATTTAACCTCTAACATTGGCCTCATTTGCCTATTTCCAGCCAAATTAGCACTAAATGTCATTGAAAAGAAGAAATGAATCATATCCTCTCTTGGTCTTGAATAAGACAGAAGCAGTGTGTTTTGGTGGAATAAGGTAGAAAAGTAGGGTCCTGGTGTCAGCTCTCTGAGTCCTAGGACAAAGCACTCCCTCTAGCTAGGTTTTAGTTTCCTCTTCTATAAAATGAGGAAATTGAACCAAATAGTTTGTGGTGTTTTTTTTCCAAAATAAGCTTTTAATTTTGGAACACTTTTAGATTTATAGAAATGATTCAAAGATAGTACAAAGAATTCCCATGTACTCCTCATTTAGTTTCACCTATTGTTAACACTCTGTGTCACCATGGTATATTTGTCATAACTAAGAAATCAATATTGATAATTACTATTAATTGAACTTGACACTTGATTTGGATATCGCCAGCTTTTCCCCAATGCTTTCTTTTTTTTCTTTTCTGTTCCAGGCTCCACTTCAGAATAGGATAGTATATTGATTGTCATGTTTCCCTAACCTCCTCTGGTCTGTAACAGTTTCCTTTCCTAGATGACCATGACAGTTTTGAGTAGAACTGGTCAAGTTTTTCACAGAATGTCTCTCAATTTGGGTTTTTTTCATTGTTGTTCCCATATTTTACTGGAGTTATAGGTTTGGGGGAGGAAAACCACAGAGATGCCATTATCATCACATTAAGTCTACATCAAGTGTACATGCCATCATGTACACGCTGTCATTGATGATGGTAACCTTGATCACCTAGCTGAGGTAGTGTTTGCCAGGTTTCTTCACTTTAAGTTTACTCCCCACCCTTCTTTCTAAACTAATTAAACTAGTCTGTGGTCTTTTTAAGCTCTAACATACCATGATTTTATTATGTTGAAGACAAATTCCCTTACCTGCATGGATCAATTTACTAGAGTTGAATCCATCACCCAGGATTGCATATTTGTGCTGGGTAACTCAGCTGAAATTTTCTTGGGACCCATTTCACACTATATGGCTATGTGGGAATTCTCAGTTATGTTTCATAAAATGAGACTCTAACTGCTTTATGCTAACCTGTGTCAAAAGTGTATTCTACTAAAAAATTATGACATCTTAAAAATCTTAGGTTCTGATTTCTGAAAACCTTTTACCAAGAGAACCCAAAATCTAAAACTTCTAGATCTTATTGGCCATGATGATGGAGGAAAGGAAATGAGCAGCTTTTGGGGATGTTGATGGATGATGGGAACAGAAAAGAATGTCTGTCCTTAATTAAATCAGGAATTTAGAATTAGGTGAGTTTTTTTAAAACTCTGCTATATGGCTATGTGAAGGTGACATCTGAAGTTCTCTGAGAAACTTTAGTCCCTCTATATTACTCTCTCCAGAGAAACACAACTACATAATCCTCTCCAAGGGTAGGAAAGTAGAAAATTCAATGAGTAAATGACCTACCTTTCTCCTCTTCCAAGATGGTTTTGTAACAGTTAGCTTAAGGGGGGAATTGACCAGGCTTAATAATAATGGCTAATATTTATTAAACATTTACCATGTCCTAGGCATGTTTCTAGGTACCTTATATGCACTGACTCATTTAGTACTCACAGCAACCTTACAGAGAAGATGCTACTATTATGCACATTTTACGGTAAGAATACGGAGACACAGATTAAGTAACTTGCCCAAAGTCACACAACTAGGTAGTAGCAGAGTTAGGATTTGAACCATGGAAGCTTGACTCCACGGTCTCTGCTCTTTACTATCCCACCTGACAACTGCCTCCCTGTAGATAGTGTATGCTCCAAGAGGGCAAGGATTTTTGTAACCAGCTATTTTTGTATCCTCAGCACCTACAACAATGTCTACTACATGGTAATCAGCCAAAAAATAATTATTGTATGAAAGGAGAAGGCTTGAGGATCCTAATCATGAATCAACCCCATTTTGATCATACAGTGGTGACTCTGTCAGAACGCTGTCATGGTGTCACCTCAGAAAACCCAGAATGAACTTACTTGGTCCTTATAATATCCACCACTTCATTCTCTGTACCTCCTTATCTGATTAAATCTTATAAGGCAGCAAAGAAAACTCCATAGTTTTCTACCACTCATCTTCCGTCTTCTCTATTATATCTCCTTCCTCCCCAGCCTCATATAAGCCCTGTTCTTTAATGTTAACTGTGAATAATCAGGTAATGGAGGGGTTTTAAGATCTTAATATCTACAAGTTTGCATAAAGACAGATACCATGTATCTGTGGCTATGGCTGCATGATTCCAAATCAGAAAAGTGAGTTTCAAAGCATCAGGGGTTGTAGGCATAAATCAATGAATACATTTCCATATTTAAAATTTAAATATATGCAGAAAAACGGGTAAGAGGAGGAGAGAGCTGTGTAGGTCTGTTTCTTACTCTCTATAGTCACCAGTTTTATTTGGGTCTTTTTAAAAGAATCTGGATACTGTTACCAATAAGTACTTAAACCAGAACAGAAGGTAAGAAACTATTTAGGAATCTGAGAGACTTCATTATCGATGATGATGAAGAAGTGACAGGCAGTGACTTGGACCACAGTGAAAGGGAGAATTAGTTGAGCAGAAAATGAAGTAAAATTGGAAAGAAAAAGAAAATTTTAAAGAAGAATCAAAAGTGCTGATTCCTGACTGAATTGATATTTCTTTTGAATTGATATTTTTGCCAAATTATTCATTAAGCTGTTTTTTTAAAATGTATCCCATCATTTTTCTGCTTATTCTTCCTGACTCCACAAAGCAAATAATAATACAAAAATAAATAAGATTTGAGTTATGGAGAGCAGTTATTGGTGCTGTGACTTGAGATGAAACCACTAAATAACTGTGTCTGTCTGATAAGGAATACACAGATGGGCCTGTTATGCAACTGCAAATGGAGATCATATATTAAACCTGTGATAAGGTACCCAAATAGACATGTTATTTATAAATATTGCTGTAGCCTTGGAATAGAAAATATAAAATACATAGTAAGTGAAAGTTTTAAGATAATATAATATAGAACTGGGATATTAAAATGATTTATTACTTTGATAGAATCTTTTCTAGCCTGGGTATTGGATAAAACTGAGATCATACTAAGGCAAAAAGAAAGCATGCTACAATAAAGAATAATTCATTTCATTTAGGAGAGGAAAAGCAGGTATTCCAACATGTGGAGTAAGAAGAAAGGTGTGCACATTGCCTGTTTTAGCATCTCAATCTTTTCTTAAATGGCATTTAATTTTACTGTTTCATCATGGCAGACTTGCAAACTATGTTATGTAAAACTGTTCACATTAAACTGCTTTTTATTTTCTTTCTTTTTTTTAATTAGTGATTTTTTTCTTTCTCAGGAAATTTTACCCAAACATGGCACAACAGCTTTTTAGGCTTTCAAAAATGTTTGAAAAGGATCTCAAAGCCATATTAACTATATTCAAATTGCTTTGAAAAGGAGCATTTAAGTATGTTTTATTTATGTTCATGATGTAGTGCAAGCACAGATAATATTTTTAGTAGAAAATATATATGTATAACCCTAGGAAAAGAAAGAGAAAACTTGAATGAAACTGCTGAGGCAATAGCAAGGTACCATAAATAAACATGGATTACTTCCTTTTTTCTTGAAAAATGCTTCTCTGAAAACTAGTAGTTTTCAATCCTGCATGCACTCTGGTTATTACCAGGCTAAAACTCAGATCTGAAGGTAATTTATCAAAGGGCTATAGTTCACTCATATACCAATTTGATATTTAATGTAATAAAAATGAGATTTATTTTAAGATGGAAAGATAACCTGGTTTCTGTAATGTTAGCAGTCACAGCATTTAATTCATGTAGCTTTTATTTTTGCAGTGATAGTCCTTATTGCAAAAGCATCTTGTCTTACATTATGGCCACTGATGTGCCGGTCTGGTGAGATTGCTTCCCATAGGAGTTAAGTTGAAAGCCTGAAGTCGTCAGGGGTCACCATCTGAGTAATGTACTTGGTATATTTTTCAGGAAGGGGACAGTCCAACACACAAGTAGATCTGTAGCTTTGACAAGCTTTGGAAGTAAAGTACAAAAGCCAGCGAAGTCCCTAGCCTGAAGGAACATGAAGCAAGATATGTAAGGGAACTGATGGGAGAAAAATACTGACAGAATGGGAAAATAAATTATCTTGAAAAATATCACATGCTTTTGTGTTGACATGATTTGAAACGTGATATCATCCATAATACTCAGGACTTTGTGAGATAGATTTTAAACTTTCTAAATAGATTTATTATAATTAGAAAATAATAACAAAAATTCTTGCAACCAATAAATATAACATCCTTAGCTGAACATGCATGCATTTTAAGGTGTAAAATGAATTACTTGAAAGCAAAGTTATATTTGCCTTTAAAATCTTGTAATTTCGAGGTTCACTTGTATATTTATTAGCAAAACCTATTTACTGTTATTAAATGAATTCAAATAAGAGAGTAGACACAAAACATCAAAAGATATAGAATAACATGAGAAGCAGCCCTATCTCCTGACACTAGCACTAGAAAGATATTCCAATAAATTTAAATACCTAAAAGGAATTCTTCCCACCACCTAAATTTTCCTTATTCAAATGTTTTGAGGATAATTTTTTAGGGCACTCAGTTTCAAACCATAGTCTTTAGAGCTTTTGGACCCCCAGTCTGTTTCAATCAAATGAGTTCTGTTTTCTGTTTTATGTATTTTGTGATTACTCATATTTAATTGCTGGATGGTTCTTTTGCTTAAGAATGTTTTGAAAAGCTCTATTTTAGACAGAGAACAGC
Source organism: Microcebus murinus (assembly GCF_040939455.1). Taxonomy (NCBI): domain Eukaryota; kingdom Metazoa; phylum Chordata; class Mammalia; order Primates; family Cheirogaleidae; genus Microcebus; species Microcebus murinus. The sequence continues at coordinate 51,172,703 of NC_134136.1, read as the reverse complement.
AATAAAACCAATAGAATAAAAGAATGCAACTATCCATTCAGTTTAACAAAGGTTTGTTAAGCACCTAGTATTTTAAAAATTGTGTAATAATACATGAATACATTATCATTATAAAAGATTCTAACAATACTATGAAAATGTCAAAGTATCCTTTCAGTTCCTGCAGCTCCCCACTTTAAAGATCAACAGTTTGTTATGCATCCTTTCAGTTGTCTTTCTATGCATTTACACACACACACACACACACATTTTCTACTTAAACAGGATCATGGGATATACATTGTTCTATACTTTTTCAATACAGATCTTAGCACTCTTTTCTAGTCAGTATGTATACGTCATCCAGTGTGTGCTGATAAATGTTTAAGAACCAGCTCTCTGGGCCAAAAAGCTCTGATTTGCAGCATTTGCTGATTCCTGGAGTGTAAATACACACACCATGGCTAATTTCAACTGCCAACATGAAGTCACTGGAGGTGGAATTGGGAAGAGATGCACACAGTTGGCTCTTGTAAACCAGTGTAAGGCAGCTTTACCATATATCACTAGATCAGTCCTTTTTCTCTCTCTTTTTGGCTTTTTTTTATTTTGAAATAATTTTAGACTTACAAAAAGTTGCAGATGTAGCACAGAATTCCTGTATTTCTGTCACTGAGCTTCTCCCAATGTTAACATCTTGTATAACTATAGTACAATCACTAAAACTAAAAAATTAACATTGATATGATGCTAAACTTAGAGTTTAATTCAGATTTCTCCAGTTTTTTCACTTTTTTTCTGTTCCTGGATCCCATATTGCACTTATTTGTCCTGTCTTCTTAATTTCCTTCAATCTGACTATTTCTCAGTATCAGTCTTTTAATTCTTACATAGGATTTCATAGCATGGGTGTACCAGTTTCCTATAGATGAATATATTGGTTTTTCTGGCTCTTTTTTTTACAATATTAACAAAGTCAATATATTAGAAATGCTGTAGTAAATTTCCTTGTACATGCCCATTTATGACATATGTGATTGTTTCTTTACTACAGACTCCTAAATGTAGAATTTCTTGGTGAAAAAACATTCCCAATTTAAATAGTAATAGATATCAAAATTGCCTTCCAAAGTCACTTTACCACTTTATACTCCTATCAGCAGTGTATAAAGGGAGTTCTTCCTGACTACCAAGCACTGATTTAGGTACCACGGACATAAAAATGAAGAAGGTATGATTCCTGCTTTTTGAGTGCTTTATAATGATGAGGTAAACATGTATACAGATATCTTCAATATAGTATAGTAGATTCTATGATAGGGTGCTAAAATAGAAACATCATATCTCTTTATGAAATGTTCTAGATAGTCAAGATCATCACTGTTCAATAGAAATATAATGCAAGCCACATATGTAATTTAAAATTTTATAGTGGACATATTTGAAAAGTAAAAGAAATAGGTGAAACTAATTTAAATTTTAAAATATTTAATATATTCAATATATTATTTCAAGGTGCAATCAATATAAAATTATTAATGTGATATTTTACATTCTTTCATACTAAATCTTTGACTATGACTAGCCACATTTCAAATGCACAGTAGACACATGTGATGACTGGCTACCACATTGGACAACACAGGCCTAAGTCATTCAGCATGTATTTCCAACATCTACTTCTGAAGGATTCCTATGGTCACTTTTTTATAAGTGAATGTTTACTTCTTGAAGGCGAGTGGAATAGGGAAGAATTATCAGTTATAAATATTACTAGAAACCATTAATCTTACTTATGAGAAAAAAAAATATCCAACATCCTAACAGAATTCAGAGAGATAACTGTGGAGAGACTTGGAGTTTTCTATAGAAACGTACAAGTTAAAAAAAGAGCTTCTGTTCATGGAGTCACCCTGCCTTGAGATTCAAGGTACTTGATTGAGTTTGGCAATTGGGGACAGCAAGACAATCCATTTGTTACCTTAACTTTGTGATGAATTTATAATTTCAAAGTATAGCTCTTTGCAATTGGATAAAACAAGAATGATAATAATTATAAAATGTACAGGGCTTAGCACCAGGGGACATTTGTTAAAAGAGCATTAGGGACTGCCATTCTTAATCAGCTGAGAAGACATTACTCCTAGAATATCTGATTAGGCATACATATTCTGTCTAGCCATTGAATTTCAGTGAAATTCAAATAATGGGATTGGTATTCCCTGGGAGATCTGAGTAGTATCCATTTCTATTCATTGAGTATGTATATTTTTATATATGTCTTTAGGAACAATAACTTTGACCTTGCTTGGGGTCAGGAATACTTATATTACATCTACTTTAACCAGCAGTGCTCATTTGGAAGTATATATTCTAGTGAGATAGTAGTGTTATTACTTTCTTTTCACTTGTTTGTTGGTGATCAGTCTGTGAATTTGGTTAGAGCACTAAGGTAACAGGATTATGGGCCCAGTTCTTTTGTGTATGAGTTTTCTTACCACTCATTGTCTTCCTGATTGAGCTTCCACTAAGCTCCTTAGTGTTCCTCACAGACTCAAGAGAAACTTCAGGGCTTTTGTAATTTCTGTCTCATCTGCCTGGAAGGTTCTGTCACCAGATATTCACAATGGCTCCACCTCATGCTGATGTTGGTTCAAGTATCACCTCCTCCAAGAGGCCTTCTCTGACCACTCTTACCTATTTTTTTTCATAGTACTTATAGCTACCTGACATTATCATCTTATTTGTTTCTTTGTTTCCATAAGTTATATTATATTTTATATCATATATTTTTCTTTGCCTGTCTTAACCTACCACCCTCCCATATAAGTTCTGGGAGAGTAGAGATTTTTCTATTGTGTTCAGTGTTATAAACTTAGAAAAACTTTTTGCCTGGCACAAAGCAAGCACTCAAAAATAGGTGTTGAATCAATATATGAATATAACTTAACATTGCCCTGTTTTTTCATCACTAGTTATACCGTTAATTCTAGCCAGTTGGCTCATAATGTCTATACTTGGGTTTGAGGGCCTTGCCTGAAGAGTGTGGATCTAAACACATAGCATAGATCTGGATGAGAATCCACTAGAAGCTAAGAATACCATATCTTCATCCTGTATTGAAGACTGACATGCAGCCAGCATGTGCTGGATGGATTATATTTGTTTTTTATGTCTGATATCCACTTTGGTTGGCCAGTACCTATGCTGTCCTGGCTGTTAAATATTTTTAATATTACTTTTGCCTGTATCCCCAACATTCCTAGTATATCCAGCACATGCTTTGAAATATTTGTTGAATAAATCAATAAATACATCCTCATACAAGAAGTACTACCATATCTTTCTACTGGTGTGTTGGTATATCTTAAAGGTCAACATAATTTTATTTACTGGTCTTTGTACAAACCAAATATTACTTATTTCTAATAAAACTTGAACACTGAAGTTGTTTAGTGACTGCAGTCTATCCTGCACATAAATGAATGTTTTGGCTTCCTTTCACAACTCAGCATGTGGAATTTCAGTTTGGAGGAAAGAAAAGGTCAGTAGCCTTGCCATGGTACCTGTGGTCTGTAGCAAGTAATTAATTTTCATTATATATTCATACAGGTATACATTCCAAACAGTTTGTTACCTAGGAAAGATACAGTAAATTCAAAAAATTACAAGGTTTCTTTGTACTCAAAAGAGTTTTCTACTAAATGTTCCCATGCCTCTTTATCTATCTTGATTGGCTGGAAGAAGTCCATTTCATTTGATGGTGAAAAATTAATCCTTGCCTTATATATTTTGAAGTGAATCTCACTACATGCATTTTCTCTGATTTTCAAGTCCCCTCAGGAAACTGGCTTAACTTAAAGAATATAAAATAGACCCCTTGGTCTTCAAAATGAGAACTTCTATGTCTTTTGTTACATATGGTCCATATAATTTCACAAAAGTAATTGAACCAAGGGAATTAAACATATTTTCAATATAGCTTCTACTATTCACCATATTCAAATTATTTGGGGGGCAGAAGTAGGTCAAATTTTCTATAAAACTGATAAACACCTTTAATTGGGACGGGTATGTTAAACCAAACTCCAAGTCCTTTGACAAGGAAATCTCAAAAATGTCACAAAGTACAGCTCTTTAAACATACCATACCATACTTTATTCAGAACCACTAGCCTTTGAGTTGGAATTGTTTCCAATAATTGCAAGAGAAAATCATCAGGGAGCACTGGCCTTAATCCAAAGAAAAGGGTAGGAACAAATTAAATGCTTAAAAGTTTAAGGATAAATTAGAAAGTAGGTGTTAGAAATCCCTTTAGCTTCAACTAAAAGTGGATGAATAATCTTTTTATTTTTTTAGACAGAGTTTCACTCTGTTCAGCCTAGCTCTGTTCACAGCAACCTCAAACTCCTGGCCTCAAGCAATCCTGCCTCAGCCTCTTGAGTAGCTGGGACTACAGGCACGCGCCACCATGCCTGTCTAATTTTTTCCATATATTTTTAGTTGTCCAGCTGATTTCTTTCTATTTTTAGTAGAGATGGGGTCTCGCTCTTGCTCAGAGCTAGTCTCAAACTCCTGACTTCAAGGGATCCTCCCTCCTCAGCCTCCCAGAGTGCTAGGATTACAGGTGTGAGCCGCTGCGCCTGGCCATGAATAATCTTTAAATAAGCTATCTGGCTAGCTTCTCTGTCCTTGGTCACTAATTCACATACTATACATGAGTTTTACACATACTAATTATCCCCTTTCAGTCTGCCTAGGGACACAAAGAAAGATATGACATGGCTTATGAGCAGATTCCTTTTTTTTTTTTTTTTTTTTTTTTTTTTTTTTTTTTTTTTTTGCCTTTTGGTAGATTTGGTCAATGTTGAAAAATACAGTGAGAAAACAAGAGGTTTTTTTCCAGCTTTTGGCCTCAGCACTATTCTCTCCTAACATTCTCTCTCATTAGTCACCTTATTCACACTCACGACGTCACTGTTGCCTCTGTGTATACATGACTTTGCAGTCTTTCTCCAGCTGTAGTGTTCCTCCAGAAGTTCAAACATCCTGTGGTTAACATCACTATCTGGATTGCCCATCAGTCCCTGGAACCCAGCATCCCCAAAGCTGAATTCATTATATTCCTCCCATCTCCTCAAGCTACCTCAACTCACACGTTCAACCAGTCATCATTCAATGAAACACATCCAGCACCAACTATTTGTAGCAAGTGCTGGAATAAACGAAGAATTCCCTAACTCTATGAATGGTTTCACTATTGTTTAAGTTACTCAGGCTCAAAACCTTAACCATGGCCAGATGTGGTGGCTCACGCCTATAATCCTAGCACTCTGGGAGGCCGAGGAGGGAGAATCGCTTGAGCTCAGGAGTTCAAGACCAGTCTGAGCAAGAGTGAGACCCAGTCTCTACTAAAAAATAGAAAGAAATTTGGCCAGGCAACTAAAAATATAAAAAATTAGCTGGGCGTAATGGCATACACCTGTAGTCCCAGCTACTCGGGAGGCTGAGGCAGGATGATCGCTTGAGACCAGGAGTTTGAGGTTGCTGTGAGCTAGGCTGACGCCACGGCACTCACTCTAGCCTGGGTAACAGAGTGAGACTCTGTCTCAAAAAAAAACCTAACCATTTTGGAGTCCTCCCTTTCCCTCATTTTTTCTTATGCCCTCCCCAGCACACCTATACACATACATGAATGTGTGTACACACAAACACACAGAACTTGTTGCTAAGTCCCGAGATGCTATTTATGCAATTTCTCCTTGAAGAATCTCCTTTATCAGCCCAACCAATTTTAATCCATTTCTTTAAGTCATTTCTTTTAAAACAAAAGCTTCTTTTTTCCCAGATGACAAGCATCACACATGTTTATTGTAAAAAATATGGAAAATACAGAAATCATAAAGGAGAAAATAAAAATTCTCCATCAGCTCCCTATACTGTTAACATGTTGCTGTATATCTTTCCAGACCTTTCTCTCCAGACATGAACACATGTGCACACATGCACACAAACACACACTTCAGATCATGCTATTTATACTGTTCAGTAGCCTGATATTTTTCACTCAATGCATCATGAATATTTCCCACACTATTGCAGTCTTCTACAACATTATTTTTTTTTAAGACAGAGTCTCACTCTTTTGCCGGCCTAGAGTGCAGTGGCATCATCACATCTCACTGCAGCCTCACACTCCTGGGCTCAAGTGATCTTCCTGCCTCAGTTTCCCAATTAGCTAGGACTACAGGCATGCACCACCATGACTGGCTGATTTTTCTATTTTTTTTTTCTTTTTTTGTAGAGACAGGGTCTTGCTCTTGCTCAGACTGGTCTTAAATTCCTGGACTCAAGCAACTCTTCATGTCTCGGCTTCCCAGAGTGCTCAGATTACAGGCTTGAGCCATCGCACCAACCCTGCAACATGATTTTTAATAGCCACATAATCTTGTATTATTTACTATCTCATGAGTTATTTGATGAATCCCCTCTTGATGAATATTTAGATTGGTCATAACTTTCTCATATTTTCAAATGTTATAGTGGACAGCCTTGTAGTTTGGTAACATTCATAGTTAATTCATAGAAGTTGAATTTTTGGCTCAAAGGGTAAGCTAGATTTTTAATTTGCCCTCCAAAAAGGTCACTGTATTTTACTCTCATCAAGAATATATGAGAATACCCATTTGCCTGTGAACTGACCAATACTGAGTACTTTCAAATCTTCTGATAGTAATTTGAACCTGTCTTATGTCAATTATCCTGCATAATATTATTTTATACTTGTGTTTACCAAATCCCACCTTAGTAGGCATATAGGTTTTAACCCACAGCAGCTATCATAGGGCCTTATGCATAGTAGGCATTCAAGAAATATTTGTGAACTGGATTGAATCAGAGCCATAGAGAAGGTCTTCCATATTTTCATGATAGCCCATCCACCATTACCCTGCAGTAGTTTCCACATGCAAACTAGAGTTACATGATTAAGGGAAATGGAAGAGAAGGAGTTACAGAACTGAGGAACTAAGTCCAATCCCACTATAATTGGTTAACTATTAGTAATACTCCAACTTCTAATCCTGTCCCTGGGATGGCTTTAGTCTTACTTTTAACAACAGCTACTGTTTAGCAAATGTTAGTACTTGTATGTATGTTATAGCATAGAAGTGGCTACCAGCATGATGTAGGTGAAAACTCCTAGCTCCTTGGCCTAACAGAAGACTGGTCAGAACATTTTTAGGTGCAAAGGGATAGATGATTTTGAGACTTTCTCAGTGAGTCTGGAATAAGTTAATGTATGACTTGTTTTCTTGCAGCAGTACATTTGTTCGGCCTGACTTGGCAGTTGCAACCAGTTGAAGGAGAGCTCTATGCAAATGGAGTTAGCAAAGGGAACAGAGGGACCGAGTCCATGGATACTACTTACTCTCCAATTGGAGGAAAAGTTTCCGATAAATCAGAAAAAAAAGGTACAGTGATCAAAATGATTGACTGATTATTGATTACTTTTCTTCTAATTTGGTCATTAGGACCATATCTGGGATGGTTTCACTTCACATTAAATTTCACGATCACTTGAAAGAAGTACTCTGCATGGACAGAATAAATACATGTAAATGTCTTTTGAAAGCAATCTTTTCTTTTCTCCAGTGCCTTGAGTATAAACCAATTAAACTTTTCAAATATGTTGGCAATTTTGAAAATAGATAAATATTTGCAGAATGGAGGCTTCAATACAATGGAAATTGCATTTCACATATAACTACCCTAAAGCAATGTGTGATTTTGATTAAGTTCTCTATGTCCAAGCCCAGCATATATATAAAACATTTTACGAAAGATATTTGGAAATTTTTTTTCTGTTTATAATAAGAAAACCTTTTCTGCTTAGTGTAAAGGTGACTGTTTATGTCAAAGTGGGATAACATGAATTTTTGTCTAGTTGCGGAACATGAATTCTTCCTAGTTGGGGGAAAGAAAAAAATCACTTTGAGTCCTGACTTGTTAAATTTAATCAACATGAGCTTGAATTACCTGACTTACTTACAATAAATGTCAGAGTGCCAGCACTCCCAATATCATATTCACATTGAATCATCTTAGTTTTAGTCTTAATATACAGGCATTGAAAATAGCTGGAAGTTTGTATTTTGATTTTTCTTGGAATTGGATTCAGTACAGAGAAACTTGACCATGTCAAATTTTAGCAAGTCAATTCAGAAAGTGGAAATTGAGAATAAAATGTATAGCCAGCACTATCCTGAGTATTTTTATAAGATAAAAAATGAAAAAAATGAATGAATAAATGACCCAAACCCTGCCCTTAGGAAGCTCACAATTTTATAGTGGTGGTAAGACAGTTTTATTTTGACTCATTAATTACAAATATATATTTTGTTTTATATAGTAGTTCTTTGGGTTACTACTCTTCTCATTGTGTTTTTAATTGATTTGTAGGGGTTGTTTGTGGACTTGGTTTGGTTTGGCTCAGTTTTTATTTGCTTTTGTAAAAATAACTTTGCTTTATCCCATCCTTCAGTAAAAAGTAATACTTAGGGTTCAGGAAAATATTGTGATTTATTCTAGTTTTCAATTCACAATGCAGTTTGCTTTATATCCTCATTTGAAAATACTTGTCCCTAGCCTAGATCAACCTATCCCAGCAGTTTCAGTGTTACTGCTGAGAGGAACTGAGGGGAGTACAGGGGCCAGAGGTGGCAGAGGAAAGGGTCTGCCACCCTTTGCTCTCAGACTTTTCTTCCTTATCTCTCTTATCTTCCTTTTCTTCCTTAGCTTCTCTCCTACTATTTATTAATTCCTTTATATTTGAAGGTATAAGAGTCACTATTTGGTATTATCTGCCTAGGATTTCTTGCCATTTGCACTGAAAATCAAAATTATCTGTCTGAAGAAAATGAAATGTGCAAGACAGCAGAAGGTCATCATATAGTTGTCATCAGAGTATATTAATTTTATATTCTAATTCAGATCTCTTGTGTTTCCTTTCTGTAAAGTAGGTTGATGATGATGGCTAAATTTATTAAACAATTACCATGTGCCAAGAATTGTCCCAGGCACTTTCCATGAATTATATCATGAAGGTAATATTATAGTTGCCATTTTCCAAATGAGAAACAGAGGCACAGAGAGGTTAAGAAACTTTCCCAAGGTCACAGAGTTAGAAACCGATGGCCTGATTCCAGAGCCTAGTTGCTTAACTTTTACACTGCACTGACATCCACACATGAAATGTCTTTGAAGACCATAAAAGACATTTTACACAATGAAAGCAAAGCTCCAGAGTCTACTCATGACAGATTTTAGAGAAATTCTATTCACCTATATTTTTAATGATTTGTGACAACTTTCATAAATTAAAAATGTTTTAAGTTTCTGCTTAATTATAATAACAAACAGAGGAAACCAATTTTAATTTAATACTTTATTAAGAAAAATTATTATGGGTTGATTCTTCATATACCAAGTTGTTAGCTTAAACTGACTTTTTATGAAGGCCTGAACGAAACCTTAACTATCACTGCACATCATAGTTCTGCTATATTAGGTCTTCACTGCATATTACTTACCAAATAAAAACATAGCTCATCTTTTATAATGCCATATGTTTACTAAAGCAAACCTTGCAGAAGGTGTAATACAGTATGAGGAAATTTTCAAATGGTCAGCCATATCCTTTTATGATTTCCTAGATGACATGAACCCCATAAATATAGTTCTAAAAGCCTATCTTGTTGTTGTATGCACTAAAGTATTAAACTGACCACCAGACCATTCTTTCTACATTGTTTTCTTTACTGTCCTAGAAGATTGGGTATTATAGCACTGTGGTTAAGAGCCTGAACTCTAAAATCAGACAGACCTGGCTTCGAATACTGACTGTGTCATTTATTGGCTCTCTGACCTCAAGTAATTGACACAACCTTGCTGAACCAGTGTCCCCATCTGTAACATAAGGATGATAATAATAGTACCTGTCTCATACAGTTGTAGCGAGGAATGAATGAGAAAATGGATGTAAAGCATATAGCACAGTTTCTGTTATGTTTAACTTAGCAGTATTTATCATTGGGCCAAAAGATTGAAAAATTGCCTTTTTTGTTTTTTTTTAATTTATTATTTTGTTTGTTTATTTATTTATTTATTTGAGACAGGATCTCCCTCTAACACCTGGGACAGAGTGCAGTGGTATCATCATAACTCACTGCAACCTCAAACTTCTGGGCTCAAGCGATCCTCTTGCATCAGCCTCCCACATAGTTTGGGACTACAGGCATGCACCACCATGCCTAGCTCATTTTTTTTCTTTATTCTTTGTAGAGTTGGAGTCTTGCTATGTTGCCCAGGCTGGTCTCAAACTGCTGGCCTCAAGCGATCCTCCTGCCTCAGTCGCCCAACCTAATAGGATTGCAGGCATAAACTTCCATGCCCAGCCCCCTGAGTTCTTTTGAACTTCATTGACATTCTATTATATTAGGTACTACAGATCCTGCTTTCAAACTAGTATCAACTTTTCTGTAAATGATGACTTTGTTGGGATTTAAATGTTTTATCTCTCCAAAATTTGGTCTCTCTTTACTTACCAGTTTAGCGTCTATTATTTTCAAATTATCATTACCATCATCAGATGATGATGGATAAATAGAATGGCACTGTTGAAAAATCAAATTCTACTGAAATTGGTTTCCCATTAATCGTCATCATATGTATGTATCTGCTTCTCATTAGGAGATTAAAGAATTTTCTCACCACTTAGTTATCCAAATGGAAGAAAAATGAGTACTTGATTATAGACCTTTAATATGCTAAAATTTTTAAGAACACTCTAGAATTTTGAAAAGAAGGCATAAATCTGAACCACATGTTGGAATCTACCAGAAAAATCTAAGTTGTCATTGTTTAATAAACACAGAATTTGAAGGCATTATACCAAAATAGCCCCTAACTACCTTAGAAGCTTACGAACTAGTCATAATTCTTTCTATTTAACCAGTAAACATTATGTAACTACTACTTTAAACAAAGCAGGGGATATGAACAAATAAAATACTCCTAGACCGGAGTCATGTAGCATCCACAAATAAAATTAAAATTAACTACAAGGTAATTTATCAATAAATATAGAATGTTAAAATCTTAAAGATTATCAAATCCAACATCCTTATTTAGAGATGATAAAATGAGATTCAGAAGGGTCAAGATCACACAGAGAACCGGGACTAGAACAGAGGATACCTGGTTCCACATTTTATATTTTTTCACCCATTATTGTAATAATAATGTAACACAAACTAAATATACAAATTGCTGAATAGGTTTTCAATAAGGAAGTGTCAAAGACAAAAACTTAACAAGTAAGAAAATTGATTTTATTCAGGCTACTACAATAGGGAGATTTTGCCTTAGTCTTTTATAGGGAAGAGTAGATAAATTAAATGTGGGATAATTTGCAGGTGAGATTGTACTGCATAAGAGAAGTCTCAGCCAGTTGAATAGGAAATCTTTTTCTCTGTGTCTAGCTACTTTCAGGGGAACAAATAGTTCTAATGTCAGCTAATTATTTATGAGACAAAGAATGGGAAATCGGAGGGTCCGTATCTGGTCTTTTGCCAGGTTCAGGTAACAGGGGAAAGGTCTGGGTTTGGACTTATCATGGGTAAACAAGGGAGTCACAGGCGAGTCTCATGTGGAAGAATGGACAAAGAGCTTTATCTAATAAATCACATAAGAAAGAGTGGTGTGTGTGTGTGTATGTGTGTGTGCGTGTGTGTGTGTCTGTGTGTGTGTGTCTGTGTGTGTGTGTTTGGTTTTTGTTTGGTTGCAGTAAGCCATTTCCCAGAAAGCAAAAGGATGGGAGAATTTTAGAAAACAAAAGGTTGGGAGAATTTCTTAACCAACATTTTTTTCTAGGAGCATAGGGCTCAGGTAAAGTCAACATTGTCTGTAGCAATCTGGATGAAATTTATTGGGTAGTTGAGGGTACTGAATTCCTGCAGGTTGGATGCCAAAATAGAACACCAGGAACAAAGAAAGATGGGTGGGGAGAGAAAGAACTAAAGGATACTAAAGGCAGCCTTTATCTTCTTTACAATTTTGCAAAAGGCTGGCCTTGGGGGAAAGTGGCATTTCTTTTAAATTTATCCTACAAGATCTATCTCCACAAAGTTGGGGGAAAAATGACATTTTTCTAGTCAGTGTCTGCTGAATATATGACCGTGTAAACAACATACAGCTGATTGATATGACAAAATTTATAGCCTGTCGTGAAGATGCTTTAACCAAGACCAAATAGTGACTATAGCTTCACCTCTCTGGGCTCCAGTTTCTCATCTGAAAAATAAGGGAGTTGGCTTTTTAATCCTTTCAGGGGCAGGGAGGGGAGGCTAGTGGGTAGTGAAACCCTTTTTGCAAATTAAATCTTACCCAAAAATTACAAATTTAAATATAAACGGATAAAAGCCAAGTTTCTCCAGATAAAATGAGGGCAGGGGGAAGATTCCTGCCAAACCTCCCACTCCTTTCCCCTTTCCTTTCTCTGCCCTTCATTCTCTTAGCAGCTGCTAAGGCTTTGACAAGCATGAGGTGACCTCAGTAGGACTAGCTTATCTCTAAGGTCCCTTCCAGCTGTATGCGTTATGAGTCAGTGAATTTGAATTCTGCAGTTAAGAAAGAACAATGAGCCAATCCAAGTAAAAGTGGGCCTATCTTTGCAAATGGGATATGCTCCTGGTAAGTGGTTAAAATGTATGTCTATAAAGTTTGTAAACCACATTTTCCATTTAAAACACTTTCAGAGAATTCTGCTATAATTCAAATAATTAATTCCCAGTTTTCTGCCTTATAAGTTTGGATTTTTGACATGTATGTAACAATAACAGCCTGCACTTAGAGAACATTTATAATTTCAAAATACTTTAATGTCTTTTATCCACATAATAGTTTTATGCTGTGGCAGCTATTGTTACCCCCATTTTATAGTTGAAAAGGAAAACACAAGCCGACTAAGTGACTTGCCTTGCACAATAGACATAACTACAGGCAGATCTAAGATTAGGATCTAGTTTCTCCTTACTGTTAGCTTAGCACCTTTCTTTGGACCTTTCCTTTCCTTTTTTTTCTAATTCTTTTCTCAAAACCAATTGTTTAAGTAACAGCTATCTTGATTTAAAATCTCAATGCATACATTTCAAATGTATATCCCTTCCCTAAGAGTACTTTAGAAATCTTATATTTCACACTAAATATCTCTATTCAGCAAACACTCTCCCTCCTCTGCAGAGCAACACACACACACACACACACACACACACACACGCAAGTACCCTTAGGAATTGAAAATTAAATGACAGTACAAAATGTACCTTTTACAACAACCTTTTATTGTGGACCTATCAGAAGACAGGGGTATATATTTTCCTTTTTTTTTTTTTTTTACCTTGTTTTGTTTTACCTGTGGCATGGATACATTGGAATACTTTATTCAATGACAATTGTGAACTTTGAATAACAGGTTGAATTAATTTGCTTAGAGTTTCACAAGTATTTATTTCACAGAGCCGATCAGTAGGTAAAGATTCATTTTGTGGTACCAAACTAAAGAACTGCACCAACCCCACCCAGGTAATCATTGTGCATTCAGATGGAACACAGTCCTGCAGTATAATTTTGTGGTTCTGCAATATTGGTTCATAGGACATGTGGATATTAAAATGCACTCAGCTGCCCTTTGAGTCAACCCACAGTTTCAGTATCTTTTACTTAAAGGATATTAGAGCCCAGGACACTGTGGTAGAATTGGGAATAATTCATATAAGCACAACAAACCACATGAATAAAATAGTAGTAATGTACTAACAAAGACAACATTGTTGGGAGCTTAACAGTATTATTTTTAAAGATTGATGGCAAATTACAGTAAATGTTTCCTATAATGCTATATAGATGTTTCTCTAACACAAGGTTTCAGAGGGCCCAGCTAGAGTGCTGCAGCTTGTTTTCAACTATATTAAATCACTTTATCAATATACTTCAGTTTTAACAAAAGCTTTTCTAAAGCATACTAGAGACCTGACTTCTAAAGCAGATTTATGGAAAGGGTTCCCTATGCTAAAAGGCAAACTTATTTATTGCATTAAAAATTCATGTTAAATGATCTTGATCATATATGTTTAATGTTTCACTCTTGTTTTACTTTAATTCTCATTTTACTTATTTTTTAACTAATACATATTTTTCCTGTGATGCCATAAGAAATGGGTCTGTATGGTCCCCCTAGCCCAATAGTCTGCATCTGACAGTGTCACTAAGTGGCATGCTATAGAATGGCATATTTATTCTCCTACACTGGTCTATCCAAAGTTAAGGGATCTTCCCATAACATCTGTATAACATCATAGTTCTTGAAGGAACCAGTCCATTGTAGAAATGTATCAGCCATGTGTATATCTAGTTCTGCTGAGCATTTATATCTTTCAGCTTGTATTACATTATAAAGAAGTCCGGACATTTACTAGCTCTTTTGTGAAGTCAAAAGTAATTCTCTAGTTATGAGAAATTTACTTTTGAATATGAAATCCCAGAGTTCCAACATTTAATGCACATCTGCATTTCCCTGTGTGTAACTTTTGTAATTCCATAGATAATAATCACATATTCTTTTTTAGCCTCCACATTTTTTATATTAAGAGTCTTTGGGGTTTACCTCTGTACTCTTCTTATAGCTTCTGTTTTCCCTTAGTCATTTTAATTGCTGTTTTCTCTTTCCATTATATATCCTACCAAAAGGTGTCTTGACCAGAACTATACAGAAATATCATCTTCCCTTCTTGGTTCTGGGAGAGAGAGGAATAAAAAGTTGGGTTGAAAGAAAATGATGCCTGACAACCTCAAACTCTTCATTAAAATAATCATAAGGAAAGAAAGATGAAAGTCTTACTACTCAGAAACACAGAAGCTCATGATCTTTCCTGCTGTATCAGCCTAGCTGCTATTTTAACTGTACCATGGAAAGTTAACAAATGAAACAGAAGACATATTAATAGCATTTGCCCTTCAAAAGGTCCCCATTAAATAGGAGAGCTGGGAGAAACATGCATAAATACATACACGATGCAAAATAACATACAACCAACTGTTGTACAGAGATAGAAATAAGATGGTTAGGTGATTAAGAGGCTTAAAATAAAGAAGATAAAAAGATGACTTTTTCATAGTAGTTTGAGCTAGGTCTTGGGAAACAAGAAAAAATCAATCTTAGTGACCTTAAGGAGTACATATTTAGGTGAATGAAATAATAGAATGGTAAGGGGGAAATGCAGATGGTAATAGCCTAAGTGGTAAATGGATAATGAAGCAATAGAGATAGCTGATGGAGACAGTTTGGCAAGGAAAGGAAAAAGATAAATAGTATGATAACTAGACAAAGGGGCAGTTGAGTCATGTTATTTTTTTTTAAAGAAAAGAGACTTGTGCTTGTTTGAAGACAAAGAATAAGAAGCCAATTGAGAGGGAGACATTGAATATGCTAGTAAGAAAGGAGATTGTGAAGAGACCAAAGTCTCAGAGGAAGCAGGATAGAGGAGGAAGGGGAATCCTCAGAGATAAACTGGGACATCAAAGTGTATGGTATACTGAATATGAAAGAGGCATTTTGATATTTCAGAAATAAGAGTTAAGAGCTCAAAAAGAGTACACAATAAGTGTGGTAGTATCTATTATTGTTATTATTTTTGTTATTCTCTGCCATGAGTTTGGTCTGTGATAAGTTTTAATTATATATTATGGAACATTTTCTGGGTTCCTAAAAGGTAGAAATCAAGGTCTGTAGCAATATGGCAACCTATGAGAACTGGTACCTATGCTACTGGCTGCTTCTCTTTTTGGAAGCCTGGTACAAGAAGATGTACAACCCCCTCGTTACTCTCAACTATTTGATAGGTCGATCATCATATAATCGTTTTTATTAAATTTCCAGTAAGTTGATGTTAAGAATTTAGAGAGATGTGTATGCCCTCTCCTCTTCTGGTAACTTATATTCTAAGATAAAGAAGTGGGAGCTGGATTAACTGATCTATGATCAGCCCTCCTACCAGCATCCCACACTTCAGAAGAATGTGATCATAATAATCTATATCAAACATTGTATGAAATATGGAAAATAGGCATCACCGCTGTGTACTACCAATCATACATCCTAAAAGTACTGGTCAGGGGACAGTTCACCTTCAGGTAGCAGGTGACAATATAAAATCAATTGGAAATACATCAGAACTCTTGTGACAATACATGAATGTGTGTGTGTGTGTTTGTGTGTGTATGCTGTGCCACTTTACATCTTCTAACCATATTTTGGTAACAGCTTTGTTGAGATATAACTTACATACCATACAATTCACTGATTTAAAGTGCACAATTCAGCAACCTTTAGTATATTCACAGAGTTGTGTAGCCATCACCGCTATTTAACATTTTCATCACACCAAAAAGAAACCTCATAGGCATTGGCAGTCACTCCACATCCCTGTGTCCCCCCAATCCCTGGCAACCACTAATCTACTTTCACTAATCTACTTTTCATCTCTATAGATTTCCTATTTCTACATTTCATATAAACAGAATTATGTAATATGTAGTCTCTTGTGTCTGGCTTCTTTCAGTTAGCATAATGTTTTCAGGGTTTGTTCATGTCATAGCATGCATCAGTGCTTCATTCCTTTTCATGAAAAATATTTCATTGTATGGGGATACCACATTTTGTTTATCCATTCATCAGTTAATCATTCTTTTGTGGATTTTCACTTTTCGAGTATTATAAATAATGATGCTGTAAGCATTCACGTATACATCTTTGTTAGAATACTTGTTTTCAGTTCTTTTTAGTGCATACCAAATAGTGGAATGGCTGAGTCATATGGTAATTCTGTGTTTAGGTTTTTAAATTTTTTTTTCAGAATATTATGGGGATACAAATGTTTAGGCTAAATGTTAGGCCCCACCAGAGTCAGAGCATATTATGGGGATACAAATGTTTAGGCTAAATGTTAGGCCCCACCAGAGTCAGAGCTATAAGTGTGTCCATCCCCCAGATGGTGTGCACTGCACCCATTAGGTGCGAATATGCCCATTCCCCTCTCACCTGCCAACACCTGAGGAATGTTACTACTATATGTGCACATAAGGTTAGCTTTTTGAAGAATTGGTGAGCTGTTTTCCAAAGCAACTACACCATTTTACATTCCCACCAGCAATGTATGACAGTGCCAATTTCTTCACATCCCTGACATCACTTGTTAATGTCTATTATTTTTATTTTAGCCATCCTAATGTGTATGAAGCAGTATCTCATTATGGTTTTGATTTGCATGTCCCTGACGACTAATTATGTTGAGCCTCATTTGCTGTACTTATTGGCTATTTGTATATTTTCTTTAGAGAAATGTCTATTCATATCCTTTGCTCATTTTTCAATTAATTGACTTTTTATTGTTGAGTTGTAAGCCTTCTTAATGTATTCTAGATACAAGTATGTCCCTTATCCAATACATAATTTGCAAATATTTTCTCCCATTCTGTAGCTATTTTTCCACTTTTTTGATAGTGTCCTCTGAAGCATTAATTTTTTTAAGAACAAGCAAAGGCTGTTTATTCAGAGCTTGTTATAGCAAAGGCGTTAGCTACTATCACTTGTGTTTTGGCAGAGACTTAAGGCAGGCGAAAGAGTGGGAAAGCTTTGTAGTGGAAAAAAAAAAAGGACAGGCTCCAGCTGTGAGCTGTTGGGAGGCTATTGGTGTGGGGAGCTGGAGGCAGCTAACTAGGAATGGGATATTCTAGGGGGCATGCCTGGCTTTCCCTGGTTGGTCTTAAGTTGGAAGCAGGGACAAAAATTAGGGAAGGTGTTAGCTGTTAATTTTGATGACGTTCAATTATCTCTTTTTTTTCTTTTATTTTTCATGCTTTTGATATATCTAAGAAACTATTGCCAAATCCAAAGTCCCAAAGATTTATGCCTATGCTTTCATCTGAGAATTTGATAGTTTTAGCCCTTACATTTAGGTATTTGATGCATTTTGAGCTATTTTTTGTATATGATGTGAGGGAGGGGCTCAACTTGATTCTTGTACATATGACTATCTGGTTATGCCAGCACCATTTGTTGAAAAGACTATTTTTCTTCCACTGAATTCTCTTGGTGAACTCATTGAAAATCAATTGACCATAAATGTGAGATTTAATTTCTGGATTCTCAATTGTATTCCATTGATCTATATAGCTATCTTAATGCCAAAATTCACTACTTCATTGGTGTAGCTTTGTAATGAGTTTTGGAATCAGGAAGTATGAGGCCTCTGACTCATTCAGTATTTTTTTCTTTTTTTAAGATTGTTTTAATTATTCTGGGTCCCTTGCATTTCCATATGAATTTTAAGATCAGCTTATTTATTTCTGCAAAAATGAGAGTTGGAATTTTAACAAGGATTGCATTGAATTTGTAGATCAACTTAAGAAGTTACAGCTGTCTTAACAATAAGAAGTCTTTTGACCCATGAACATGTGATGTCTTTTGATTTATTTAGGAAATCTTTAATTTCTTTCAAGGATATTTTTTCATTCCCAGTGTACTAGCCTTACAACTTCTTTTGGTAAATTATTCATAAGTATTTTATTCTTTTTTACATTATAAATGGAAATTGTTTTCTTCATTTCAGTTTTGGATTTTTCATTGCATGTATCCTTATTTATTCATTAATCTTTGAATTTTTTGCAATATTTTCCTTTAAGAAAGTATTTTATTCCATGTTGATCCATGACCTTGAGTGGATGTTTGAATATGTAAACAAAGTAATGATAAATTTGAGTCTTATATCAATTTTAGTTTTCACTAAGGAAATTCAAAGTGATCGGCTACTTCAAATACCATTGGTAATCAGCATACAGAAACTTCTACAAACATTAATTGTATTACACTGTATCAAATTGTATAGCAAGTCACAAGAGCCTTGAGTTTGGAAATTTATTTTTGTAACTGCTATTTAATGGCCAATAGACCATACCAGAAGAACGGTGAAACTTTAAAGTTTTTTAGGGAATGTGGAAGTTTACAACAAAATTTAAAGAAATCATTTTAAAAAGACAATTATGTCTTTAAAATGATACATGTTCAAAAAACAGATAGAATCAAATGCAATTCAAAATAAGACCTTTAATGAAGGATGAGATTTTAACAATGCCATTTCACTTCGATCTGAGAAGACATATGGAATACTAGATAAGCTACTATACTGAATCTGAAGACTTTCAGTGTCTGGATGTAATTGTCTACACTTACACAGTAATGTATTTCTCAAGCATGAGATTAGTTAATGGACTTTTCTTCACAGTGAGCAATCTATTATCAGTGTCAGTAAGACAGAGGGATTTTACTTACAAACAAATTTTATTCACGGTTAATTCCCAAAGGCCTGTGTATATAAATAGTTTTAGTTTTTCCTCTCACCAAACCTTGTACTGAAATTTCAAAATAAATTAGCAAAATTACTAATAACCAAATAAATTATCAGCATTACTATTTTGTTAATTCATCCAAACAGTATTTACCAGGTTCCCACTATTTACAGAGGTCATTCTTTCTTTTTTTTCCTGACTACTTTTGAGTTTTATAATAAATACGAAAAGTATGCATAATACATATCCTGGATAACCTGCCCTTGAAAAATTGAGAGTTGAACACATATTTTTCTTCAACAGTTCATATAAGGAAAATTATATGAGGCTACATGGATGGAAAGGGTAGCTTTTCCATCTACCTTTTAGATGGCTTTTGCTGTACTTTTTTTATTTCTTCATAGCTTTTGATCACAAGGGATAAAGGTTGATTTCACTTTCCCATTTTGCTCCAAGCACTGATATTCTAAATTTACGAAGAGTGTGAAACAAATATCATATTTAAAAAGACTGTGAAACAAATATCATATTTAAAGGAACAAAAAGAATATAGTACTTATATCATGAGACACACACTAGGACTAATTCAGCCGAAAGATCATATCAGTGTCTTTTGAAGATTTTGAACATGCTATAGGATTAAGTGAAGGACAAATATGCTCTTATTGCATATTCTTTTCTCTTTGGACAACCTACCTTAGGTACTTTTTATGGAATTTGCAAATGTCTTTAAATTACTGCTCAGATTGCAGTTATGGACCATACCATAGCCTTTAACCTAGTCATTTTTACATAAAGCCTTAATAGAGGAGTCTTTTCAATGACCACATGTCAGTATCTTATACCAATGTTGGACAGAGTTTTTTATAGAATCGTTGAATGCAGCATGTCTAGCTAGCTATATTAAATAGAAAAAAATAAAATATGTATTTGTCCAGAATATAGTTATTTACCCCTTATTTTATATGGACAATTTTATTAATAATCATGTTATTAGTATTCAGGTGTGTGTCTGAGTCTAGATATATAATGAAACCTTGGTTTAGCTGATACAGCCACTGCACACAGTGTCTGTCACCAATTCCAGGCCTCTTTTATTTTTTACCTTCCAGGTAGCTTGACCTTTTCTTTTTGAACTAAGCTACCATCACTTAGTGTGTCACTCTTCAACATAGCCTATCTGCCATGGTTTTTTTTCCTGCTCAGCAGTTGATGCCTGTGTTGCAACCTATAAAGAGAGTGTTTATCTCAAACTAAATTGGTGGATATTGGTGAGACTGTGATAACTACAATACTGCACAGTTTGATATGATCTGGGGCTCTCTGCATTTCATCTCAAATTTGCACAAGGAAGTGTTCTGTTACTGGAGAATATGGTCTTCCTAGGCCTTCTGATATGCTTCAGTAAAATAAGTGATTAAATGGTAATTAAAACATGAATATTATTTTAAAAACTGTACCTTAGTGCTGTATTTTAACTCTACTATTTCTAATTTGTAAACAAAGGGTCAGAATCAATGTTGTCTGGCCAAATCTATTCCATTTACCTATATTAATGAAGAATTTTTAAAAAATTCACATTTTATATTGTTTTTCTGCATATAATTTCCTTCTCTTTAGTTTTTCCCACCTTTTAGCTAAGTTAAGAAAAATAATGAAATAATAATCACTATATTATAATCCATAACTAATTTTGGGAGATGATAAAATAGAGCAGGCTATTTAGTGGTGTATTTTGCTAACAAGGAGATATCTTTCTTTCTGATATATGAAGCTCTGAAAGGTCAGAGGCTGAG
This sequence comes from Microcebus murinus, assembly GCF_040939455.1. Lineage (NCBI taxonomy): Eukaryota > Metazoa > Chordata > Mammalia > Primates > Cheirogaleidae > Microcebus > Microcebus murinus. The sequence goes on along the minus strand of NC_134136.1, from coordinate 51,151,466 downwards.
AAATTTTCCATCTGCAAGCTGTGAGAATTCCTTTTCTCTAATACCAAATCACTGCAACTAGCTTGCTTTGCTATTTTTATTTAAATTATAGTCCACATGTTCATTCATATGTTGTCATTTCTGTTCACCTACCTTGTCTTAGTTGTAATGTAAGCTTTCAAAGGGTAAAACCATCTTCTTTTAAAATCATTTTTATAAATGACTTATGCATATGTACTCCAGATATATAGTAAGGCTAATAACAAGGAAACCCCAACAACACAACTTCATGAGTTTCTTTTGATTTAGTGAATAACATTTAAGTAGCCTCATTTTGCAATATATGATGCTATAAAGTGCAGAAGGAAGAGATGGTGTAGCATTTGGTAAGGCTTGTATATAAAGGTTAATGTCCATCAAACAGTTTTGCCCAGATTTTTTTAAATGGCAGCATCTATTCATTAAAGGCTGTTCTTAGCACCTTTAAAACAGTGTTTGTCAAGCCCAGAATATTTTAAATTGTTTTATATTTATAATATTGTGTACATGGCCAAATGATGCATTTTAAGAAGAGATAAAAGCCCCTAATGAGGATAGCAGTTTAATAAACTCGATATTAAATTGAGAACAGAAGTGTCCACATAAACATGATCTGTTAATTGCCTGCTCATTGAAGATATTTTTCAGCTCCAGGACTTTAAGAGTTAAATGTATAATCAACCCTTTAGGGATCAAATTTCTGTCTCACGTGGAAAAAAAGTTACTTTCAGTTAAGAATTATGTCCTCAGTTGGTCACTTATCATCTCAAAGGGCGTATTTTATTATAAATGTCAATTCCACAAAATTATGTGTCCTGTAATACGTAATTATGTTCAAAATTGCATTTGAAATCTATTATTAACAGTTAACAGTGAACATTCTTAAAATAGTTATTACTCTTGGCCTTAACACAAAAAGCAATAATGGAGGTATTTTAGGGAGTTAAAAGCTGCAAGGCATTGGCCTCTGAATAAAGCCACTGCAGGTGTGTTTCTTAATGGGCTATTAATTTTATAGTGGGTGAACACAAAGGACAGAGACCATGTGTGTTTTTAAACTGTATTTGGTGTGGAGAAAGAGATGATGGCTGAAAAATATAAAGGTGGTGTGAAATGAGGCCAAATTGAACTTTCCCTGCTAAGGTGTAATCCTCCTTGCTTAGAATCAAAGCAAACTAATTTTTGCTCTTCCTGTTGTATTCCTTTTCTTTCCGCTACCACATAACAAAAGATTCCACAAGAAAGTATATAAAACTAGTACATCAGAAGTAATTAGAAATCATGACAATAAATAATAAATATCTAATTGCCCAAATTCAACATCTTCCTTCACAGACCAACTCCTTTTGCTGTTAGTACTAAGTCACCCAAATTCACAATCACAGAGTCAGTTTTGATCCTTCCTTAGCCCCCATACCTAATATCTTCTAGAATCTTGCTTCTTAGGGTGTGGGCTGTGGGCCATGAAATATGGGCACCACTTGGGAACTTGTTAGTGAGTGGTTAGGAGTTCCCAAGTGATGCCCATAGTGGGGATGGTTAGAAATGTCTGATTTCAGACTTCAGTCTTGTACACATTATAGTTTGAGAAGTTCTACTATAGAATCTTCCTTTGCATTGTTTCTCCTACCTTCCTCCTTCTTTCTGTTTACATTAAGTTATTTTTCACTGGGATGTACTTTTTCTACATTAGCTGTTTGGGCCCACCCTAAATTTAGATCTTCATTTCATTGCCTCATAATTCCTAGATTATTATTGTGTCTTCCTGCTCTAATTCATCCTACCTCTGCCTCAAGATTAGTCTTTCCAATATACCCAAACCTCTTCCTTCTTCTTAAAACTTTATTGGCTTTCCATTCCTTCTTTTTTTTTTTCAGCATATTATGGGGTTACAAAATGTTAAGGTTACCTATATTGCCCTTGCCTCCTCTCCCCCCTCGAGTCAGAGCTTCAAGCGTGTCCATCCTCCAGATGGTGCACATCACACTCATGTATGTGTATACTGACCCCCTCCTCCCACCTCCCACCTGCCCGACACCCGATAAATGTTTTTGTTTTTGTTTTTTTTTACATTTTGGTTACATTTTATATCTTTGCCTCTCTCTAGGAAGGGTTAGAGGTATACCCTTCCCCTCCAAAATGCTTACCACTTCCCTCAGATGTGGGTCTACCCACCCCCCACCCCCAAATCCCTGGTGAACATCACCACCATTTGAGCACCATAGTGTTAATCAGTCAGTACCAATTTGATGGCGAGTACATGTGTAGACCATTTTTCTGATCTTGTGTCGCCTCACTTTGGATAATGGGCTTAAGCTTAATCCAGGATAGTATACGTGGTGCTAGCTCACTGTCATTTTTTAGAATTGAGTAATATTCCATTGTGAACATAGACCAAATTTTAATAATCCACTCATGAATTGACGGGCACTTGGGTTGTTTCCACATCCTTGCAATAGTGAATTGTGCTGCAATAAACATTCGGGTGCAGATGTCTTTATTATAGAATGTCTTTTGCTCTTTGGGGCAGATGCCTAATACTGCTATTGCTGGATTGAATGGTATTTCTATTTTTAGCTCTTTGAGGTATCTCCAAATTCTTTTCCACAAAGGTTGCACTAATTTGCAGTCCCACCAGCAGTGTAAGAGTGTTCCTGTCTCTCTACATCCTCGCCAGCATTTGTTGTGTTGGGATTTCTTGATATAGATCAATCTCACTGGGGTTAGTTAGGTGGTATCTCATTGTGGTTTTGATTTGCATTTCTCTAATGATTAGAGATGTTGAGCATTTTTTATATGTTTGCAGGCCATTATTCTGTCTTCTTTGAAAAAGTTTCTGTTCATTTCCGTTGCCCATTTCTTGATGGGGTTGTTTGATTTTTTTATTGTTAATTCTTTTGAGTTCTAGATAGATTCTTATTATCAGACCTTTATCGGAAGTATAGAGAGCAAATATTTTCTCCCATTCTGTAGGTTGTCTATTTGCTCTAATAATAGTTTCCTTGGCTGTGCAGAAGCTTTTTAATTTGATCAGATCCCATTTGTTTATTTTTATTTTTTTATATCAACTTTTCTCTTTTATTTTTATTTTATTTTTATTTTTCCTCAAGGCCACATCAAAAGAATGAGACCATTTGTTTATTTTTGTTGCTGTGGTGATTGCTTTGGGAGTCTTCTTCAAGAATTCTTAGCCTAGGCCAATGTCTGAAAGGGTTTTCCCGACATCTTCTAGAATTCTTAAGGTTTCATGCCTAAGGTTTAATGGTTTTCCATTCTTGACTAAATAAACCCTTTTGACTAGCCCTCAAGACTCTAAAGAATATAATGCCATCCCTTCCCTTCAGCCCTATGTCTGACTGCTCTTCTTTCTGTACACACACCCTACAGCTTAGCATTACAGTTTCCTTCCTCTTTGTTTTAGTTCAAGCTGTTCTTTCCATGCGGAACACTCTTCCCTACAGCTCTGTTAAAATCCCCACCCTCTATTAAGTCTCATTTTCAATGCCACTCTTTTCTGATTCATTCATTCATTCATTGAATAAATATGTATTGATGACCCACATTCTTTGCCCACATTGGCTTACATTCTTCTAGGTACTAGGGATAAAGCAATGAACAAAACAGCTATAATCCTTGTCCTCACAGAACTTATATTCTACCGAGGGAAAACAGTCAATAAACAAAAAATAGGTAAAATATATGGTATGTTAAATGGTGATAAGTGCTAAAGAGAAATAAAAGAAGATAAAGGAGTCCAGGTGTGGTGGCTCATGCCTATAAGCCTAGCACTCTGAGAGGCCGAGGCAGCAGGATGGCTTGAGCTCAGGACTTTGAGACCAGCCTGAAGAAGAGCAAGACCTCCCATCTCTACTAAAAATAGAAAAAATTAGTTGGGCATGGTTGTACATGCCTGTAGTCCCAGCTACTCAGGAGGCTGAGGCAGGAGGATGGCTTGAGCCCAGGGGTTTGAGGTTGCTGTGAGCTAGGCTGACGCCACGGCACTCTAGCCTGGGCAATAGAGACTATGTCTTAAAAAAGAAGACGAAGAAGACAAAGGATATAGAAACAGCTAGGAATGAGGAGTGTCCTCCAACTAAATATCTTACCCTCTTTAAATACCCAGAGAACTTCCTTTATGATATGGTTATTTGTGATTTGTCCTATTTGCTCTGCTATTGACTTGAGACAGTGCTCAGTAAATAATGGTTAAAAGGAATGAAATGGATTGAAATAAATGAAATAGAAGTTGAAGAGAAGATAGAAACTGATATAGGGGTTGGTTAGGGAAGGCTCCTTGAAAGATATTTAATTTGGGCAACGCCTTGAAAGATGGGAGATGCTGGTTAGGAAGAAAAAGCTGAGTACGTTTTTTTTTTTTTTTTTTTTTGAGACAGAGTCTCACTCTGTTGCCTGGGCTAGTGTGAGTGCCATGACAGTATATTTTTAGTTGGACAATTAATTTCTTTCTATTTTTAGTAGAGATGGGGTCTCACTCTTGCTCAGGCTGGTTTCAAACTCCTGACCTTGAGCGATCCTCCTGCCTCAGCCTCCCATAGTGCTAGGATTACAGGCATGAGCCACCAGGCCCATCCACTAGTAAGTTGTTTTGATATATCTGTTCTTGAAAAGCTAAAAACCATTGCTTTATAAATGAAGGCTAATATGATGTGTAATTTTCTCTGTCTTTAAAACCAGTGTTTCAGAAGGGACGGGCCATAGACACTGGAGAAGTTGACATTGGTGCACAGGTCATGCAGACCATTCCACCCGGCTTATTCTGGCGTTTCCAGATTACTATCCACCATCCGATATATCTGAAATTCAATATTTCCTTAGCCAAGGACTCTCTACTGGGAATTTATGGCAGAAGAAACATTCCACCTACACACACGCAGGTATTTGATTTTATTGGCATTTTCTTGAATCCTTTTTGAGGGTGGTGTGTTGAACTGTTCGGGGTTTGCGACTTCTGAAGTGTGTGGGAGTCAAAGGTGAGGACAGAAAAATCTTTGTCATGAACAAATATCCAGAATAAAAACACTCATGCTAATGAAAGAAATGAAATGGAGAAATAAGAAATAGCATTTAGCAAGGCAGATTCAGAAAAGAGAGTTTAAGACAATATCCTGTAAGCTTGACCTCTGGTTCCTGGAGCAGGGTGATCATGAATTTCCCAGTTCTCTCATCTTACTTGGCTTTAATGTCCACACCCCCTTTGCTGGTTCCATATATCCGTGTCCCCTTGTCCCAGTGAAGGAATGTACATCCATCAGAAATTGGTAGGAAGTGAGTTGAAAAGGCAAGCTTTTGACTTACAGGTAGAAATTTTTCTTTGCTATTGTTAATAACTTAAATATGGAAAACCTCAATGGTTTATATAACCCTTTCATAGTCTCATTTCCCTTGTTTGCTTTCCTTTGTTTTTTCCCCCACATGGACCTATTTGAAACTCTGCTTCATCTAAGAAGTAGCAAAAGTAATCAAACTTCTGGGGCTGGCCTTTTTCCCAACAGATATGACTATAGTCAAAACCTTACCTCTGGGCCAGAATAGGAAGGGAATTAGAATGCCATTCGAATGTGACACTTAAAAAAAATGTTCAAGGAAATGTGTGTCATGTGTTTGTCTACTGATTATGAAAAAGGGGGAGGAGGGTCTTTTGAATTTTTAAATGTTACCACAGAGATAGTAAATTACATGAACGTTCTCAAATTTTTGACTGTTCATTTGCTTTAGAAATTGTATAACTGTTTTGATTTATAGGGAAGGTTATAGTAACATTTCTGAGTAGAATGTATATTTTCAAGTATCTTTTATCAGATACTTTAGTAAAATGTCAAGATTCTCCTGCATAATTCTAAACAAGATTTTTTTCTAGTTTTTGGTTTATTTATTTTTAAACAACTATTTTGAATACTCCCAAACTGAAAGATTTATAACATTTATATTAATAAGATAGTGAGGGCATTTTCAGAATTAGTAATATGCTTTTGAGTGTAAGTATGCTTAAGAAATAATAACCTCCTCTTCTACTTTGCCCACCTCCAAATCAAAGAAGTATGAGATAGAGCAGTTAAAGTTAGAGATGTTTATCAGTCTGGAAGAAAAAGTAGTGGCTTATATTTGTGTTTGTATTGGTTCCAGTTTGATTTTGTAAAACTAATGGATGGCAAACAGCTGGTCAAGCAGGACTCCAAGGGCTCTGATGATACCCAGCATTCCCCTCGGAACCTGATATTAACCTCACTTCAGGAGACAGGTTTCATAGAGTATATGGACCAAGGGCCTTGGTATCTGGCATTTTACAATGACGGAAAGAAGATGGAGCAAGTATTTGTGTTAACTACAGCAATCGGTAAGATGCTTTGCCTGTTCATACATTGAATTAACAGTAAAACTCTAGAAAGACACAATCAGTGATGAAAGTGATGCAGTTGTTATTTAAGCTTATTGCTTATTCTGTGTTAAAGTCATTATTCAGGATAGGTCACCAGTGAAGTTGTTTAAATGCTGATTAAGATTTTTTAAATGCTCCTTTATTTGCTGCTATTTTAGGATACTTGCTATGCACCTTTTTATGTGTTCTCAACAGGAATAATTACCTGGGTAATAGTATTACCAAGACTACATAGGTGAACAACTTTAGTGAAGAAGAGAATAAACAAGCAAAGCCATGTTAATTCAAGTTCTGTTATTTAAAAAAAAAAAGCAAATAGATATCTTTTTCGAATAGAAAAACTAGCATCAGTAAAGTTCTTCTTTAGAATAACTGATTCTAGAACCGTTAAGGCTTCAAAATACAACATAAGATTATTTAGAGAAAAAAGTATTTAGGATAATAACTTGAGTCATTCAAAGCCCCTTCTTTTAGAATTTCTTTTAGCTTGAAAATCGTCACAATGTCTCTTTCAGTGTGCCCATGGCCTTTTAAAACACATTTTTTGTTTTTTTGTTTTTATTTATTATTATTTTTATTTTAATATATTACAGGGTTACAAATGTTTAGGTTACATATATTGCCTTTGCCCCACCCGAGTCAGAGCTTTTTAATGCAATGCCTACACATCCTCATTCACTATCACTCTAGTTAGTTGGAGACATCTCACTCTTTTGTCATTTTTTTTTTTTTTTTGGTAAATACATTCCCCATAACCCTTTGTGTGAATAAAGCTAAGCTCTTTAGCAATTTTAGAGTCCTGAGGGTAAACAACTCATAGACACAGTATCATATTGTGTGAATTTTTCTAAAACACATGTCTTAAAAGAAGGGAAAGTATTTTACAGCTGTCAGTTTTCTATACAACTCTCACCACTTTATCCTTTAGTTAACCTGTTCAGCCATATGTTTAGGAAGATGTGTTGACTGTTAATAGATATACCATCTGTTCTTTATAACAATTATGTCCTATTTTTACTTGATGCTGAAGACCTTGAGTCAGTAGAAAATGATATTCCAGCCATAAGATTATCAAAAACTTTTCTCAAAAGTAATCAAAAAGGCAATAGAATGGAACTGATGATTTTTCCCCTAGAGAAAAACTCCACTAATCTTACATCTTCCAAAAACAAAGCATTTGTTAAATTAGGAAAAAAATATATTTTAAGTCATGTCACTGTTTTGCCACTCACAAACTCAATGAAGCAGATTCAACAGATGGACCTTTTATTATATTTTTCTATCAAGGCCTAGTTTTGATATTGTGCATGCTGATGAGTTATGAGAGGTTGAGTTTCTCCTAAAAAATTAGAGTAATTGTAAGATATAAAATATTTGTGAGGATTTTCTCTCTTCCTGTTATTCTTACCCTTAAGCTCAAGTTAAAACACTAACCAATCTATTAACCTTTCAAAAATCAATAGGCCCAGAAACATGCTTGGAGTTATTTCCTGTCTCTTACTTCCTCCCAAAAAGAACTTAACATTTGAGATCAAATTCCTATCATCCATTTATCAAGCTGTCAGTTTCATATGCAACGACATATTTGCTTTTTGTTTATTTAAGTCAGTTTATTTACTTTTCTGTTGTCTTTTTAAGATTTGAAACAATAGAAATGTTTCTCTTACTCTTCCACATAAAGAAAATTTAAGTAAATTTCAAAAAAAATCAAAAAGCATATAAGTCATTTACCCTAAATTCTCCACATTCATTTTTTTATGTTTTTAGTTTATATTAATCACAGTAAAATGAAACTAATATATTTAATTAAAGAAAGTAAGGTCTGTATGAATTTGTTCTAAATGCTGCTCATTCATCTATTTCATGATGATATTAGAATCAGTTGATTGATTCTTAACTATATCTGTCTGCTACTAACAAGAATCAAGACAGAATTAACAACTAACATTTACTAAATGACTAATATAGGTCACACACTGGCCTACAATTAATATATATTATTATCCAGTAGTATAGGCAGAATTGTCAATATCCCCTAATCCCAGGCAACCTGCTCTATAGCAGGATAATATATACCATTTATGAAGTGCCATTCTGCCCCTAGCATTTTACTAGATGCTTTATAATCAGTTATCTTGTTCGATTCTCATCACAACCCTGATAGCTCAGGTATCATAACACTTATATTACAAGTAAGGAAGCAGACACTTAAAAGGAGTAAATAACTTGGAAAGTTCTTACAGACAGCAAGTGGCAAAATTGGAATTTGAGAACTAGTATGTCTGATTCCAAAGCCCATGCCCTTTATACCATACTTATTCCATAATATTATTCATTACCTTTAGTTTCTCCCAGAAAAACTGCCAGAAACAAAACCCATCATCAACGCAGATGCAAATACCAAGGGGCTTTTGACTCTAGAATAAGAGCAGGGTTTTAAATATAGAAATTCAAAATTATTCTCAACTCTGGAACTGCCATCTAGTAAGTGGTTCAGAATTAAGATTTAAAATATAGAAGGTAAAGATTACTGGAGGCCAATAGAGAAACACATTCTTTTTCATCACCCATTGTTTATGTGTTCCTGCTGCAGCCAACTTCTTCCTGGAGTCCCTAGGCTGCCTCAGTGTCTCTTTGAAACCCAGTGGAAGTGGCAGCTTCCAAAACCTTCTATGTTGCCTTCTTTTCTCATTTGCATTGCTGGGGTTAAGCTCTATGCAGCAGTTTGAGCCCAGGGACAGTTCTTAGATAAGTCAATAAGATGTAGGGATTTTTATTTATTTTGATAGCAAACTTTATTAAATATTTTTTCCAGAATAGCTACATTCCCACAAGGCTGCTTCCATAAAATTGTCAATAGAATCTGGTGTGAAATTAAATTCAACTATATTTACTTTTGAAAGCTTCCTTCATGGCCTCCTATTAACCATGCAGGGCAGGGAAAAATCCAAATGTGGATTTAAAAATTGCCAGTACCACTTGGTATAAGAAAGATAGTTAATTAGAAAATGGAGAAAAAATTGTCCCATCTCTGAATGAAAAGAAAAATCTCTTTATGCCTTTTCATAATTACTTGTTAAATAAATTAAAGAATTTCTGAAAATGGCTAATATTTTAATGAGTTGAAAATGGTTGGCTCTTTGCTGAATGTTACATTCCAGCCAGCCCAGTTGTATTAATAGATAAGTAAATGTCACATGTCACTTGCTTATCCAGTTCAGTTTTCTAACACTGTGAACAAAGAACAGACCCATATAAACCTGCAAAAGGCAATGTGATGTGTTCACACAGTGGTGAGAATATTCATCTCCTCTGATTGATAATAGAGTGGCTATCCACACAGCCACTGGATTCATTCTTAGCTTTCTAAGAATACCCTCAATGGACTAGATACCCCTTTCTTCCTCTTGCTTTTATCCTGCCCAAGACAGAAATCCAACATCTAGATGACAAGTTCTTTAACTATGGAAGTTTACTATTTAAAGCATTCTCAATGTGGTGAGCACCTGCAGGGTCACCTGGGGTGTTTGTTATGATATAGGTTTCTGGGCTGCCACCCTCAGGGACAGATTCAGTAGATCAGGAGCTAAAGTCCAGGAATCTTCACCTTAAGTTCCCCAGGCAATCCTACTGATAAAAGTGGTCCACAGACCGCAATTATAGAAATGCTATTTCTTGACCCTCATTATAAATTGTCACTCTCATTGCTCAGTGGAAGATGCCAGGACCACCTCCTATAATCTCTCCTAATGAGAAATAGCTTAGTTAAGTGAAACTTGATGAAGCAGATAATTTGGATTGAAAAGGGAAAAATTGGTACATAAGAGAAGCGTGAGATTAATAGGCCAGATCATAAAATTCTGAGTCCAAGAGTACTAAGTATGGGAAATTTACTGAAAGGAATAATGAGAAGAAGATAAAAAACACACACATACAAAACTACAAGAGTAAAGCAGAGGTACCATAATTGTTCATAGACTTAGAATGTAATCATTATTATACTCAATTACAATGTTAAATGACAAACATTTTTTATGTCATTGTAAGAGACTGACATTTGTATAACATTATAGTTTTTAAAGGAAGTTACCACAAGACTTATCAAAGTTATGTTGCACTGCACATATTTAAGTCACCAGAACTACCTATGGGTACCTACAAAAGTTTCTCAATTCATCTGAAACCTATTCTTCTCTAAGAATGGATTGAAAGGAAATTAGTGGCAGAGAACTGATAAGCATTTACAGTCAAGAAAGCATTTCTCAACGAAATACTTAGGTTCTAATGCTTTTAGTGGTGGTGAATTTAATATGACCACTTACTTTAAAAGCCTCCCATTGTCACTTATTAATGAAAATGAAACAGTGAATATCATATTTATGCTGTCAAGAATAGTAGATTAAATTTTCTAAGTTGCTAGAGAAAAAAAATTTATTTGCTGCAACCTAAATTTGAAAAATAAACAGTGTTTAGTCTTCCGGGTTACATTTTTAAGCCTGTTTTGCTTTTGAGAAATGTTCTATGATCCTGGTACATTTTTAGTTTTATCATGAATACCTTTTAAGAATACAAGTCATCTAGACCATTTATGCACTTTAGAGATAAGGTTGGTTTTTATTTCCATTCTGATTAGCCAATTCAGCAAATCCAGAGCCCTTTTCATAATTTTGTAACACATGTGACATCTTATAGGGGTCTTTGGCATCTGATTTTGAAGAGTAAGTGTTCCATAAACAGCAGAGGGCAAGATTGTCATAGGCCCAGAGTTCCTGCAATGAAAAAAATTAAAGATTCTACACCCTGGATGTTTGTTCACTTTTTTGTTTTTCTCTGTATTAATAGAAATAATGGATGACTGTTCAACCAATTGCAATGGAAATGGAGAGTGTATCTCTGGCCATTGCCACTGTTTCCCAGGATTCCTTGGACCTGACTGTGCTAGAGGTAATGTTTCTCTATTATTGTGATTGGTTTAGGGAAATAGATGTCATTTGAGAACTCAGAATTAATAGTAGTAGTAATAGTAGCAGTAGCACTAGCAGCAGTTACTGCAGCAGTGCCCCCTACTGCTGCCGCCAAAAGCTGAGCACTTCCCATACCAGGTACCGTTCTGAATACTTTGTGTCACATCATTTAATTCCTACTTCCTACAATAGCCCTATGAGGTAAGTCTACGATTATAGTATTTTTATGGGCAAAGAAATAACCTCAGAGAGGTTAAGTGACTCAGCCAGGGTTACCTAACAGCTGGGATTTGTGCCTAGGCTGTCTGACCCAACCACTACATGATGTTTATATTTCCTTCATAAATTAATTCATAATGGACTGAGTTTAAAAGCAGGCAAAGTTGGTAGCTGCTTATACACACCAATGTACCTGGAAGGAGAGGGTAATCACCAGATGAGTAAGTAGCCTAGAAAGTAAAGACTTGGAAAGTCAGAAGTTAAATTTAGCAAACTTCATTGTTTCCTAGATTTGCCCATAGTTTAATTTTTGAAAAGCTTTAGGTAAATCACACCATGTTTTCCCATAGACTTATAATTATTATTTCAGAGATACTTTCTGCTCATTTCCAATGTTTTCTATTTAATTACACAACTTTGAAAGATAATATTTTATAATTTGAATAACTGCCTATTTAATGCTTTTTAAAATTTGAGGTTTTGCTTCCTAAAAGGAATATACATCTGCTTGAGGAATAAAAACTGTAAGAAAGAAAAACCATAGCATAAAATAATAATAATGATAATAGTTTAAGAGTATGGTGAGATCAAAAGCAAATACTTGATGCAATTTCTCCACTAAGGATATCTTTATAATTTATCTTTACCCCACTCCCATAAGAGGAAAATTTCTATGTTGGTAATCATAAACATGTACCTATTTAATAAAGGATAAGACAGAAATAGTACAATTTTTTGCCTGAAATATTATACAAGAATCAATAGACAATTGCTCTTTAGAGATTTCGAAAGTATTATGAGAACATTACAAGTTCATTTGCCAACCTTCAGATTCATGCCCTGTGCTTTGTGGTGGGAACGGAGAATACGAGAAAGGACACTGTGTCTGCCGGCATGGCTGGAAGGGGCCAGAGTGTGATGTTCCGGAAGAACAATGCATTGACCCAACGTGCTTTGGCCATGGCACCTGCATCATGGGAGTCTGCATTTGTGTGCCAGGATACAAAGGAGAAATATGCGAAGAAGGTCAGAGCCCCATTTTAATCTATTGCTTCAGGCTTTTTCTCTTACTGAATCATCCACGGTGTCATTCCGCACTTCTAGTAAAGATGCTAGTGGTCTTTGCAAACAATAAATGACCAGCATGTTCTTAGTACGTGAATCAGGGGGTTGGCTCCAGGGTAGCTCTTATCTCTTCTAACAGTCTGATATTACACATGAGGCCATATCTGTGACACTTGTAGAACAGTAATGAAAAATAGTATTTCCCACCCCTCATTTCTAACACTGTTTTATAACTTAAGAATTTCCGTACCGATGATTTTAGGTGTTAAGTCATATGCTTTCCTTATTACAGAGTGCATTTTGCTACCTTTCACTTTAAAACACACAATAAAAATAATAATATATGCACATTTGGAGCCATTTTGCAAACGTTTTCTTTTGGAGTGATTTGTAATTACCATTATTATTACTGCTTTATATTATTTATTTTTACATACCTCATGCTGAAATCTGACCTCCATGCCTAAGGAAGCAGGCCTGCCACTAATGAGTTTCAAAGCAGTGCCTTTAAATTAAATTCATCCCAAAGGAGTCTTTACCTAAATTTTTTTTTTTTTGAAATAGCAAGTTTTATCATTTAAAGAGACACACTGGAAAATAAGTTTACTAGTAATCAGACCTTTTTCATGCCACATTTCTCAAACACGACTGATTTCAGAAATAATATTAAACCATTACCATGGGAGATGGTCTCATCACAACTGTTGTTCGGGAAAGAGGCTGCTGAAAATGCACAATAATTGCTTTTTAAAGATGGTTCATTAAGACTATTACACAGCATTCTAAAGAGTTTAATCTCATTCCACTCCATGAACAAGCAAGGCTTTAGCTTTTCACCTCCCATTAGGAATAGTAGAATTTTGGTGTAAAGATTATATCTGTTCCAATAAATGGCATTGGGCCTAGACAAGGCGCTGGAGTTCCTGAGTTACTTTTGGAAATTGTTTTTACGGTGATCCAACTGCAATCATTAGGTTGTAAATTCAGATGTTATATGGACACAAACAGAGTTAGCAAAAAAATGGTGTGTATCACATCTACAACTTGCCATGAAAAACTTGTAACCTAATTAATTTAGGCCCTTCTAATTTAAATGCTGTAAGCAGTTGAAAAAGGACTTAGCTTAAATTTGCTTTCTCCAAAGTCACTAAGAAAATTTGTAGAATAACCAAGTGAGCAAGAAAGAATGCTCACTTAATGGTGTACATTTTTCAAATACAACAGCACAGACATCGCAGATCAGGAGTCAACAGGCTAAACCAGCCCTATGGATGGGTTTTGTTTGGCTACTGCTGCTGTTGTTTAATGTAATTGTTTGTCAAAATTTAAAAGTAGAGAAGTGTCATATGAAAATCCCTATTTCTAGCCTCTCTTGAACACTAGAAAATCTGGTGACCCTGGGCCCACATTGCTACATGGTGGCAATCAACTAAAGCCAAGTAGCAGCAGTACCCTTTAAAAAGGACACTTGCTTTCAGTTTGCTCTCAACACACCTTATTTTCTTACATCCAGCCCATTTCATTCTTGTATGCCACCTGCCTGGCCCCTTCGGCCGTATGACTTTGTGGCTCTGATTTAAGTATGACTTACATGATTTAAATATGACATACATGAATATATTGAAGCAGTCATTTTAATAAAACAAGCTATATTATATTAAATTTTATTTTATTTATTAAAATTGTGCTTTAATATAACAAAATGACCTCCTAAAAAATGATTCTATACTTTGGACTTTCCCTTTCCCTTCAAATGATGAATCAAATGAGATATACCTTCTGGTGTATATTTGCTGGTTAGCTCAGGTGTTAAAATATTGTGCTAATGACCCTAAGATCTTGGGGTAATTATAATGGCAATAACACTGATTATAATAGTGCTTAGTTAGACTTAGTCTCTTCCATAGCCACAAGCCACACCCAAAAACAAGTCCAGTGTTGCAAATACAGGCAGGTTATATCCTTCTATTTCCTTTGCTGGAAAAGTAATTCAAAGCATACATCCTGATTATGATGAGTTATTTTAGTCTCATTTGTATGGGAAGACTAGAAATTTGGAAATCAAATGGCTACTCATTTAAAAGTACAGAACAATTTTTCCCCAAGGTGAGCATAGGAACCTACCTCTAAAATAGTTTATACATTTATTAGAATGTGTACAAAAATTTCCAGACTTGCAGAATCAGAGACAAGTGGAATTGAGTCTGTGCTATTTAAAGACATTGAAAACTATGTCACAGTGTCCTGATAGTAGAAGCCATAAAGAAAAGAATTTTTAAATTAAGTTTAAAACATTGCACTTTTAGTGCTTTGTTAAAACATGAGAGATTATAATAAATTGATGTAAATTGTATTATATTATGCAATAGCAGTCACCTTACCCAATATTTTGAATAGTCCAAACTTTAATAATTTATATAAGCTCTGGACACATCAAGTAAAAATCCTTTCTGGGAACAGAAAGGATAATGAATGACTTGCCAAAATTTCTTGGCTTTTCTGAAAAGCCAAGGAATTTTTATTAAAGGCCCATAGTGGTCCACCCACCTATTTGTGTGGGAGTACTACAACAATTTCACACAGCATATGTGTGGTTTCCTTCTCCTTGTAAATTTAGGTTGCAACCTTTACTATACCCTACCATATTTTTCAGTGTTAATAATCTTCTGGTTTGAACAATGTTTGCATGAGTCATTTTATTATCCAATTAAAGCAGCATTAATTATATATTTAATAATACTGGAAAATCAATATACCTCAGTTTCATTATCCTGAGGTCTGCTGGCCGTACCTGTTCACTATTAACCTTTCCCCACCCCCCTTTTTTGTGCCTTCAGAGGACTGCTTAGACCCAATGTGTTCCAGCCATGGCATCTGTGTAAAAGGAGAATGTCACTGCTCTACTGGCTGGGGAGGAGTCAACTGTGAAACTCCACTTCCTATATGTCAAGAGCAGTGCTCAGGACATGGGACTTTTCTTCTGGACACTGGAGTGTGCAGCTGTGATCCCAAGTGGACAGGATCTGACTGTTCAACAGGTATATTGGGGTTATTTCTTTCTCCCCCTTCTTCCACTCCTAAGTTCTATCTGCTCCTTCCCTTAAGGTAGTGTTTCTTAAAGTGTGATCAAAATGCCTTTGTAGGTAATGAGGGGCATCAGGTATTTCCTAGGTTAGTATTTCACTGCATCTTTATTTACAACATGCTCTTACCTGTTTTTTCATCTTATTTTTCATTGTTATAGGTCTGTGCTTGAACTTCTGGCTTCGTTCGGAATGCTTCTATAGCTATTTCATACATTCCTAAGTCTCCTATTAGCAGTTCTATGCAGATTATTTCAAATCCATATCTCCCCTAAATTTGAATAATCTAGCATTTCTAACCATATGTTGAATATTTCCACTGGGTGTCCCATCACCTAAAAATGCAACTTAGCCTAGGAACTCGACTCCATTTAATGTATTGCCATATTGCTGTCCAGTTACTATTTCCACAGCACTGCTTTTCTTTTTCCATTCCCTACCCTGACATCTTTCATAGTTCCCCATTGTCTGTAGATAAACTTTGGCTATCCTGGCCTTATTATCAAAAGCCCACCACAAACTATTCTAAATCTCTTTCTCCAGCCTATCTTCTACTTCAGCTTCCTGCATAAATCCCTCATTCTGCCAAAGAAATCTATATGCTCTCCTTATCCCCAGTGCATTGTATTTTTACACTTTTCTCCATGCCTTTTCCTGAGCATGCAATGCTATTACCTTTCTATCTAGGGAAATCCAACCCATCTACTAAGACCAACTATAATCTTAGCCATTCCATAAAATCTTCTCTGATCACATCTATAGGGACCCCCTGAAATCTTACCGTACATATTGCTAGAGCACACAAAAGGCATTCCAATGTAGGCATTTGTGCACTTGGCTTATTTTTTCATCGAATTGTAAGGACTGAAAATAATGGACCAGTTTTTAAATCTTTTATTTTTAATTATTATGGATACATAATAGTTGTATACCTTTAAAGGGTACATGGGATGTTTTGATACAGGCATAAAATGAGAATTAATCAAATAAGGGTAATTGAGGTATCCACCACCTCAGGCATTTAACATTTCTTTGTGTTAGGAATATTCCAATTCCACTCTTTTAGTTATTTTAAAGTATATCCCAACTTGTTGTTGATTATAGTCACTTCATTGTGCTATCAAATATTATTCATACCATCTAACTATCTAACTGTAATTCTGCACCCATTAACCATTTCCAGTTTATCTCCCGCTTCTCCTACCCATCCCAGCCTCTGGTAATCATCATTCTACTCTGTCTCTGTGAGATCAATCATTTTTAATATTTGGGTTCCACATATGAGTGAAAATATGTGAGATTTATCTTTCTGTGCTTGGCTTATTTCACTTAACATAATATTCTCCAGTTCCATCCGTGTTGTTGCAAATGGCAAGATTTCATTTTTTGTGGCTATATAATACTCCATTGTGTTGATGTACGATGACTACATTATCCATTCATCCATTGATGGACACTTAGGTTAATTCCAAATCTTGGCTATTGTGAATAATACTGCAATAAACACAGGAGTACAGATATCTTCTCAGTATGCTGATTTGCTTTCTTTTGGATATTTACCTAACAATGGGATTTCTGAGTCATTTAGTCATTCTATTTTTAGTTTTCTGAGGAACTTCCATACTGTTTTCCATAGTGGTTGCACAAATTTACATTCCCACCAACAGTTTATGAGGGTTCCCCTTTCTCCACATCCTCTTCAGCATTTGTTATTGCCTGTCTTTTTGATAAAAGCCATTTTAACTTGGGTGAGAGGATATCTCATTGTAGTTTTGATTTGTATTTCTCTGATGATTAATGATGTTGAACATTTTTTCATATACCTGTTGGCTATTCGTGTGTCTTCTTTTGAGTATGACATTTGAATATGTCTATTCAAATCCTTTTAATGGGTCATTCTTTATATCATTTTTTTCTTATGTTCAAACCAAGTACTCATCAAATAAGTAGAATTAATAAATGGTAACTCCCACAAAGCCTCTGCCCATGAATTTTATTAAACATTTAAAATGACATGTGGTAAGCAGGAAGGATTGGTGTACTGTGGGATTTTTTTGTACCACTGAATTAGCTTGTGAACTGAAAAGTCTATGATCCTATACTGTAAGGAAACAGAAAGATCCATCTGTTAAGAGAATTACTTCTAACATAATACTTCACTCTAATTCTAACAATCCTTCACTGAAATTTTGTTGCCTTGGATAGAAATAATATGGGAGAGGGGATTGCATTTTACAATTTCAGAAAATGATCAAAATGCTAAAGGCAATCTAATAATTAAAATGCACAACCATTCATTTATATATCTAACAAATAAACGTGTGCCTGCTGGTACTTGGCATGGTGCTTGGTGCCAGGGATATTGTGGTGAACAAGATGGATGTGGTCCTTGTACTGATGAGTCTTACAGTCTAGTGGGAGAGACATGTTGAACAAGTTAGAAGACGGTCACAAAAGGAAAGTTGCTGGATATTATGAGACTGTACAGCAGGCACCTAGCCTGGCTATTAGTTAATTTACTAAATGTTATTGAACACCTTCTATCCTTCCATGTGTCAAATACAGTATCATGACCTGAAGCTTCAAGTTCAAAATGATAATATTAATGTTAGTATTAGTTATAGCAAACATTTATATAACAATCATTATGTATTCGTCACTATTCTAAGCATTGTACATGTATTAATTCACTTTATCCTCATAACAACCCTATAAGTAAAATAATTCTGTATACTTTACAGTTGAGGGAACTGAGGCACAGAGAGGTGAAATAACTTGCCCAAAGTCTCCCATATAACAAGTGACAGAGTCAGAATTTGGACTAAGGTATTCTGGCTTCCCAGTCTATGCATTTAACCACTGTACTGTACTGTCCTCTAGGAGCCCATCATCTCATTCACCACATATAAAACAGTATTATTATTGGACCCTGTGCAGGGCCATGTGCCACAGAGCACAAAGAAGGGAACAGTAGGTTATTTCAGTGAGAAGAGGCCTTATAGTCAGGTAAGGCTTTGTAGAAGTTATAACATTTAAAAGATAATTGCATGCTTGTCAGGTGGACAAGAAAGGAAAGAACATTCCAGGCAGAAGGATTAGCTTAAACAAATAGAGATATGAATCTAAATGACACATTTGGGGACTTGCAAGCCATTGGGCATTGCTGCAGCCTAGGAGTGCAGAAGGAGATAAAACCGGTAGGATGAGCAGGGCCAGAATATCTGTTGGGGGTTTTATTTACATGCCATGCTGAGGATTTGCATTTCCTCTTGACACAATAGGAAAGCACTGAGTAATTTGAAAGAAGCTACATTTGAGATAGACCACTCTGACAGCAACTGAGAAGACTGATTGGAGATGGACAATATAGGGAACCAAGAGACAAGTGCAGTGTGATTATTGGAGTAGTCCAGGAGCATGATGGTGAAGAGGGCCTGAACTAAAGCTGGAGTTTTGAGAATAGCAAGGTGGAGACAGACCAGAAAGGAGTTACCATGGTAGATGGGAAAGAGAGAGGAGCCACAGATAACTCTTTTGGGTGACTAAGTGAAAAGGAAGAACCACCAGCTGAGGGAGAACAGGTAGACGTGGAAAAGCAGGTTTGGGGCAGAGGGGCCCAGCCATGGTGAGCTCAGTTGTGGGTGTGCTACTTTGGAGGAGTCTGCAGAAGATCCACATGGATATGTCCAGTGAGGGGTTGATAGTCAAGAATGAACTTACAGAAGAATTCTGAGCTAGAGTCAAATATTTGGTATATCATTCAGACCACAGGAATGCATGTTATTGTCCAGGGAGAGTGTGGGAAATAGGAAGAAAGAAAGTCAGAACCCTAGAGACACTAACACTTAATGTCTTTATCATGATAGGGTTCTTCACTGTGAGTCAAAAACTTGTTTCTTTATATGTGACTTGATAAGCATGTATTGATTGAGTAATGATCCCATATCATATAATTGCTCCTTCAGACCACTCACATCTCTCATCTTGCCTGATGCCTCAGAATTGGGTAAAGTTCCTGATAACATACCATTCACCAGTTGCATAAGTTCAAATATTTGTATTTCCAATTAATTGACGTTAAATATAATGGACTGAGAGTTTCTCTTTCTCTTGCCCACTTCACTGCTTAATACACAAAGATGTGCATAAGTCCTGTCGGCAAAGAAGAAAATGACAGAAGGGGAGGAAAAGGCTAATTATGAACATGCCTGTAAACTCTCCCCTTTTCAGGATGAAGTACCCTAACTCCCTCACACTCCTCCTTCACCCTAAACCACCCTTACCCACCAAAAAAAGCAAATTATGAGAGAAAAATGATAGCCCTATAGAATATTAGATCTAGAAGAAAGTATAAATATCCGGTTCAGTATTTCTCAAATGTGGTAGTCTCTAGTCCACCTAACTCAGCGTCCTTACGGATTCTAATGCACTGAGATACAGAGAAGTTAAGCAGTTTGCCCCAAAGTGTGAGATCTACAATACTGGTCAAACCTCCTTATTTAATTGTTCATTTACCATTGATTTAGTCCCTATTACATCTGCATGAGTATGTGAGGCAATGGTATATAAAGAAGGATGAAACATCTATATTTGGGGAGACAATTGTGACTGAAGATGCAAAATATCTTCCATTAAAGGCTAAAAAGAAAGAAAGAGGGAGATACAATGTTTAAAGAGTACTTAACATTACCTGACAGTCTAGGAAGTGGTCACAAAGGACTTCACAGATCATGAAGGTCCCTGTATGCTGTGCCTGGGAGTTTGGATTTAATCCTGATAATAATAGGAAAGCCATCGAAAGGGTTTAAAAAATGCCATGTGCTTGCATGTTAGGAAAGTCACTCTGGAAATGGTTTGAAGAATAAATTTAAAAATGATGAAAACTTGATATAAGGGAATTTAAGTGCAGATGGAGAGGAAAGGACAGATGTGAGAGAGGTTAGGATATAAGACTTGGTGTCCATGTGGGTGGAAGAAAAGGCAGGAATTTCCACTGATTGTGATTTCTACATTGGGAAATGGGATGAATGGTAGCACTACTAACTGAGATATGAAATATTCATCTATTAAAGCAAATTTTCATTGAGCATCTACTGTGTGCTATGTGCTACATTCTTGGGATCCATCAGTGAGGAAAAACAAAGATTCCTGCATTAGTGGGGTTTACAGTCTGGCAGGGAGAGACAGACAGTAAACAATGATCAAAAAACATATGAGTTTTTGAAATGTGAGGAAACTAAGAACCAGGGAGGTTAAATAACTAGCCCAAGGTTATAGACCTGGCTAATTGCAAACCTGCTAGTAGAAAGCAGCTCTGCTGATTTTATGCTGTGTCCAGGATTCTTTTCAGCCTCCCATGCCTACCCTTACCAAAGGAAGAAGGAGTTAGCCAAGGAGCTAGAACTCAGGTGAATAGATTAGCTTACTGAAAAGAAGATGAAGGACATCAAATACCAAGTGCATGAATGACACATTTTTGTCCAGAGATCCTAGACCAAAGCCATGTTCATCCACTGTGGACCCAATAGAAAAAAGGTCACTAAAAAGCATCTTTTGTTCACAGAAGCAAAAGCCTAGATAGATATGACCCAAAACTTAGCAGCCTCTTGGGCAAAAGGCTTCCTAATAAAACTACCAAATTGAAAAATAGGGGAAGAAAGTGCCTTCCAAATCTCCGGTGTCATGGTAGGAATAGTCCTTCTGTGATTTTTAAGCTCCATAAAGGTTGTTCCCACAGAGCATATTTAACCATCTAGATGATCTCACTGTGCAGACTTTTAATTGAGTGTGCTCAGCACAGGAAGCAATTTAACATCTGATTCTTATAATGGATCATGTCATTTCAAAGGTGGATATGCTCTCTGCCATTGATCATTTTCTTCCTCTAAGCATGCAAAGCTTAGCTGTTAGCATGTTAACTGTGCTGCTCTGATACCAAGGGGACTGCAGTGAACGGTTTACTGATTATTTTCAGTCTGTATTTCTAGGTACATTGAATATTGTTAGCAGCTCTAAACTGATACCTGATATAGGCTTCTTTAACCTGATGATCTCATGGCGCTTCACAAAAGTTAACGCATTAGTCTTTAAAATTACCTAAAGAGGAATACAATAGAAGCTTGTTATAACGTGCTCTAGATTTGGATACACCACAGGTCAAATTATGCCTTAAAACATAACTCCTTGTCATGAAATCTCTATAATACATTTAACCTATTCTAAAGGTAGTGGCCCTAGCCTCTGAGCTCAGCATTGTAAAACATGCCTACTATATTTCTTTTGTACAATCTGGCTTCTCTGATCATAAGTCTTTGAGGGGGAGCTTAAATGCAGAGCTTAGAACTTTGTATTCCTTTCTTCTTGATGAAACTTCTGAGCCACTCCCTCTATCATTACTTATAAATAACTGACAGCAAAATTTATAGAAGGTAAGCATTCAGTAGAGAGGATAACTCTTGCCCTTTCTCTACTACAATCCCCTCATATTATAGTATGTCTTAGAAGTGGATTAATCAGCTAGAGAGATGTAGAACACTAGGCCCTGAGGTACTTCTGAACATACTGTTTGCTAGACAACAGAAATCATATGGCATACTATCATCCTCTACCCCATCCAAGAAGGGCTAGTTTCTGAAGATGTGAGAAAGCTTTGTTAGAAGGATATTTGTTTCTAAGCCATCCTATGGCATGTGTCCATCTTATCCATCAGAGAGAGAACAGTATATGTATGTGTGTGCATGCATTCACAGCACAGTGACCTTGAGTAACTCCCTTAACCACTTTGGTACTGCGCTCACTGGTGGAGAAACCTTGTCCACAGCTGGCACTTATAGTCCGCACGATAGTTTGTGCTGTGCATTGACGACGAATCCGTTTTGCTCTTGTGTGATGAGGAAAGCTTTAAAGCACTGAAAGCTTGTTTTACTTTACAGGCAGCTTTACTTGTAATGTAAATCAGAATAGGTAACATATACATGTATGTTTTCATTACGTTATTTTTAAATGTTCACAATTTTATTTTGATAAATGAAAAATTAGAAAAGTCATATCTCAGCTGTCGGCTAAAGTTGCTGTGCGCATTCATCTGTGGCTATCAACTATAGTCGATGCTCATACCAAAGTGGTTAACTTCTTTGAGTCTCAGCTACCTTATTTGTGAAATGGTAGCAGAATAGCCAAATGGTCCTTGAGGCCTTTTTCAACACCATGATCTATGATTCTTGATGCTGTATATTGGTCTATTGCCACTGATTATGAATGGTTTGCAGGTACAGTCCATAAACTCTCTTCACTCCATATTGTTTATGGTGAGAAAATATTAATCATAAATAGTTTTGTTTTCATTATAAGGACATCCATACTTTGATATATAGACCATGTTGTTTGAGGATTTACCTCTATATATGGAGATACACATATACACATCAACATTTATGTGTATATATATCTTCATTATAACAATGTTTCACTATGTTTTTAAGTGTTCCCTAATGGATGGTGTTATGTATCTACTAATAAAACAGATAATTAGAGGAGGATGTTGTAAGAGGCTTATATAATTATTGTTTCTAGGGAAACATTCCTTGATTATACAAGTACCATATGCTTTAAAAACATTATTAGCTTCCCTTTTTATTGGAAATTCCAATAATCAAGATCTTCATCTGTCTCTACATGTCTAACACATATAATACATCACTTTCTTGCAATTTCCAGGAATTTTTTAGACCTTTTAAAAATTATTTGTGTATATACAGTTTTTTTCTTCCTCCACACATTACATTACAGCAGGGCCATACACGTCAGTTGACAAAGAAGTTTTGTTCAAAATGTAATGCATATGCTATGGGAATAACTATATAGCCATCCATCTTGCTTTTTTTGGCACAGTGGACACATGAACCATCTTGCTTTTGAAAGGAAAAAAATCTACTCATATAAAAGGTGACTAGAATTTTGCATCTTCAATAGAAAAGAGATAATTAATGTAACCAGATTAGGAAACTGGGATTTTAGGTACTTTCTCCTGTAGAATTCTGGACACATACCTTGATTTCTTAGGAACAATAGCTGAGCTCTCAGAAGAAATGTTTCCAATTCCATGGACTAAAAGTAAAAGCTCAGATATAGACAACTAGTCATTGAAACATGATGGAGGAGTTAAGTTATAGTGCCTTTTAGTGTAAAAAATGCAAAATGCCTATAGCTAATTTGTATGTAGGCTTAATTGTCTTTAACCTGATATTCAAAGTATAACAACCTGTGCCCAAATTTATTTTAAAGTAATTCTTTTTTCTACTCAGTAAAAAATAAAAGATAAATGTTAAAGTGACTCTGATTTGATTGATTAAATAAAGCAAGCCCCTACTTGAAACATGGTAGCTATATCATTAACACTACAGTGAGGTCAAAACATTAATTCTAGATTATTGAAGTCAGTTAAGTTCATTGGTGGCATTAGAAATACAATCCAAAAGCATCCTTATGAGAATTCTAAATAAAATTAAGTGTATAAGACTGAATCTACAGAAATATCTTCGGGAGATAGATATGAAATAGAAAAAAAATCACACTATTATAATGATTTCCTAGCAACACAACCTACTCAGAGATGGCATATCACCCCCAAGCCTTTTATGGCTCAAGTGAAAATATAAATCGAACCCCAAAATATTCTTAGATTCAAAAATTCCTTATCTTTATAGAAGAGTTCACTTAATGGCCATAAGACTGTATATATTATAAGGCGATTTAAAGTACATCAAATATCTAATGTTTTCAAAATACATTTTTTACATTTTGTTCTGAGACAATAAAAACCATACTTGTTATACCATTATTAGCAAGCAGCAATGCAAAAATACAGTGAAACTTTTGACAATTTGACAAGTTTGAAGTAAAAGGTAAATTTTCAGCTGCTTCTCTGTAAATCTGAAGCAACTCTGACTGTTCCAGGACATTAAAGCTTTATAATTATTTTTCATACCAGGGACATATATTTAAACAAGGTGGCAACTGTAAAGCAAGAAAATGTAAGTAAGCCTGAGTATGAGGATGCATGCTTATTTATATGGTTAAAATATAGTATAATAAGGAATGCATTTGGATGGACCAATAGAAATGTCAAAAGAAAACAGGCAAATTTTGTGTTTCACTATTAAATGCATACCTCCTCCTTTACTCAGATTTTTATTCTGATTTCCAGGTTCATTTGCTATTTAGCATATTTCTCAATTCATGTTTAGCTACCTGAAGTGAAAATAGACCCAGGAAAGGATGTATCTAAAAGGTGTGCATGTCCTTTTACATGAGATCCTATAGGAAAAGTAGTCACCTAGATGTCTATTGTCATAATTTGCCCTGCTGCCATTTCAGGCCTCTGATAGGGGAGGAAGTGGAAAGGCTCTATTGTACAGATGGCTGAGAGAGGTTGAAGAAAGCCAGGATTCAATTGTGTAAAAATTGGTGGCCAGGATGTGGGGAAGGATGGGAATAAATTTTCCCAATTCTGTATGCCAAAATCAGATGATTGGAGATATAGAAGAGGACCCCATTTATTCCTCCAAAAAAGCCGAATGACAGTATTTCTGTAATAAAAATATCCTGCATTTACCTGATGGTTCTAATTATTTCTCCAGATACCTACATACCCATTTTTTTCATTTCATCATTATGGCCACAATCTGGGATCATGATTAGACTTTGGATTGCCTATCGAGCTTTGATACACAAAATGCCTGCAAGACTGTTCCATAAATTTGATTTATGTATGTATTCCTCTGAGTCATTGGAGAAAAGGGGAGAAGGGATAGGAAGAACAGAGATTAGTTCTTCAGTAAAGAGTGAGGACAATAAATGTTCACTTAGAAACCTGATAAATTTGAGCTCATAGAAACTCTGAATTGGTACTTGGGTCTGCTATAAAGAATTTAACTTGTACAACAGCTGCCAAATTTTTAGTAACCTAGCAAGCGAACAGTTTCATTATTCACATAACACCCATGAGGCATAAGTAGGGTAGGTAATACTTCCCTCATTTTATAGTTGAAGGGAATAACTCACTGTTAGAGTCAGAGCAAATTTCTTTTTTGTGTATGCTTCAGAGTTGAGGCCAGAAGTAGAATTAACACTTCAATGTCCTTTCTTAAAGATTAGTGTGGAATTCCTGCTTAGGATTTGCTGAGTTTCTTGAAGCTAAGGACTCATCTCTTTCATAAATTGTATAAAATTTTCAGTCATTATCTCTTTAAATCTTGATTTTCCCCCATTTGGTATTATCTCCTTCTGAAAGTTTCCTTAGACTGTCCATCCCACTCTATCCTCCATGTTTTTTACTTCTTTTTCTTATTTTCCATGTCTTTGTTTCCCTGTGTTATCTTATAGGTGATTTCTTCATATATACCTTCTAGCTCACTAAACCTCTCTTTAGCTGTGTTTATTTTGCAAATCTTTAATTTCAATGATTACTGTTTGTTTCTAAAATATTCATAAATATTCATTTTTTCCTTTATAAAATATGCTTCATTATTTAGGGTAATTCCTTGCTCCTTAATCCTGTTTTTGGTTATTCTATTTTCATTAACATATTAAACATGATTATTTTATATACTACATCTGATATACACAGTATATTAAGTCTTTGTTGGTCTGGATCTATGGTTTGTTGTTTCTGTCAACTCTTGGATATAAATTGCTTTCTTGTTTCTGTTTTTGTTTAAACTGTGAACTCAAATATTTTGTAATTATCTCTAAGTCCTGTATGAAGAAAGTATTCCTCTGGAGAAGATCTACATTTGTTTCTGTCAGGAACTTGCATAAACTACAAATCAGGGTAAACTTTAAATTAAAAACCTTAGGTTACAATTTTTTTGACCAAACAAAGAGTACAAATTCAAACCCACGTGAAACCTGGCTAGAGGCCATGAAGTCTCAGGGGAGGCTTGGTATTTAAAATCCTCATAGACCCAAGCCTGAGACAGATCAATTTCTTCAACACTGCATCGGCAAGGCACATTTTCTTCTAGATTTGTTTCTGATATAGATCTCTGATCTTGCATAGGCCCAAGGTTTGGCTAAAAATATGTTCCCCCCTCTGAAACTTCATCAGAACTCTAGGTCATTCAGATCAGCAGATGGCTCCAAGTGTTCTGGTAGAGCTCTGACTCTCTATGTAATCTTGGGCATATCAGACACAATGGTTCTCAATTTACACGTGGGCAAGCTGTGTTTTTATGTTAAATTCACATTTCAATTTATTTTTAACAATTAAAATTTTTTCACTCTAAGTGAAGAAAAAATTTACGTTCCAGTTAAATCAAGAATTTATTCTATTAAAGTATGGAAATTATATTAGAGCTCAAACAACTTAGAAGAGCTCATTCCATGCTAGCAAAATGGTTCAATTAATGTATATTGTAGGAATGTTATGAGAAGAATTGTTCTGATATTTCAGAAACCATAGCAGTCAAAGTCAGTGAGGTTAACAGTGGAGTCAAGAGTAAGCAGTTACAAGAATCAAAACAAGCTTCCCACACTTCTCTGCTAGGCTCATGCATTTTTTAAATTGAACTCTGCATGTCAAGCAATGAAAGGTAAGGTTCTCTAAATATTATTGCCTACTATCTTTTCTAACAGTCTTCCTTTTGTTCATTTCTTCTTTGACAGACTTATTGGCATAATCATGAAATATTGACACTAGATGAGATTTTAGATGTCACCTAGTTCTGCCTCCTCTTTTTATAGATGAGGAAACTAGGTCCCAGAATGGTTGAATGACTTGTGTATAGTCATACAGCTCTTTAGGGACATAGTTAGTATGAGAAAAAGCATTGTGATTTCTGGTAGTTCAGAGAGCCTTGCACAAATGCAACAGATGCTACCTTTCCATTGTCAATACTGCCACTGAATCTCTAGAAAGTTGGTAATGAGCATATACAGGGAGGTATCCCAGGATTTTTTCTTGACTGCCAGAATGTTATAAAAATGTCAGAGATTCAGCATAGAAAAATTAAGACAGAAATGAACTCAAATGCCAGGTCTGCTGATAAGTTGCTATGTGACCTTGAGCAAGTTACTTGGCTTCTCTGAACCTCTACTATAAAACAGAGAAATAATTCTTATTTTGTAGTGTACTTGTAGGGGTTAAATGCGATAACATATGTGCAACACCTAACATAGTGCTTCTCCTATTGCAGACACTAAATTATTATAATAAATGGTAGCTATTATTGTCATTACATTTCAATTCTCATTGTAAAGACACATATCAAAGACAAATCTTTTGTAAGTAGGAGATAAATTAGTAGCTGTCTCAAAGAAATTCATTTTTAGACTCTATAAAGCAGAATTAATTTGAAGGAATATGAAAATTCTTTCTACTCCAAAGTCATTATATTATGTCATCCCTACCCAAATGGTGGTGTTTCCTGTGTTTATAAAACATAGGTAGATGTTTTACTGGAAAGTTGGCTAAAAAAGTAGTTATTCTATCTCTTCATTTTCTTTACTTTGAGCCCTGCGATGCATTATAAAATCACATTCAAGGAGCATTTACGTTCCTAGATGTCAGCTAAGATTAGAGTTCGGTGACAGGAAATACTTCCCTCAAGGAAAAAAAAAAAAAAAAGAGTGGTTTAAACAACGTAGAAGTATGATTTTCTTTCCAGCAAAAGAAATCTAGAAGCAGGCAGTCCAGGGATTGTATGGTAACTCCAGAAAGAAAGCCTCTTACAGCTCCCCACTATACTATTTCTAGGATGGAGCACTTACGCTTATAGTACACAATGGTAGCCAGTGCTCCAGCTATTACATTCTTATTCTAGGCAAGATGAAGAAATCCGGGGGAAAGCAGGCCTGTCCACTCGATTACAAGAAGACTTCACTGAAGCTACTGCTGGAAACATTCACTTATATTAATATTTTATTGACCAATAGATTACTCATGTAAACAGACCCAGTTGCAAAGGAAGATGAGAAATGTAATCTTTATTTAAGGAAGCCATGTGCACAACTAAATAAGATCTTTTAATTTCACTGTAGCTTTCTAGCTCCCTCCCAACCAACACAAGAGGACAATGTGATCAGTTATGTGATTCATGGTATCCTCAGGATAAAAACAAACCTGTATCTCAATGAAAATAAAACTTTTCTTTGTATTGAAACCATTGTGACACTTCTGTGGCTCCTCTTCAAGACTTGTATGGAAAAGGAATGAAAGTATCTCCTTATTAATTTTATATTGATTATATGTTGAAATGATAATATTTTGGATATACTGGGTTAAATAAAATATATTATTAAAAATAATTTAATAACAATTATACTAATCAGTTACATTTTTTACTTTTTAATGTGGCTACTAGAAAATTTTAAATAACATGTGGCTCACATTTGAGGCTAACATTATATTTCTTTTGGACAGCACAGCTTTAGCATATGGCAGTATTAAGTTTAGCCTGGAAAATATAACCAAATATATCTTCCAAATTAAACTGATTATATTCAGATATCAAGGTAACTAGGCAAGTTAA
The DNA here is from genome assembly GCF_040939455.1 of Microcebus murinus. Taxonomy (NCBI): domain Eukaryota; kingdom Metazoa; phylum Chordata; class Mammalia; order Primates; family Cheirogaleidae; genus Microcebus; species Microcebus murinus. Next base: position 51,122,191 of record NC_134136.1, on the reverse strand, counting down.
CTTGTAGTATAGAATTATTGACAAAACTGGATAAATGTGAAGAAGGTCTACCAAAAATGATGATTTGAGTTTTAATGTAATTTACCAACAATCCTTTTTGACAATAATAAGACAATAAGAGTAACCATTATTAAATCCACTTCTAGTTTATAACAATAAATCATATCAAAGAAATATAAAAGAATTCTTATATTTATATTTGCTAAGTCAGGAGGAGCATCAAGTCATTAATATTCAGAGTTTTGTGTAAGTTGATAAAGAATATAAATGCAAGACAATAATAAGAATAATTAAATGCATAACAATAGCCTGCTTCTTATATAGAACACAGGCTGGAGAAGCCCAGGCTTTCAACTTCTCAAAAAGGAAAACAGCACATGCTTTAGATAAAATGTCTAATAAAGTTGTAGGTTTATAATTTGGATGGAGTAAAGAGTTTTTATGTCATAAAATGAGTTAGACATACTCTGGGTTCAGTCAGACAGAAGACCTATGGAGATAATAACAGTAAACAAACTGGCAAGGATTAGAGCTCATCATTCAGAGTAGCCCTTGGGTGGTTCTCAGGCCATGAAATCTTCCTCAGATGCTTTATTTAGCTTGAGTGTTTATAAAGTCATGTGTGCTATGTAAGGGGGGATAACTAGGCCATAGACAGAGGTGGCTCAGGATCACCAAGTTGTCAGTTGGCATCTAAGCTGCCATGACCTCATTCTCCAAATCCATACCTTGTGTTACTGCCAGAGCCTGGCCTCTTTATGAGAGGCAACAGCCAAATTCAGATCTTCCCACAAGGTCATATTAAATCTGAGTTTTTACTTAGCAATTAGCTTTTCATAAACAGACTTGACTCATAAAAATCCAAATGGCCTCTTCTAAGTTTATTTTTGCTGGTCACCACATCAACCTGGACAGAATATTTTGTTTCTCTGTTTTTCTCTGCCCAACATTCTTATCAAACCAGATACTAGGACAGTAGGGTGGAGATTGAGTATATCCATTTTAATTATCATTAATTTCTCCATAATGGGAGATGTCCCTCACTTGAGGTACATGAAGGCAGGGTTGAATGGTCCTTGGGAGTCAATGGATTGCCAAGAAATTGTGCAAGCCTCTAAGTCCATCATAACCACTTAACCCCCTTATGTTGTTAGTGCAGACATAAATGCAAACGAGCTTTGCAACAGCTATACCAAGGGTCAAAATAATGAAGAAATGATTAATTTCTACCTTCTTCAGTATATCCATCTTAAGGATGATAGTTAGAAAGAAGCTAATCCTAGTCAATAATCCTGTACAGCAAATAAAATCTATAATGTTTGCCCCCAGGCTAGATAAAGGCAAAGTTTCTTGCAGATTTATCCCACTTCCTACTCTTCATTACCAGCAGGTTTGGCGCATACATAGATTTTTTGTGTGAGGAATTTTCCTTTTGGGTTAATACATCTCTCTGTGAAAGATTGGTTCATGGGAAAGCAACACACACAGTCCCTTAAGATTTCTGGTAGAAAGCAATAGGATCCACCACCACCCTGAAATTCAGCTCCTAAGATATGATTAACTCCACCATAAGGAGCAGAGAATGGATAAAAGTTTAAAGATGATTTTAAAAGGATCATAGATCTAAGCAAACTGTGCGCACCTTGACAGGAGATACACAAGGGCAAAGGCAAATCATCCAGATTGCCAGGGACCTGAATCAGGACCAAAAGGAAAATAGCCCAGTTGTATAAGTCAGGCATTCAACAGCAGTCCACCTTACATCTGACAAGTTTTGTGGTTGTTATCTCTTAGATAAGTGGAAAGGGAAAGAGGCAAAACTCTCATATATGGGAAGATACTTGTGCTAAAACAAGGTCTCATGAGCACATTAAAAACAATCAGAAAATGCAATGCAACAACAGACTGCTTACTGTGGAAATCTAGCCTGGGAAGTTTCAGAAAAATCTTAGTCATCAAAGAGCCCTTTGGTTACTCTAAGAAATCTATTTTATACAAATAAATGCACTGATTGTAATTATTATATAGTATATTGTCTGCTGAAACTTCTACCCCCATTGCACTAGCTCACCCTAATCTGGCAAACAGAATCCTCTGCTTGCAGAGTCTATAGACCCCTATTCCTAGGAGTGTATTAGACATACCTTTTCTGATCATCTATCTGCACTGTAATGGGGTTTTTTTTCATATATTTTAATTGACAAGTAAAAATCATATATATTTATGGTATACAACATAATTTTTTGACATATGTATACATTTTGAAATGGCTAAATCAAGCTATTTAACACATGCATTACTTCACACACTTTGTTTTTGGTGAGAACACCCAAAAATCTACTCTCTTAGCAATTTTCAATTATACAATATATTGTTATTAACTATAGTCACCATGATGTGTAATAGATCTCTCAAACTTATTCCTCCCGTCATATTCCTTCTTAAGGATTATAATGGTGATTATGGTAGTGATAATAATAACGTTACATTTATTGAGCTCTTACTATATATATATGTGCTTTGTTACCCATTTAATCTTTATGACAAGTCGGTATTTCCCAAGTATTTTCTACACAACCCTTTTCTTGCAAAATATTATAGAGAAACAAAACAATTCTTCAGTGGAATAAAAAGAAGAAATACTACATGTGTTAGCTCTCACTTGAAAATTCACAAAGTTCATTCCCATATTATGGATTCTAAAAAAGCCCTGCATAAGGAATCTATCAGAGCTTCCCACAAATCTTTGATTAGGAAACCTAGTTGTCTCAACATTTCTTCATAACCTATGAAGATAGCAATGTTCTTTGAAATACACTTTGGGAAAAGGTGCTACAAAATGCTACCCTCATTTCAGAAATGAAAACTTAGAGAAATTCAGCAGCCTCGACTCACATAGCCAGTAGGAGGCAGAGCCTTTGAAGCTAAGTTTATTTAATGCCAAAACTCATGCTCATCACTAATTGTAATGGCTCAGGTAATAGCTATCACGAGTTAATTATGTTATGTTCAAGGTGCTTTATGTATATTGTCTCTCATCCTTCTAAATCCTGTAGTGAGAGTATCATTATCCCTATTTTATAAATGAAGAAACTGAGGCTCCATTAGATCTATTGACTTACCCAGATCTTGCCAAACAAAAAAAGCTTATTAAGGACTGTCAGCAGAGATGTAGAGTTGGTTGGTTCTGTTTATGTATTCTTAAGCAAATTACCTAACCTCTTGAAGCTTTGATGTCCATATCTGTAAAATGGGTGTAATAGATATAAAACCTCTGACATTAATAGTTATTGAGTAAATGGTATCTATGACACAGACAGTAATGAGTTTAATCAAGCCAGTATACTTTAAGTATTCAGTGAGTCTTAACATTGGAGGTATGATTCATGAATTTATTCATTGCCTCTAAGTTGGATATGAACTTGACATCAATCAAGTTTCGGGGCATTGTTAGAGAAGGCAATTGAGGGGCAGAGAGTAGCAACAGGCAAAGTAAACTCGATGCCCAGTGAGGGAAGATATAAATTCTGTAAAGGTCATAACTTCAGATTCATTCAAAAAGATCCAGCATGGTGTAATGCAAAGAACACCATGTTAGAGTGAGACAGACCCAAATTTGATGCCAGCCTCACTCCCAATTAGCCACATGACCTTAAGCAACTCATTTAATCTCTCTGAGACACAGCACCTTATCAGAAAAACAGATCTAACACTACCTTTCAAGGTTGCAGTGTAAGATTAAATGAGATAATGTCTGTAAAAATTCTAGCCCTGAACCTGGCCCTCATTACATGGTAGCTCTGGCCCCTAGGGTTTTGCCTTCTACCTTCTAGAGCAGCATGCTTTAACCAACAAAAGGAAAATGTTATATCGGTGAATGAGCATCAGCCTGGTCCCAGAAATGTGCCTGATGCCCTCTGCAACTTCAGGGGTGGTCTGGGGTGAAAACGGATGGTAATTACAGTCTTGTAAATATTAATCTCAAAGTATCCTCAGTCGCTGTGAGAATGGCATGTGTCGCTGTGAATGAGGAATCTTGAGAGAATAAAGTAATCAAAAATATTTTTAAAAAGCAATGAGGAAGGAAGGTTTCCCAACTTTGGCAGCTGATTTACATCTATTAAACTGGTATAACCAGGTGCAAAATCCCAGGGCAAAATCTGAATGTAGCTATTTTTTCCCTGAAAATTTCAAGCAAGGTATAAATTGTGTGCATGTTTAATGCAAATATCTTATAGATGTGTTATAGATACAGTTAGAGGGGCATTTCCCTCATTCTCTACATAGCTTAGTATAATAATTCCTAGAGCACACTCTAATGACTGCTTAAAGTGCAAGTAACATTTAATCTGAAAGAATGTATTTACGCCAGAAAGACACACTCTTGCATGCTCACACAGACACTCAAACACACTATCACACAGAGTCACAGAATGCCACATGCATATGCCCAAACACACACATGCACACACTAATGCAGATGCACCCAAACAACCCTCACACACTCACACACATATACTCAGACACTTGAACTCTCACACACATATGCACACTCTCACGCAATCACACATGTACTAAAAAGCACTATTGTATACTCATGCTTTTCCACTCATATACACCCATGCACATTTGCACATAAATTCACATACACACTGCTGCACTTACATACATAACACAGAATGAGTTTGTGTCCATTTATAAAGAAGATTATCATTAGTTTGAATGAAAATAAAATTATTTTATAATAATGTCCTCATCCTAAGCTGATTTTGGTTTTATATGCCCATTGAACACTTAAAATTTTACTTACTTAGGTTACATTCTACATTAGATAAGGCAGAGAATTTTGAAGGCTCTAAACTGTATTCATGCCCTTTTAAAAGTTAACTCTCTCATTCTCTCTCAAAATACAGAACATCTTTAAAACTGAAGTGCTTTGGGAAAAAAGTGTAAAATTTTGTAATAGTTGTAAATTGGTATGTGCACTGTAGAGTAATTTAAAATCATTAGAATGATGCATTTTTTAAAGTAAGTGCTTTGCTAGAAAATGAGTGAAGCAATATCACAGTGTATTAATGGAGCTCGAGACATCTTAAATTGATTTTGAAATTAAACATCCAAAACTGCAACTTGAAAAAAAGTAATTAGGTAAACCATTATATAGCAATCAAAAAGAAAAAAATCCTCTTGAAATTTAGGAAATTGCAAATTAAGGATGTCAGTCATCCTGATTTGGCAAGGGCAAGGATTGTCAATGAAAAGAAAACATATGCTACTTAAAATATTCTTGAAAACTGAATTATGCCCAAGGTTTGCTATGCTGTTTTGGTTTCTAGTTTGGGTCTTTCTTTTGCTTGTATTACATATCCATGTGAGAGCTTCATGCAGCAAAGGAATGCAAACCTTTTATCACTGGAAGACTTGACCCTGTGAGCCTTTTGTAAATGAAGCTGGTGGGTGACACTAGACTGGAGGAAATGGTTGGGCTATACATCTTCTCCTCTTTCCCCACCCCTAATATTAGATTGAACTGTATGAAATTGCTGATATTTGACCTATGAATGTGATATTCATATGATTCAACCTAATATTTTTAGTTTAACTGGATTTGGGAGGAAAGGGAATTGTAATTATCTGGGAAGTGGCCTTCTTGTTCTGATCCTAGCAGTACAATGAAAAGAAGTGATCTAAAAATCATTTCTGAGACATATAACTAGTTGCTTAATGGTTATTAGTTCATTTTGTTTAAAAATGGGAATAATAAAAACCTGCCATATATAACCCAAAAGTTAGTAGGATAGAATTAAATAACAGGTATGTTTTTAAATAGTTTGAATTACAATACAAATAAACTTAAGTGCATCCTCACCTGTCTGGATCTTTCATTTATTCAGAATGTTCTCAGCTGTAAACTAGCTTGCACACACGGTTTCTCCAGTTTTAGTATCAAGACCAAATACTTTAAAAATGGAACTATTTCCATGTCAAAAACATTCATCTTCAGCTACCTCAGCATGAGAAGGATTTATAAAATCTTTTTTTCCAACATTACAGGTTAAGCATCCCTAATCCAAAATTCTCCAAAATCCAAAACTTTTTGAGTACCAACATGACACCACAAGTGGAAAATACCACACCTGACTTCATGTGAAGGGTCACAGTCAAAATGCAGTCAAAACTTTGTTTCATGCAAAAAATTATTTAAAATGTTGTATAAAGTTACTTTCAGGCTATGTGTATAAGATATATGTGAAACATAAATGAATTTCATGTTTAGACTTGGGTCCCATTCCCAAGATATCTCATTATGTATATGCAAATATTCCAAAATCCAAAAAAAGAAAAAGAAAAATACAAAATACAAAACACTTCTGATCCCAAGCATTTCAGATAAGGTATATTCAGCCTGTATCTGGATTGCTCTATTATATGGATCGAACCCAATCTCTGTCAATACAGATGCCTGTAATTTGGATCTATTCTTCTCCTATTTTCTTGGGTTTCTGGCAATGTCTTGTCAAATAGAGTGACAAGATATAATCTACCCCTATCCTTCTAAGTAACTGCTTCTTCATTGACACAGTGGTGATATTTTATGCTTTGGTTGTGGCATTAATCATGTGTAATAATATTAATAGTTTCCAGGCCAGGCGTGGTGGCTCATGCCTATAATCCTAGCACTCTGGGAGGCCGAGGTGGGCGGATCACTCAAGGTCAGGAGTTCGAAACCAGCCTGAGCAAGAGCAAGACTGTCTCTACTGAAAATAGAAAGAAATTAATTGGCTGACTAAAAATATATAGAAAATATTAGCTGGGCGTGGTGACACATGCCTGTAGTTCCAGCTACTCAGAAGGCTGAGGCAGAGGATTGCTTAAGCCCAGGAGTTTGCGGCTGCTGTGAGCTAGGCTGACACCACGGCACTCTAGCCCAGGCAACAGAGTGAGACTCTGTCTCAAAAAAAAAAAAAAGGTTCCATAAGATAAGAATAATGATTTTAGCCTAGGAGAGAACTTGACTCAGGCTCTGCATAAGGCAACAAGCATATATTAAGCACCTACTATGTGCTGAATCCTATGCATTGTTAGAATGAGATATACAAACACAATACCGTAGTAATCCACACAGTTTTTCTAGACCACAGTTTGACAATTCAACTATTCACAGCAATTATTGAAAGTAGGAAGAAATTTATCTACAATTGAAATGTGCAACAGTATCTGAATGATTAAGTAAATTAGGGTGCATTTTGGAATACATACCAGTTATAAATTGCTGTGAATAATTTTTAATTTATATTAGAAAGTTCCTAAGATACAGGAAGTCCAAAAGCAAGCTAAAAAATGTATTTCTAATATCTCAACAAAGTACATAGAATATACAATTAAAGGAAAGAGGCCGAAATATTATCAGCGTTTTTTGCTAAATTGAGAAATGTTTTTTTCTTTCTTTACTCTGTTCTGTAATAAGGACTTGGGGAATTTGGAGTGTAGAAAGCAACATAATTTAAAATCCTGGGCAAAAAGATCCTTGAGGACAGGTTAAGGCCCTTATTCAGTCAGAGAAAAAAGGGTTCGGAAGAGACTTAGTAATAGTGTTCGAGTACTTGAAAAGATTTCAGATAGGGCATGGTGACCAGGTCTTCTCCAATTCTTTAAAAAATAGTGTAAAAAGAAGTAAGTAAAATACAGAGATATCAAGTTTGGCTGGATGGGAGAATTTCACTGGAGAGAATAATTTAAAAATTAGAATAGCTTATGTTGGCAAATAATGGCATTTCCTTTTTAGAAGGTTTGAGCAGCAATTTTCATCTGCTTATAAAGATTCAGAAACAATCCAGGCAGTCTCCTTAATGTGGAAGGGTTGACTGACTGCACCTTTGAAGTCACTTCAGATCCTCTTATTGCATCACTTGTTCCATGGCCACACAGTACATGGTACAACTCTGGCCTCTGAACATTGTATCTTTTACTATGAGCCATTCTGAAATCTGTTCAAACCCATCTTGATAGTGTTTTGGAAAGCAACTGGAAAACATACTCAGTTCACTAGTTACCAGGGAAATGAGAGACTTTTTTTCCTTCTCCATATTGACATACTTGTCAAGAATATGGAGAAACAAGAGTCCTAATACTATGATTGTGGCTGTACAAATTGGCACAGCCTTTTATCACTAGCTATCAAAATTTAAAATGCATAGCCTCATCCTGATAATTCCATTACTAAGAAATATCCTAGAGAAATGCTAGCACATTTGCACAGAGACATTGTTTATAATAGAAAAAAAAGTTTAGAAACAATCTAAATGTCCATCTGTGGAGGATTAAACTACAGAACATATCCAGACTATGGTAGTATGCTATATACCAGTATAAAAGAACAAGTTAATTTTTGTATGAACTTAATAATATGTCTTAGAGATTTCCCAGTTCTAGAAAAATATATACAATGTTATATACCATTCAGGTTAAAATATACCCACAAACTAGGTATGTATCTCTATGTACATGTATTAATGTAAATGCATAGACATCCAGAAAAAAAATTATCAAAGAGATATTAGTAGTTACCCTCTCAAGAAGGAACTATGATTGGCAGCTCAAGATGGATTATTGTTTTCTCTGTAGTAGACAGTTTTACAATATGAATGTATTCTTAAATTACTTGTAATAGCATGTAATTAAAGACAAACATAAATAAAAATTAGGAAACAGGCATATAATATAGAAATGGAGACAAGTGATTAAAATAGATGTTTATGGCATTTGACAAGAAAAAAGACTAGGAAGATTAAGCCAAAGCTAGAAAGAGTGGTGGCAAGAGGGTTAAAGAGAGAGACAGAAAATATAAGGGGGAAAAAATCATGCTTACAAAAGCAAACAATGCAATTCTTAGGATTAAATAATGCAAAAGGTGCAGAAAAATATAAAACTCTACTGAGTAATGAGTAAGGATTTTCCCTACGAGGTGCCAAAATGTGTTATAAAGCTTAAGTAAATAAAACAAGTTAGTATTGATGCTTAAATAGATCATGGAACAGGACAGAGAGTCTACAAAGCAACCTGAGCACATATACATAATAATTTGGAGTATGATAAATCAGTAAGGTTAGATTAGACAGTCCAATATATTCCTAAAAGCTTTGTCCTAGCCCAAGCAGCATAAAAGTCTGACCACATCTCTCTAAATAAGTAGGAAAATGAGGGGCGGGATGGGAAAATCATAGAATTCGTAAGAGCAATTCCACAGAATAAAGAAGTTTGCGTCCTACTGATTTAAATATCCTGAGATTTCATAATTCGTAGGGTCTATATTTTTACTTAGAGATTACTTTCCTGTGGTGACACAAAGGGGGAGGGGAAGTTCTTAAGGACCATTATGGCTATGAATGGAATCCAGGTATTCTTTTCCCTTAATGTTTAACCCTCTCTTTCATTTCATTTTAGCAGCCTCTTGTCTCTTCTGGTGAAGTTATAAAGAAGGTCTTTTTGTCCAGGAATCTCAGTATTTCTTACAGTCTCTAAAAGAGCTCAGGGGAAAAACTAACTGGTGAACTAGTTTCCTTTCTGGGAAAAAACAAAAAAGAAACATCATCATTATAACCGGAAGAAAAGCTTAATTCAAGTCTCCAAGGAATTTAAAGTAAAAATCATAGGGCAGCAGGATGGAAACCCCTAGGTTTTTGAAACTAGTCCAAGCTGAACCAGAAGGGCCTAATGCAGTCATTCATTGATTTGAGAGATAGGATATGTCAAAGGTATTAGAGTTACAACGAGGCAACCTATAAGGCGGAGGCTAGCCTGCCAACCTTTACTTGATCATTTGCTGCCTGATATTACTGGCAGGAGGGTCAGAAATATTACCTCTTCCCTGCCCCCTTTCCTCTTTGTGTTATATCTAGTCAATTCTCAATTCCCCTTTGCTTCAGCTCCAGTTACCTCAAAAATAAACTTTCCCCGGAAAGTCTACCTTTATTACACATATATCATTTTCCTCATACTTAGCACTGTTCAATCTAGTCAGTTATGAAAATTAGGGAGGGACAATTAGGAATCCATTAGTATCCTTTTGTTTCAAGACACCTTTGTCATTCCTATTTAGTGATACTTATTCAGGAACACCTCTTAGGGCATATGGCAAGATACTAAGCACCTTAATTTTTACTTAAAAAGAGAAAAGCTAATTAACAACATCAGTAGTAACAGCACTCAAAACTGGTACTGCCAACAAGAAGTCTAAAACATAAAAATAGCCTAACAGTAAGGACCTTATTAAGAGGATAACTTCATTTCTTGAGAAATCTCTAAGGATTCTTTATCTTTCTCAAGATCATTCACCCTTGTTAGATGCTTTTCTTTCCTTAGCACCAAGAGCCAAAAGGGGAGAGAGATCCTAAATATATCCCCTTATAGAGTCTCTTTCCTTCATATAGGAACATTGTAGGCAAGTAGTTTCCTTTGTTTTTTTCTTCATTGAATTCCTATAGTTCTCTAGTGTATATACTCATGAAGTCAATTATCTATGTAAGGGTCTTCCAGTAATCTATTCTATAGATATTTACCAATTACTCACCATGTGCCAGGCACTGTGTTTAGATGCTGCAGAACTCATGCTCTAGGTGGTCCAATACGTGGAGACCATGTGTTCTATTTCTATTATAGAACCCTCACAAAGAATAAGCACTTGTACACTTGAACATGTTTCTTAAAACTCTGCAAGAGGACAGATTCTGTAGCAGTGTTTCTTAAATTTGAGTATGCATCAGAAATAACTTGGAGTGCCTATGAACATACAGATTTCTGCCACCCCCTCCCAGAGAGTGTGATATAGGGAGTCTAGGATGAGGATCATGTATTAGCCTGTTTAACAAGCTACCCTGATGATTGTAATGCAGGTGATATAAGGACAGCATGTTGAGAACACTGCCTCTACTCTTTCTTATCGCTAATTTTTATTTCGTATATTTTAATTTAAAGCTATTAACTTTTGTTCAGTGTTCCCTGGACACAGAAAACAGATGTTCAGTATCTTCTTCATATAAGAAGTCTAGACATAGCCCCAAAATAACCATTTTTCTGGTTGATTTGGGGCTTTTGACCATATTTACAGCCAGTTGTATAATTGATAAGAATAGATATATGGTCAATCCAACCATTAAGATGGCCAATAAAATAACTGAGCTGGTGGCACCATGCTAGCAACATTTAGACATAACCAAAGTCTAGCAAATCACAGCAAATACATTTTTTAAAAATTCTTTCCTTATCATGGTGATAGGGATTAAAGAATACTTTAAGTAATTTCCATTGAAATGGTTTCTTTCTGTGACCTACCAATGGCTGTTTCAGATCTGAGTGTTGGCACTTAATCATTGCAAAAAAAAAAAAAATGCTTATGTCCTTCCTCATTCCTAAAGGAACATAATAATACCACCTTGCTTGAGGATGAAATGACATAACATGTAAAAAAAAAATACTTGTTACAGGGCTCCAGTAGGTGCTTAATAAGTATCTTTTCTCTATAAACCAGACTTCATAGAAGCTAATCTATATAAAAGTTGTCATGGAGCTGTGATAGCAGTAGTGTATATGTCTCTACTAAAAACCAAAATAAAAAGAGAGGAATTAGGAAAAACACTTATTTAACCAGGCATGGTGGCCCATACTTGTCATTCTAGCTACTTGGGAGGCTGAGGTGGGAAGATTGCATGAGCCCAGGAATTTGAAGTTTACATTTAGCTATGATCTCACCACTGCACTCCAACCTGGGTAACAGAGTGAGACCCTGTCTCAAGTTAAAAAAAAAACAAAAAAAAAAACAGTAACACATATGTAATTCCTACGTTTCACATGTTATCATTCTTTTTCCACTTCACTCCCTTTACTCCCTAGTTTTTGTAAGATGCTTTGGCTAAAAATAATACCACCTTATCTTTATATGGCATTGTTCTTTTCAAAGTTCTTTCCCAATCATTATTACATTTGATACTCACAACAATCCTGTTAGGAAATGATATTATTACCATTTGACAGATGAGAAAACCAAGACACAGAGGAGATAAATGATTTGCTCAAATTCACCCAGTCATGAAATGCCCAGAGTAAATACTAAGTTTCTTAAATTAGTACAGTTCTCCCTCTACTGGCTGTTTAATGACTGAGACCATAGTTGAGTGTCAATACATGTGTTTGAATTTTAATAGCCTTTCAATTCAGGATTTAAAGCCAAGACACTTTGATGCAGAAACACCTCTGATGTAAACATGAAATGCTACCTCAACCAACATTTACTTGGCTGCTTTGCCTGGCCTTCTATACCCAAAGCTACAAATTTTTTTTAAAGTCAGCATAAATCTTTGTGTTATCATCAAGACACATTGCTTGCTTCTTCCTTTTGTGGGAGAAACAGGAATTGAAAATGCTGTTGAGAAGATGGCTTCTAGGCATAACGTTGCGTAGTTTATAGTTACTGGCCTGATATTAAATCTTGGGCCTATTCCTAGCAAAGGGACCCTGTTTTGCTCTTAGAAATACCTTTATCATAACTTCTCAGATTGGGGCATTTGGTCCAATGCATTAAGCAAGCCAGGATACACAAAACGAATTACCTACTCTGTGCCCAGATTTTATAGATTAAGATCCTGACCCATTGGGCTTAACCATCTCATGCCTCAATTCTTGCTTCTTTTCTTTCAACTTCTTTAATTATGATATTTATACCCTTTCTACATTTATACTTTGAACCAAATTCTCTCCAGTTTGAGGCATGAGCAATTTCTCCTAATCTCTATCCTTGGTTCTGCCTTCTAGTTACTGTTCAGTACTTCTGAAATGCTGTCTGGGCAACTTGTCTTCTAGTTTGAATAAACCCTGGCTCCTCTCCTCCTGTGTGCCATCCCATGGGCAGCTGCCCTGTTTCAGTCTAGTCTTATTTTATATGCATGACCTAGAAGTAGAAGAATGGGAGATTGTTTTCATGGGCCAGCAAGCATAGCATGGAGCTTTTTGGGAGGTAGATATGTTAACTTCTTAGGTGCAATTATCTATTTCATGGCTAATTTTCTAGATTACTTTGAGACTCTACACACTGTGAAGTTAGGAGAGAGATTTATGTAAAACCACATTCTTTCCATATATAATAGGTAGAGATAGGGCCACTTCTAACATTCATGGAGCCTAGAGTAAAAATACAAATAAGGACCTCCTGCCTCCATCCTGACCCCCTTCTCCTAGTCCTGACTCTGTTTCATGTTATGTGGGGTTTCATATACATCAACTTGATCACACCAGCCAAACTTTATCCACCTATCATATCCTCCCCATCCCAGAAAAAAACATTGTCCTTTGGCCATACCTCAAGCCTGGAGGTGCATATATTGGCAACACAGTCCAAACTAGAGTTCCACATAGGACCTGGACGTAGCCTCAGGGCCATATAGACAGGGAAATCCAGGCACCCAGCTGCCCAGGGAGTGGTCTTATTGGGGTTTGGGGGAGCAAACTCCAGGTAGGCATATACCAATGGCTCAGTAAACTTCTCACCCCAAGGGTGGAGTGTAGCTACAGGAAGGCCAGAAAGGACCATTTAAAATGGGCTCAAAGGAGACTCTAATTCCCCAGATCTAAGGGCAGTACTAGGGTCAGAAATAACATACTGTCTTATTAGAGTTTTTAGTGTCTTTAAGCCCCAACCACCTAGAGCTGTAGAAAATATTTTGGGAAAAGATTCTCATGATATTATCAGGTGATTTATTATCAGTCAGTGAAAGAAATGAAATAGAGGGTGAGATGGATATATTTAAAGGTTACAGGAATAATTTGAAGAATTAAGTACTTATGACCACCTGACCTATATTATGGTTGGATTTCCCAATTCCCACAGTCTCTTCATTTTGTGCCTGGGTTCTATCTGAATTTTCAAAGATGTTTTTTTTTTTTAATGGTTTGTTGATATAAGAGAACTTGGGAAAACCACTCTGTTCTTCCTTTGTTTTATATTCAGAATAAGTTTGGCTTACATATATATTAAAACCAAGCACACTGGGATCCAGCAGGTGTCCCTTTCCTGAATTTTCTCAACTTCATTTCTTATCCTGGTCATTTCTATTTTTTCCTCATAATGCCTCAGGCCTTGAAAGAAGGGAAAGTTTAAGGTGATGTACATGACTTGAGACATTATGATAATGAATCATAAAATGCTTTGTAAAGGGTAAAGTTCTATACAAATGTCAGTTGTTGATCATCTCAGCAGGCAGCACCTTTTTATACCAACCTTATTTCAAATAGTACCTCTCGCTTACCACCAAAAGAGAACTTTGAGCTAGGGCCTTTACTCAGCTTTACAGATTGTAGAAGGCAAAGGAAGGTAACATTCAATCAATAGGATAGAATGTGGATTTTATTTTCTTTCCAGCTCTGGGAATAAAATAGATTACAGGACTGATAAATTTATTTACTAATCTCTAGGAGGAACAACTGCATATGTATTCTACATGAAAAGTCTTTGCATTCTTACGTAAACATGAAATTGATGCAGGAATGTGCTTTGGTTATAGATGATGATAAATAGATAGGTGGGTGGATGGGAGGAAGGAAGGGAGGAAAGGAAGGGAAGGAAGGAGGGTATTGAGGTTAATCGGTCGTCCTCTCCCCTTACCTGCCGAACCTAGAGGCCTTGAACAAAAATATCCTTATTCTATGTATAGTTATGTGATCACTGTCATTTTAAGCAGAGCATAAAAAGAAATCCCTTCTCTCTTAGGAACTTGTTCTTGGGTAGAAAAACAGCATGTTTTTTATCACTACGGTTGGGAATGGGTGACACTGCTGGAAGGAGAAGAATTCTGGGTTTAATTCCTAGGAAAAATGTTGCCACAGATGTTTGCAGTACAGAATATTGTTCCAACCTAGTAGATTTTAATATTTTTATTCTACTCAACCCACCCAAGAGCTATGACAGGCTCCTTCTATCAGTGACAGTGACTTTTTGTAGTATAGATTCTCAATTTCGGGTAGTTATCAGAATGGGGGTGGTGGAGTGTGTATACTTTGAAAAGCTCCTGCCAGGTGATTTTGATATGCACCCCTCCAACACACAAACACACACACACACACACACACACACACACACACTCCCCTTGAGATCACTGTTCTATTTTTATTCTATGTCTAAACAAGCATTCCTGAAATATACGTGCATTTTGATTTTTCTGTCTCGATTGAAAATGTTCTTCATAAAATCTAGTGACACTGAATGACCTTTCTCATATTCAAAAGGATCATTTTCCTTCCAGCCACAATCAAATAAGAGAAATTTTGTTTTCTGAACAAATCATATTTTAAAATTCAGCAAGGCTGAAAACTCACAGGCATATTATATTAAAACATTTACTCTTGCATGCAAGTCAAGTTGCTTAGTAGTAAAAGGCAGCGGTGGAGTTCAAAATGAATCTGAAAAATGTGTACCTCCTTTAGAAATTAGTTTCTAAACCATGCTGTGCACTTGAGACTTACCATTCATTATGGGTAACTATGTGCACCTAATACATTGTGACATGAAAAGTCACAATATTCTTGAGGATTTTCTATATCACAGTCGGAGAACCAAAGGCTAGTGAGTAGAACAAGAGACAAAGAATGGATCATTCTGTTATCTCTTCCCATTTTAGCTTCTATTTTATCTTGTGACCCTGAAAAAGATTATTATTCTTATCTTTAATATAAAGATTCTCATTCTTTATATCTGCTTTCTATGTATATTGGGGGAAGTTGATTTTGAATTGTGTTCCTTAAAGTCACCTCAGAAACTTCCAAAAAAGCAAGGGGTAAGTTAAATAGGTTTGGATCTCCCCACTTTATATCTATTTTATGTACTGGGATTCTGAAGAAGATTTAATTTAAACGAACAGTGTTGTGATAGACATATTATTGTTCACTAAAGTTCCAACTGTTTTCTCCTTTGCGGCACAATGGCCCATTACAGTTAGGTGTGACCATGTGACTTGTTTTGATCTGTGAAATGTGAGCAGATAGCATGTGTAGCATTTATGAGTGGAAGCATTTAGAAGCTATTACACAATTTTCCATGTTCTTTTAGCCTGCCTTGGAAGACTCTAAAAACCTCATGTTGAGATGGCAGTGTCCTAAGTGGTGGTCAGAGCGTCACCTGCTGAACCGCACTGGGCATGTAGCATGAATGAGAAATAAAAGTGTTTGTTGTTTCCAGCCAATGCCATCTGGAGGGTCATTTGTTACCTAATCTAACCTCTAATGACCAGTGCAAGTGTCCTTTCTAAGTCACTGCTATAGTGAAAAGAGTCTGAACCTAAGAGCCAAGGTTCCTAGATCTAGTTCCAGCTCTACTACTGACTAGCCCTGTAACTTTAGTCGGGTCACTTATTTCTTTGAGCCTTGGCTCTTTAAAGCATAAATAAACAAGCTGTATGCTTCCTAGAATGTTTAGGAGATAAAATGATATATTAGGTACAAAAGAATAATTAATTTAATTGTAATATTATTGTAGAAGCCATCATCAATATAGATGTTTTCAAACCAATATAACTCTCAAATTTCTAGGAAGAGGAGGACAAAAGATCAAATTCCTAAATTTTGTCTCCCAAGGTGCCTAAGTATCTCCCTGGCAGAAAAGATCTTATGTGAAGGAGGTATCATCCCTTATTCAGGCCACTCTTATACCTAAAGCTAGCTGATTTATTTTACTGAGAATCCACCAAGAAATAATATTTCCTGTTCAGATTTGATGACACATACTTAGTAGGGAGAAGTGCAATACTTATTTTAATCAAAAAATTTAGGTGACAATAAACTTTAGAAAGCTTGTTAAAGATCAGAAGACTAAGGTAGAATTCATAGCTTTTTTGTATTATGATACTTATTGACTACAAAATAGATTCCAAGGGCAGTGAAATTTGGATATTTGAAATTCATTCTCCTCTTATAGTGACTTCATATGTTCAAAGGTAAAGAGTGAGTACCTACTCTCTAAACTATATAACTTTGTATTGCATGGGAGATAATCCTTTCCCTATTCATTTCTGAAGTATTACGTCCTATTATTGCTCTATAAGCAGAATCTGATGATGTTTTGAGCATATATAGTGTAAGCTTTCTGAAAGGGTTTAAAGCTATGCAACCAAATTGCTATGGGATTTTGGACAAATTAGTCTGGACCTCTGATTTCCAATTATCAAAATGAAAATAACTACCTATCTCCTGTCTGTTCAATGGACTGTTTTTGTGCCTATGTTAACCTGGGCTAGTGAATTAGAAAGCATTGTGAGCTATTGTGAGAAAGGCCTTCTTATAAATTGATTATAGTACATATCAATTATTATCTTTTGATCATCCATGGTGATCACAATGTGGTACTTATTGGCATTATCTTTATTGCCTAGATTGCCTTTGGCTGATTCCAGGGTAAAATCTATATCTGAATTTTTAGTGTCTACCTCCTATGGTGACTGTATATTTACAGCAAAAGCCATCCATGTTCCTTACGTTCATGCATCCTTGGCTTTAGGCATCAATCTTATATTCAAGGGTCATAATCCTTAGGGACAATGGTGCTTTTTTTCTGTACTCCAGCTGAATTATTTCTTTCAGTCTCATCCCTTTGTGTGCTCCTGCACTGTACGTTTCCACTACACTTTCCTCCAGTGAGGGCAACCAAGGGTTACGTGAGCATGGGGCACAGACAAGTCTGCGTTATATCTTTTGATTAATTTCATTTTCCCACTCTAAGTCCACTAGAAATGATGAAACACAGTTCCTTTGGTATTGCTACAGTTTTGATTAAGCATGTTAAAAGGCTTGTTGGCTGCAATTTGAACCCCTGGCAGCTACTGTCTTACAATTTCACTTGTAGCATGCTTTGCTCAAAACCAAACACTTCAGATACATGTGAGAGGGAAAAAAAAAAAAAACAGCACTGGTTCAAGGATCTTCAAATCCATCTCCTCTAAAAGCTTAATTTTTAAAAAGTTGATCTTGGCTTGGGAGACTTTTATTTCTTCAACACCTATGTCAGTCTAATTTTCCACCCTATCAGATTAAGCTTTTTTTTCATTTATTGTAAACGATTTCCCACAATATCCTTATTTGATCTGCCAACTTGTACGATCTATGGGCCTTAGGGGGAATGGGGAAGGCAAGTTCTACTATTCAAAACCCCCTAGTGTGTTGGCCACAGCATAATTGTATTTCTGCTTTACACCTATATCATGGTTGGGTAAACAAAGTTATACCCAATGGTGAATGAGTAATCCTTTTCAGTAGTATCAATTTCCAGAGCTTTGGCCCCATGAAATGAAATATCTGTTAGTATGTTTACCATTACCAGTCCAACTCATAAGATTGTATTGATTAGGTTTTTGCACTGCAAAAATACCATTTTAAACCAGAGTGAAATCAATATGGGTGTGTATTTTTTATACACAAATTGGATTTAGCTCAAAAAAGAATATTCTTTGTTGGAGCAGAAATAAATCTAGAAAGAAAATCTGATAGAGCATCCTAAAATGAAAAAAAAAAAAAAAATTTCCCCTTCCTGATGTTTCAGTCCTTTCCCCTGACTATTAATCTAAACTCAGTCCATGCTGTCTGAATGGAGATTTCTTTTCTGCTCAAAGCAGATCAATGTTTGCACAAGTAAGGACTTCAGATAACATCATCAGCGTGCAAATGCCTTCCTTTAGATTTAAATGACACAATAGTGTTCCATTCAGCTCTTCGGGAAGCAACACAAACTGAAGTAAAAAAACAGCCAGTGAGGCTCCTGACAGCAGTGTGCTTACTGTAAAGCACAGAAGCTCTTTTTCTTGGAGCACTTAATGCTTCAGAAACATCCCACCAGATGGGGTAGGATTATTTCCAGAAAGCAATTAAGGCAGTTACTGGAGCGATGGTAAGGCATCACTGTGAGTAAGCAAATAGCAAAGTTGCAGCTCCTCAACTCGTACTAGTTTTTATTTGATTTGGTTAAAGCTGAAGTTCAGAGATAATGAATATGGCTTTGGAAAGCTGAAAAGTGATGTATATTAACTCTGAATGTGGACTTCCCATGCGTGAGGAAGACTGCAGCTTACTCCCAAAATAATTTTACAAGCACTCGACTAAAACTAAAGACAGTGTTCTATGGTTTCTTTATAATACTAACAAGTGCACGTTACTAATACAATCTCAGCGCACCTGTTACTTGTCTTCTCACACAGGAGTTGAATGTACTTAGTAGAACTCACTAAATGTTAGTTAACGTACTGTTCTTACTCATCTGATTCACACATATCCTTTATCATCCCTATGATGTAAATTCAATTCCATTCTTTTGCTTAGACCAAAAACCTTGGGGTCATCATTATTTCTCACATCTATATCTAGTCCATCAGAAAATCTTAATAGCTCAATTCTCAAACTATATCCAGAATCTGACCACTTCTCACGACCTACACTGCTACCATCCTGGTCCCAGGCCACCATTACCTCTCACTTGGATTATTGCAGTAGCCTCTTAACTGGTCTCCCTGTTTCCATCTTGTCTCCCTAGAGTCTATTCTCAATGTATTAGCAAGAGTGATCCTTTGTAAATCAAATCATGTCACTCCTCTGCTCAGAACCTTCCATGGTCTTCCCATTTCACTCAGAGTAAAAGCTGCCATCCCTACCATCCTCTACAAGGCCCTACTGAGTCTGCTCCCTCATCCCTATGACCTCTCTCATACCATCTCCTACTAACCTCTCTTGCCCTCTTTCACTCTGCTGCAGCTACATATTCAGGACTCTGGCCTACTTTTTATTTTTCAGCACTCTGAGCGTGTTCTCACTTCAGTACCTTTCTATTTGCTATTCTTCTGCCTTACCCCAACGAAATAGCTGTGAGGTTTTCATACTCCCTTCAAGTCTCTGTTCAACTGATACACTACTAGAGAGGCTTTCCCTGATCACCCTACATAAATTGGCAACTCCCAACCCTTCATCTACATCCCTCTTACCCTGCCTTAATTTTCTTCATAGCTGTTATCACCACCAGAAATATCCATAATCATTTATTATTGTCTTCCACACCCACACCCCCTCTTCATATACATAGACATAAGAATATAAGCTCCACAAAAGTAGAAATTGTTTGTTTTGACCACCACTGTATCTCCATTGCCTGGAACAGTACCTGGCACATCATAGGCTCCCAACAAATAATTGTCAAATAAATCTACTAGGGTACCAGATGCCCACCATTTTTTTCTTATTCCCTATTATTTCTTCTTCTCCTTCTTCCCCTCCCCTCCTCCTCCTTATCTTCCTCTCTTCTTCCTCCTCTTCTTCCATCTCTTCTTCATATTGTCTATTAACTAATTGAGCACCCATTTCTGGGTACTGTTGTACATACTGTACTATCTCTTTTAATCATCACAAGAACTCTGTGAGAATATATATTAGCCTCATGTTAATAAACTAGGAAACTAAAGCTCAAAGGAGGATGCCATTTGCTCAAGATGACACAATTAGTATATCAGAGCTGTGATCTAAACCTTAGTCTGATTCCAAAACCCATGCTCATTCCATCCCTCCAAACCTAGTGACTTCTTCAGCTTATCTTCCTCTCTTCTTTTTCCCTCTGCTACTCTTTATCCAACAGCTGGAGAGTTCATAAAATTCAAGAATACTGGATCCAGACAAAATCTTAGACATTAACTTATCTAACCATTTTGCTTCCTCCCCTTCCTTTCCTACTTTCCACCATTTTGCAGTTGGTGAAACTAAAACAAAAAAAAAAAGCTCAGAAATATTAAGACTTTTCCAATGTCATATAGATAAGTGGCAAGATGAAGACTAGAAGAATCTTCCTATTTCTAGTCCTGTGTTCTAAGTGGAATGCATAGACATCTTTAAATAGTCAACAGGGCAGCATGTTACTGAGAAAGGATTCACATTAAGAGGATGATAAAGGTTCACACAGAGGCAAATAAAGGAGAAATGGAAGAGTCCCTACTCTCTTTACACCAAATTAGTGAGTCTAAAGTTTTAGAATACATGAAAATTACTTAGAATATTGTTAAAAGGAAAATTCCCAGGCTCCACCCCCACATTTTGATTCAGTAGATCTGGAGTGGGCCCAAGAATCTATATTTTTAACTGGATCCCCAGCAGGTAGTCTGTGAGCCATATTTTACAAAACCCCATATAATCCAGACATGTCAGTTTTAGGTTAACATCATATGGTCTTGTCGCAAAAGTGCTATAGAAATGATTGAAAATAGAAAAATATCACGTTGCTTCAATTAGAAAGCTTAGAGAATATCAAATTATCATTTCAATACTGAAAATCATTTGGAGTGGTTTGTAATGTTAAGTCTTTAATATACACTGCTATACTAAGAATTCAACTTTTCAAGTCAGCAAAAGTAATACATGATGAGAAAAAGTCAGTCTGGTTTGATATATGATGACAAAAATATGTATACTAATTAAAAGCCTTACACATAATGGGAACTGTGAATTTATTAATGATGTATGACATTGGTATTCCAGTGGAACAGTAGGTCATGTTCCATATTATCCAATGCATTGTATTACTGTAAATACCCTAAGGATTAATAATGTCTCATTATGAGAAAATCAGGTTTAAAATCATTGTTAGGTTACTGGACAATTGATATCAGTCCTTGGAGACTGAAAAACAGACATCACTGTGAAAAGCAAACATTATTGAAGACGAAATTGGCAAAGCAAAACCAGAAAGATATTTGTAAATGTTAGGTAGCTGTGCTTTCAATATTGGAAAAAGATACTGAAGATTAGAAAATGGAATTTTCTCCCAAAGCTTGCCAACAATTCTCTTGCCCCTTGACTCCATATACAAGAAAAGGTCCTACAGATCACACCTGGAGTTATTTCAGGGAATAGACCAAAGGAGAAAAAAGTTGTTTTATCTGTGATTTTTAAGGTAAAACTTTGTGTTGGACCTATGAAAGGACAAAACTATTCTTACACACATAAAGCCACTGAGTCAAAAGTAGTAAAATTCGCCCTTTATTTTCTTTACTGAAAGAAAATCCCATCTAGTATGGTGAAAGCAGTATTGAACTTTAGAGAACACTTTGAAAATTTGTATTCTAGATATTAAAGGCCAATTTTCCAAAATGCAGCCTCCTTTTTGGTTGGATTCAAATTGATTTTTCGAAGAAAATTTGGATCCTGACACTTTGACTTCACAATAGTCCTGGGGCTCTGTCCTCAGGGCTTTTTCTGAAGAGTCCCAAGTATAGGAAGCCTACCACTGATCATTAATGGAATACCATATTTGCACTGGATCTAGAGATGTTCTTTAAAATTAAGAAGTGCATAAGGGAGAGGGAAAGAGAAGGGAAATAATGTGTACCAGTATACTAAGTACTTTCATAAATGTCATCTATTTAAAACAACCCTTCTAAGGAGCTATGTCCTTTGAAAAAAACCAAGGTTAAAATATTTCCTCAGGTGCACACAGCTAGTAAATGTCATATCCAGGATTCAAATCCTAGTCTATCCATTATGAAAGCTCATACATTCCTACATATCAAGATAACTTGAGTTTACTGCTTGAGGTTTTCAAGTGTTTTCACATATTTACACCACATTTCTAACACTCTAGTAAGATAGGGTGGGTGATAGCATCCTCATTTTGCAAATGCAGACAGTCGCAGAGAGGCTAAATAGCATACCCAGGTTCATATGGCTAATATTTAGCAGATCTGGGACCCCCAGTTAGGTCTGTTGATTCACACATCAATGATTTTGGACTTGAAGATGAGTTTTTGCCCCAACAGCTTCAAACTGATCATTTCTGGAAATTTTGATTCAAGAAAAGTAAAGAACTCTATCCCTCAAAGGAATGAAATTTTGGAAAATAACAATGTGGTTCTGTTTGAAGAAGTCAACATTTTAAGACATCTCAAAGAGAAATATTGAAAATATGGGATTGAACCTACTACATAGTAGTACTTTTATGTCATTGGTAGCTTCTGAAATAAAAAAATACCATTTAAGAATTAATACCGCTTGGAGCTCTGACTTGAGGGAGGAGGGGGGCAAGGGCATTATACATAACCTTAAAATTTGTACCCCCATAATATGCTGAAATAAATAAAAAAAAAGAAATAATACCAATGGACTGGAAGGTGTCTAAGTAGAAGGGTTTCCTATGATAGATGAGTAATGCAAATGTCAAGGCAGAGCAGAGTACCTTCATTTTTGAGGAGGAACTGCTAATTTTGAGATGGCACCATATTACTATGACTTTCTTCCAGTATACTGATTATTTTGTGTAGATTAAATACATTTACAACAGACGTTAGTGCAAAGGTTTGAGAAGAAAGGATAAATATATTAATAGTCAAATTAAAGGGTAACCGTGTTATTGTGATAAAAAGAAATTACTACATAAGATGTCATGATTTCATTAAGGTATCTTTTACATATAGAGCAAATAGCTTAAATTAAAAAAAGAAAAAAATTGGACATTTATATTAGAATAACATCCCAAGTTAATTCTGGCTGGAGGAAGTATGGTATTATAGAAGTTATTTTTTCTGCTTTACTCAATTCCAATCACTCAAAGTAAGGGACAAGACATGTCTTGAAAAGTTTCTGTTTCATTGTGATATAGACTTGTGCTTATTAATAGCAATGAACTGTCTGAATCTAAATTGAACTTGTAAATAAGATTATCTTTATTGTCCAGCCAATCAGACTTATTTAGGACTTAAGCTCTTACCAACTACTGTAAAATATCCAAACTATTTCTGAAAGCAGTCCAGTGTAGGGGTTAAAAATATGGGCTTCAGAGTCAGGCTGTGTGGGTTCCAGTCCCTGCTTTACTGTCTAGTGGTTATGGGACCTTAGGCAAGTTGTTAAGTCTTGATCTCCTCATCTGTAGAAGGAGGTTAATAACAGTACCTCTATCGTAGAGCTGTTGTGAGGACTAAGGAAAATAATTCATTTACATTATTCAGTACAGTGCCTCGTATCTAAAATTTCCAGTAAATGTTAGCAGGGGCTACTACTATCATTATTATTGCTTAGTGCAAAAGACCTACAGGTTCCGAATGCATCATGTGGTAACTACAGTGGAACCACTATATATTTAAATGACATGTTTGGTATATCAGTTTCCTAGGGCTACTGTAACAAATTACCCCAAACTGGGTGACTTAGGACAACAAA
This sequence comes from Microcebus murinus, assembly GCF_040939455.1. Taxonomy (NCBI): domain Eukaryota; kingdom Metazoa; phylum Chordata; class Mammalia; order Primates; family Cheirogaleidae; genus Microcebus; species Microcebus murinus. The sequence continues at coordinate 51,097,978 of NC_134136.1, read as the reverse complement.
AACTTATACTTTCACAGTTCTGGAGGCTAAAAGTCTGAAATCAAGGTATCAACGGGGCCACACTCCCTCTGGAAGCTCTAGGGTAGAAATTTGTCTTGCCTCCTCCAGCTTCTGGTGGCTGTCAGCGTTCCTTAACTTGTGACTATATAAATCCAATCTCTGCCTCTGACTTCACATGGCTTTCTCCTCTTCTCCTTTTCTGTCTCTTATAAAGACACTTGTCCTTGGATTTAGTGCCAACTAGGTTAATCCAGGATATTCTAATCTCAAGATTGTTAATTTAATTACATTTGCTACAACACTTTTTCACAATAAGGTCTCATGCACAGGTTTCAGGGATTATGACATGGACAGACCATTTAACCCCCTACACTTTGTGAGACATCTTTTAGTTTCATTTTCTGCTTCTTCATTATCTTTAGTTTGTTACATACTGAGAAAGGGTTGTATCATGTTCTCTCAGATTTTTCCATGTCAAGAACCAGATATCATCAAAATTATGAAAATGGAAAGTTTGTCTTCAATGGCCTGTTATCTCCTCCTAGTCACTTGCCTTCCTCTATGTGGCTCTTCTGCCCTTGCTCCTGTCCCTTGCACATAGCACCTCCATTCTGCCTAGGACTCCCAACTGCCACCCCCACTCAAGTCTTCCTCACTGTCAGCAGTGCCTCAAACTCTAGACTTATTTCTCTCCCTTCAAGTTCCCAATAATCTTTTATTATATATTTTAACAATGCTTCATTAGCTCATTCTCCCAATAATCTGGTGAGGAAGATAATACAGGTATTACAATTGAGATTTTCTTTACTTGACACACTAGTTAAGGGTTATTTTCAATAGGCTGTTCAGTGGTTTTGAACTTCATTTTTTGACAGCAGAAACTTCCAGTTAAACCTTCTTCAGGACTCCAGTAAATAAAGTGGATAAAAGTAAAGCTGCTTCATGTGGACATGCAGGTATCTGGCTTGTAATGGGATTATACCTTAGTTGTTGGTAGTTCAAGCAACTGTGGACCAGCTGTCCTTTGACTGTGGAATTCATATAATTAGCCCAGGTCTAATGACACTGAACAGATAGGGCCTTCTCAGCCTAAAATATGCAAGTATGTGGCAGCACTTTAAAGTTCTGATTAGTGATGCCAAATGATGAGCAAACTAGAGAACATTATTGTAATTTATTGGAAAGAGTCAAATTTTAAGCTTGGAGAGTGTTCAATTTTGGATTTATTCTAACACCTCAGAAGTTTACTAAGTTATAGTTTTCAGTGCTTTCTCCATCAGTAAAAGGTTACAGAATTTCTATATATGTAGGAGTTCCTGTAAGGGAAAATACAGAAAAATATAATTCTCCCAAGTTAAAGTACAAATGGTCTACCATTCCAAACTCTCTTGAAAATAATCTAAAATCCGTTGCCCCATTGGGCCTCCCTGGCAAAACTCAAACGATGAATGATGTCAACTGTCAGCTTTGTCCCTGCCTATACCTACCAGCCAAGCCCTACTGGAGAAAAATTATACAGTTTGGGTAGATTGGTACCAACAAAAATTCACAGTCACCAACCTCACTTGGGCCCTCAACACTGCCCAGCAATATTACTGTATGCCTCAGGTTACCTCATTTTGTCATTCTCCATAATTATTTTTTCCTAATTTCTCTACTTTTCTCAAACTTCCAACTACCCCTCTTTCCATTCATTCTCAATGGATGCCTTTTCCTCCTGCTTCACAGAGAAAATAACCATCACATGAGAACTCCCTCAGTTTTCTGCCATCAAATCTAAAATCAGATTGGTTGTGCACTCATCCTCTTTTCTTCCTCCCATTACAATTCAGGAAGTGTCCTGGTAAAGGTCAGTCCCTCCACCTGTGCTCTGGATTCCACTCTTTTCCCACCCTTTCCCACATGTAAGTTTAACTCCAAAGTTTCTACTAGATCTTTCTCAAGAACTTTTAAACACGATCTTGTCTTTCTTACTTGAAAAAAAAAATTCTTTTTTAATTCCACATTCTCCTCAAGCTAGTTAATTATCTCCTGCCTCCTTTAATGAATGCTTCAAATTCACTTTTCCAGTTTCTTACCTTCCATTCACCCTTTTTCTTTTTCATTTGGAAACAATCACAAGCTTACTGAAAAGCGGGAGTACAGTATAAAGAATTTTCCTCTGAAACATTTAAGAATAAGTTGTTGACCCATTTCTCCCAAATTCTTTATTGTGTATTTCCTAAAAACAAGGGCATTATTCTACATAACCATAATATAGCTATCAAAATCAGGAAACTAACATTTTTTTTTTTTTTGAGACAGAGTCTCACTCTGTTGCCTGGGCTAGAGTGCCATAGCATCAGCCTAGCTCACAGCAACCTCAAACTCCTGGGCTCAAGCGATCCTCCTGCCTTAGCCTCCCGAGTAGCTGGGACCACAGGCATGTGCCACCATGACTAGCTATTTTTTTCAATGTTTAGTTTTCCAGATAATTTCTTTCTGTTTTTAGTAGAGATGGGGTCTTGCTTTTGCTCAGGCTGTTCTTGAACTGACCTCGAGCGATCCACCTGCCTCGGCCTCACAGAGTGCTAGGATTACAGCCGTGAGCCACAACACCCGGCCAAAACTAAATTCTTACATTACTACTATCTAATGCTCTGACACTCCATTTATATTTTGTCAGTTGTCCCAGTAATGTCCCTTATAGCAAAAGGATCTCATTCAGAAGCAAGCACTGCATTTCAGTCGTCATGTCCCTGTAGCCTCCTTCAGTTTGAAATAGTGTTTCAACCTTTCATTAACTCGCATTGCTGGCACTCCTGAAGATTGAATACCAGTTATTTTATAGAATGCCCCTCAATTTGCGGGTTTTCTAATGTTTTCTCATAATTAGATTCAGGTTATGCATCTTTGGCAAGAATATCACAGAATTAATACTGTTCTTTATTATATCCTATCAGGTCGTGCTCATTGTTTGTCCCACTACTAGAAATGTTAACTTTGATTATTTAATTAAGATGGTATCCACCAGGCTTCTCCACTCTACTTTTCCCATCTCCACCTGTAATTAACAAGTATTTTGTGAGGAGGTACTTTGAAGTTATGAAATTATTCCATTACTCATCAAATTTTAATTTATTCATTCATTTATTTATGCCTGTTTGAACTCATGGCTTTTTGTATTACTCAGTGAATTTCAGTTTCTTACTATGTCTGTTTATTTCAATGCTCAAATTGTTTTGTTTTTGCCAGTGATCACCCCTTCAAGGTGACTTTTGCATGTTTTTGATGTGTCCTCATCATTCCTTACTTTCTAGCACAATAAGATGTTCCTGTATCATCTTGAACTTTCCTTGCCCTGTCCTTGGAATCAGGCATTCCTCCAAGAAGCCTGATTTCTTTCTTGGAATGGTATTTAGAAGCCAGGTTCTCGGCACTAGGTGTGTTGATTGCTGTTGGGGTGCAGCTATTCCCAGGCCCTCACAGTGAACAGAGATAGGAAATACACACATGCATTTACATACATAATATACTCATTTCTGCCTATGTTAATCTATCTATCTGTCTGTTGATCATTTATCTATAGAAAACCATGAGTTACCATTGTTACTTCCAATTCCAATTCAACACCACAGAATTCATTCTTGTTTTCTTATTTTTCCTATTTATAACTCTCTTCTCTGACAATGTGAAACCTGGTTCCCCTTATCCTTGATATATTTACTCCAGACACCTGTCAACTTATTTAATTCTGTCTTCTACTCCATCACTCCACCAAAACAGCTGTCATTAAATTACCAATTATCACCGTTTTGCTAAATACAATGAACACTTTTTAATCATCATCTTACTTGACTTTTAGTAGCATTTGGGATAGCTAACTACTCATATTTATGGAAAACTCTCTTCTATTAGTTTTCATGATACCACATTCTCTTGCTTTTCCTTTTCTATCTATGGTGAATCCTTCTCACTCTCCTTTGCTGGATCTTCCTCCTCTACTTGATGTTTAAATGTTAAAGTCCATCAGTCTTAGGCCCCATTGATTTCTCATCTTACAACGCCCACACCCTTGATTTCAATCACCATTTTTACTGACAACTCACAAATTTAGTCTCTAACACTGACCTCTCTTCTTAATTCCAGATCCATAGATCCATCTGCCTACTTGACATCTTTACTCAAGTTTCTCACAGGCACCTCAAATTAACATGTCTAAAGCTGAACTCATGATCTTCCCCCTAAAACCTGTTTGTTCGACAGACCCTATATTGATAAAAATAGCACAACTACCCACAGAGTTGCCATGCCCAACCTAGATGTCATTCATGACATCTCCATATCATTTCTGCCCCTTATCTAAATCAGTCACCAAGTCTTGTAATTCTGCTTCCTATAAATATTTTGAATACAATATTTCCCCCTTATCTGTGGGGGTTACATTCCAAGACCCTCAGTGGATGCCTGAAACTACGGATAGTACCAAACCCCATAGATATTGTGTTTTTCCTATACAAACATACATATGATAAAGTTTATAAAGTAGACACAGTAAGAGATTAACAACAATAAGTAATAATAAAATAGAACATTATAACAATATACTGTAATAAAAGTTATGTAAATGTCATCTCTCTCAAAATATCTTATTGTACCATACTAACCCTTTTTTTTCTTGTGATAATATAAGATGATAAAATGCCTACATGATGAGATGAAGTGAGGTGAATGATGTAGGCATTGTGACACAGCATTAGGCTACTCTTGACCTTTTGACGATATGTCAGAAGGAGGATCATCTACTTCAGATGATCCTGGATCATCAAGCCATGACAGTGTTGATCGTTGGATGTCAGAAGCAGATAATGACAATAACTAATAGGTAGGTAGCATATACAGTGTGAGTACACCAGACAAAGAGATGATTGATGTCTGGATGTGTGTGACAGAGCACAACAGCGCTACGCAGAATGCGGGGAAGTGAGGCAATTTAAGACTTATGACTTATGAATTATTTATTTATGGAATTTTCCATTTAATATTTTTCGACCTCAGTTGACCATGGGTAACTAAAACACATAAAGCAAAATTGCAGATAAGAGGAGGGGACATACTGGTACATCCATTTCTGTCTCCATTGCCTCCACCCTTGCCCTAGTGACCATTGTCTCTTACCTGAACCCTTAAAATAGTCTCCTAAATAATCTTCTTAAATTCCTCTTCTTCCTTTTACTCCATTCTCTATATTATATCCAAAGAGACCTTTTTAATACAAATCTGATTTTTGTTGCCTTCTACCACCTTGCAATGTTTTTTTCCATTGCTAAGACAATAAAGTCCAAAAATTTTAGCAAGGCCCACAAAGCCCTGAATTCTCTGACCTCTCCTTCTCCAGTCCCATCTCATATGATTCATTCTGCCTCTTTCTCTTACTCCACTTCAGACATATATTATCCGTTCATTTCCCCCATCACCACATACATATACCCAGTCATCCTACAGGTTTTGCCTTAAATGCCAACATCTAAAAGAGATCAAAATTCTGATATGTCCAAGTTAAATTAGTTCACCCTGTCTTCCATTGCACTCTGCATTATTCCTTCATAGTACTTTTCTCAGTTTGTAGCTACATATTTCTTTGAGTACTTATGCATTATATTTTATGCTCCATGAAGGCAAGAGCCATATCTCTTTATTGTTGTATTTCTGCCAATTGGCACAATGCTTTAACTCATGGTACACACCCAACAAATATTTGTGGGATGGATGAATGGGCAGAAAGCTGAAAGGAAGGAAAGAAGGACAGAATGTTGATCTTAACAATGATAAATATTTGAGTGAAAGATAAATATTTCAGTCAAACATTTAGATGTACCAAAATAGTCACATATTTTAGGTCCATATAAATATAGGCAAACTATTTTTTTTTCTCTTAAGTCTGACATCAGAGTAGTCTGATTGGCTGGCTTCTACTCATTTCATTTTTTGTCATTCAGAAATCGCTTTGTGGTTTCTTAACTCAGTTGATCAGAAATGAAATTGGATTGTATCCTGGACACAGCAGGAAAGTAATTTAAAGAACCCATGAACATTGTTGAAATTATCATGCAAGCTTATTAAATGCAATGTATATTTAAATTGAAAAAACTTTCTTTATTAAACCTAGATAGGTGAATTTTTACAGCTTCCAGCACTAAAGTATATTAGGTTTGAGAGTCAGGTTAGATTAATTTCTAATCATTATGGAAATCATTTTTATTAAAAAGTGGAAAGTTAAGAATTTGACAGTTACAGAGTTTGGATAATTCTAAAAGGATCATCATTTAAATATGCAGGGAAAGTAAAATCAGAGTGCTTTCATGATAAAGATGATTTGTTTATTTTATATGCTCACTTTTTAAAGCTGTTTTAATATTTAGGCTTGTTAAGGAAAATCTGAAATGTGGTTGAATATATTAAAACTAAAATAAGAGTTTTGACTTTAATTTCTTTTTATTAGAGCCAACCAAATAAACCTCAGCCTGGACCTAGATACTAAAATGAAAAAGATTAAGGGGATATTTTCATTTCTAATATAAATGATCAACACATTTGTTTTTTATTTGTGAATATAATCTATAATTTTCAAGTGAGTTCATATGTTCTATTTTATAAAAGAGTATTTCACATAATTGGAACTTCTTAGCTGATCTTGTACAATTCAAATTATTTTCCTTTTTCTTTTTTGTTCCAGCTTTATTGCAGTATAATTTACAAATAAAATTGTATATATTTACAGTGTACAACATGATTTTGTATACATACATTGTGAAATGATTACCACAATCAAGTTAGTTAATTCATCCATTACCTCACATAGTTACCTTTGTGTGTGTGTTTATGTAGTGAGAACACTTATGATCTACTCTCTCAGCATATTGCAAGTATACTCATATCGTTTCAATTTAAAGGACATTTTGGTTTCTAAGAGTGATTGGCTTAGAGGTATATAAAACCATTAAGAAAAAAACTTCCCATGTAGATGGCTGACAACAGAGTGGAAGGAAGCTGCATCTCTCCTTTGAATTTGAACTGCTCTTGTTGCTCTTAAAAGTTGGAAACCAAATCTCAAAGGAGCAAAACATTTTGATCCTCCAAAAGAACAAGGGCATTTGTCTAATGTGTTTATTGGTAGTTTTCAAGTGGCCAGGAAGTTGTAGCTTGTGAAAACTGACCTTTGAAATCTCAACAAAAGTTAGCTATCCCCACATTCTAGACCTTTCAAACCAATGATTCTGTAGAAGTCCTCACTGAATGAAGATATGAATGAAAATAGAAATTCAGTACTTTTGAGTATCAAACAGAAAAATTTAGAAAAGGAATTTGCAAGCATGTGAGAAAAGGCTATCTTTGTTCATAGCCACTAGTTTTGGGGTGTATTTTTGTATTAAATTTTATTGTGTATGTTTGAGGTTTACAACATGATGTTATAGGATATGTAGAGATAGTAAAATGGTTACTATAGTTAAGTAAATTAACATATCTATCATGTCAAATCTTTACTTTTTTGTGACAGAAGCAGCTAAAATCTACTTATTTAACAAAAATCCCTAATGCAATACAATTTTATTAACTATAATCTTCATATTGTACATTCAGTCTCTAAAATTATTCATCCTACGTGTCTGCTGCTTTGTATCCTTTGACCTATCTGTTCCTATTTCCTTCCTATATCCCTGCCCCAGTAATCACTGTTTTATTTTTTATCTGTGTGTGTGTGTGTATATATATATATATATACATATATATGTAAAAGATTCCACATATTACAGAGATCATGCAGTATTTGTCCTTCCACATCTGGCTTATTTCACTTAGCATAGTGTCTTCCAGGTCCATCCATGTTGTGGCAAATGCAGGAGCTCTTTCTTTTTTAAGGCTGAATAATATTCCACGATGCATACACATATATGTGTATGTGTGCCTGTGAGTATATATCACATTTTCTTTATCCATCCATCTACTGATGGACACTTAGGTTGTTTCCATATCTTATAGCCATTAGTTTTTATCTTGTTGTTTTGATTTAGTGTTAATCTCAGATGAGTGCACAAGAATTAACACTACTCCTTTTCCTACCTTCTTCTTATATCCACAACAGCACCTAGCATAGAGCTTACCCCCACACAACTATAAGCTAGAATAATAGAATCTTAGCTTGGTAAATACCAATCCATACACCAGCTTAGTAAATATCTATCATTCTGCATCTTTTTGCTAGTAACTTAAATTCAACATATCCCAAACCAAAGACAACTCTAATCCCAATCACTCCCTTTTCCAGACCTCTTGATTTCTCTTTATAGTTCCAACATTTTTCTAGTCACCCAGACTGAAAATTCCAGTCAGATGTTTTATGTTTATCAGTAGCTTATTTAGTCAATGTATATTAAGCTCCAGTGTGCCCTGAGCTACATGGGATACTCAATAAATGTTTGCTAAATGAATTAATGAACTAATTCTACAAATATTTATTGAGTGTTTATCATGTACTAGAAATATGGGAGAGAAAAAAGATATTAAGACGCAGCCACTGCTTTCACTACCTTCATCAACTTACAGTAGGGAGAAGAATGCATATTTATAAAAAACTACAGTAAAAGATTATATGCAATAATAGCCATAATATATGTGTAAACAAATCTCTGTAAGAGCACAGAAGAGGGTGAAATCATCCCTTCCATGGAGCATCATAGATCATGGAATATTACCTAAAGAAGGTGTCCTTTAAGCTGCAAGTTGAAGGATCATTTGGGCAGGTAGAGATAGGCCGTGGGAAGGACATCAAAGTATGAAGGAAAACATGGTGGAGCCCAAGATGTACAAAAAGGAAGGTGATTCCAGGACAGGGCTAGTCAACAAATTTGTCTATTTGATTGCTAGAAAGTCAGAAAGGTAATGACTTGGGGCTTGCTTGAGAAGAGTTTAGATATCTAGCCCAAGGATTTTGGACTTCATTGTGCTTTGGGAAAGTATGAAGTATTTTTGCACATAGTGTGTGACCAGAGCTGTGCTTTGTCCAAAGAAGAATAACCAGGATGTTAAGTGTAAGCAAACCATGTAATATGAGCAACATTTGAAGGACTCAGAGATGGATAGAAAAAACCTTAATTGTGATCAAGTAGCTATTTTCAATTATCTGAGGGGCTGAATAGTGAAAGAGAGAGTATGCTATTTTGGGGCAGATTTAAAGGACAGAAATAAAACCATTTGGTAGAAGAAAGAGGACAGCAGATTTCAGTTCCAATCAACAAATTTATTTCTAATATGGATGTATAAAAATAAGCCAGGAACGGAAAATTAAACACCAAATGTTTTTATTCTTATGTGAAAACTATAAAAAGTTGATCTCATAGAAGTAAAAAGTAGAATAGAAGATACTAGAGGCTGAGAAGGATAGGGGTAAGGGAGAGATAAAAAGATTTGTTAAAGGATACAAAATTACAGTGGAATAGGAGGAAAATGATCTAGTATTTTATAGCACTGTGGGATGACTATAGTTAACAATAATATATTATATGGTTTCAAATAGCTAGAAGGAGGATATTGAACATTGCCAACAAAAAGAAATGATAAATGTTTGAGATGATGGATATGCTAATCAACCTGAATTGATCACCATACATATGTCGTCAAACATCACTATGGTTACTATAGCCTTGTAGTACAGCTTGAAGTCTGGTAGATTGGTGCCTCCCAATTTGTTCTTTTTGCTTAAATTTGCTTTAGCTATACAGGGTCTTCTCTGGTTCCATATCAAGCATAGAATTATCTTTTCTAGATCTGTGAAAAATAATGTTGGTATTTTAATAAGGATTGCATTGAATCTGTGGATCACTTTGGGTGGTATGGACATTTTAACAATGTTGATTCTGCCAATCCATGAGCGTGGTATGGTTTTCCATCTGTTTCCATCCTTTGCAATTCCTTTTCTCAGTGTTTTGTAGTTTTCTCTATATAGGTCTCTCTCCTCCTTAGTTAAATATATTCCTACATATTTTATTTTTCTTTGATGCTATTGTAAAAAGTATTGCATCTTCAATTTGAGTCTTGGCTTGACTGTTATTGACATATGTGAAAGCTACTGATTTGTGTACATTGATTTTGTATCCTGAGACTTCGCTGAATTCATTTATCAATTCAAGAAGTCTCTTGGTTGAATCTTTGGGGTTTTCTAGATATAATATCATATCATCAGCAAAGAGTGAGAGTTTGATTTCTTCTGCCCCCCTTTGGTTGCCCTGGATTTCATTTTCTTGTCTGATTGCTCTGGCTAGGACTTCAGCACTATGTTGAATACATGTGGAGACAGTGGGCAACCTTGTATGGTTCCAGTTCTAAGTGGGAATGCTTTTAATTTTTTCCTGTTCAGTATGATGTCAGCTGTATATTTGTCATATAAACAAAACAACACCGTACTGCCACAAGCACAGAGACATAGACCAATGGAACAGGACTGATAACCTAGATACAAAACCATTTTCATATTGTCATCTGATCTTTGACAAAGCAGACCAAAACATACACTGGGGAAAAGAATCTGTATTCAATAAATGATGCTGACAAAATTGGATAGCCACATATACAAGACTGAAACAGGAACTGTACCTCTCACCTCTCAACAAAAATAAACTCACCATGGATAAAAGACTTAAATCAAAGGCATAAAACCATAAGAACTCTAGAAAAAAATGTTGGAAAAACTCTTATAGACATTGGCCTAGGCAAAAAAATTTATGATGAAGACTCCAAAAGCAATCACAACATCAACAAAAATAAATAAATGGGACCTGATAAAACTAAAAAGCTTCTGCACAGCTAAGAAAACTATAATTAGAGCAAACAGACAACCTACAGAATGGAAGAAAATATTTGCATGCTACACATCCGATAAAGGGCTGATAACTAGAATCTATATACAACTCAGGAAAATTAAAAATAAAAGAAAACAACTCCATTAAAAAGTGAGCAAAGGACATGAACAGAAACTTTTCAGAAGAAGACAGACTAATGGCCAACACACATATGAAAAATTGCTAAACATTTATGATCATCAGGGAAATGCAAATCAAAACCACAATGAAATATCACTTAACTCCAGTGAGAATGGCTTTTATCAAAAAGTTCCAAAACAATAAATGTTGATATGGATGTGGAGACAGGAACACTCTCATACACTGCTGGTAGGACTGCAAACTAGCACAACCTCTGTGGAAAGTAATATGGAGATACCTAAAGGAGCTAAAAGTAGAACTACCATTTGGTCCAGCAATCCCATTATTGGGTATATACTCAAATGAAAAAAAGGCATTCTATAATAAAGACATCTGTGCTTGAATGTTTATAGCAGCACTATTCACAATTGCAAAGATGTGGAAACAACCCAAGTGCCCATCACTACATGAGTGGCTTAATAAAATGTGGTATATGTATACCATGGAGTACTGCTCAGTCATAAAAAAACAACGGTGAATTAATACCTCTTGTATTATCCTGGATAGAGTTGAAGCCCATTCTACAAAGTATCACAAGAATGGAAAAACAAGCACCACATGTACTCACCATCAAATTGGTATTAACTGAGTGACATTTACGTGCACGTATAGTAGTAATGTTCATCAGGTGTTAGGTAGGTGGGAGGGGGGAGGAGGGAATGGGTATATACACACCTAATGGGTGTGGTGCGCACCGTCTTGGGGATGGACACTCTTGAAGCTCTGACTCAGGTGGGGCAAAGGCACTATACATAACCTAAACATTTGTGCTCCCATAATATGCTGAAATAAAAAATTAAAAATAAATAAAGTATTCTAGTGATTGCCATAGTGTAAAAAAGGTATAAATTTTTAAAAATCCAAATGTATTAAATGGCACTAAACTGTGCATTTAAATGCTGTATAAGGACTTTTTATGCCTTTGTATTCATCATGCTGAGAATTTTGTTGACTTTGGGTTCTTTACATTACTTTTCTCCTTGTCATATTTATTTATAGGAGTAAAAATAAATTGTTGGTGCATGGTCCGCTGGGCAATGATGGCAGCTTTGTAAATATGCATGCAACCCCTTGCCCAGGCTTTTGACAGAAAGCTGCTTTCCATGCCTTTGTAATGCCTAGAACATTCCTTCTGCATTAAGGATGCAGGAGCCTACCAGAGTTGCAGACGTTGCCTGATGATTGCTAGTATTATCCCTCTTGTGGACTCCAATTAGACTTCATTTTCTAAAACATGGAGAGCCCTTAACAAGAGTGTTGAATGGGGTGGGAGGGACAACTCTGTGAGCTCTTTTTCATTCAGAGTAAATTCTTTAGTCTACATGAAGTGTCCTTGTCCTTCCAACAAACAGCCTTGGCTTTCCCACTGAAATATGCTATCAGATGTGTTTGGAGCTTGAATGTGTCTGAAGATCTCTCTGTCTATCATTTGTACAGCTTTAGGGAGCATGGAAACTTCTCTATTAAATTGGGAGGCTTATTGCCTTAGAAAAACATCATGCAGGAGATTTAGATGCTCATCAAGGGGACTAATGAAAAATCATTTCATGGAGAGGAGAGATAATGTCAATTTTTTTGAAGAAGGAAAAACAGGTCAAGTATCAGGGGAGGGACAGAAAATTCTGCCTAGTGCAATTTTAACATTATACCAAATCATGCCAAAAAGAGTGCTAAACTTTATGAATAGTAGCTTTCTAACTTATCAAGAAATACTTCTTAAGTAGCCACTCTGAACCAAGATGTAGTAATAATTGTTTCAGTAGTACTTGTATATCGTTTTGTAAGTGAGAGCAATGTTTAATGAGATCTAGGACATATGTTTGATACTCTATGAGCCAATTAGGCTTGCTATTTTAGATGGTCACAAATTACAAATAGGTAGCAATGATGATAAGAAAGTCCAAGTGAAAAACTGTGGATGGACTAAAGCAAATTTTCTCATAGCTGAACAATCTCATGGCTTACGAGTAATGCTAGATCAGGAGCCTTAAAAGTTAATTTTGCTTCGTAAGGGTGATAGTTTTACCCTGAAAACTGGTACCTGGTCAAGTGATAAGCATCTGTGACTCAAGTGTCTAGATTTCAACATTTTTTTTATTTTAAAAGATATATTTACACATAAATGTGTATATATTATGCATATGTATGTATGCATATCCACAAGAAATTTAAGTATTTTTTATATTAGCTTGTAACTATTTTTTTTCTTTTTTTTAAATTATCACAATGGTGGTATATTCATTATAAAAAATAATCAAGCAAATATACTTTCTATAACAAACATTGTATGTGCATAGCCTTAAGATTAAGGATACATAATATCTTCAAATAACAATATCTCAAGGGAACTTCTTGTAACCAAAATTTGTCAAAATACATTTCTGTCAAAACAAAATACTACTAAGTCAGTATAAATGTGACAAGAAAGGACTTTAACCCTCATTTGCTTAATGTTTACATTCTTTTTTTGTTGTTGTTACATTTTATATCTTTGGCTCTCCTTAGCAAGGATTAGAGGTATGCCCTTCCCCTCCACAATGCTCACCCTGTCCCTCAGATTTGGGTCTACCCCCCACCCCCCCGAATCCCTGGAAAACACCACCACCATGTGAGCACCATAATGTTAATCAGTCAGTACCAATTTGATGGCGAGTACATGTGGAGCCCATTCTTTTGATCTTGTGTCATCTCACTTTGGATAATGGGCTCAAGCTCAATCCAAGAAAATGTAAGTGGTACTACATCACTGTCGTTTCTTATAATTGAGTAATATTCCATTGTATACATATACCAAATTTTAATAATCCACTCATGAATTGACGGGCACTTGGGTTGTTTCCACATCCTTGCAATAGTGAGTTGTGCTGCCATAAACATTCGGGTGCAGATGTCTTTATTATAGAATGTCTTTTGCCCTTTTGGGTAGATGCCTAATAGTGCTATTGCTGGATCGAATGGTATTTCTATTTATAGCTCTTTGAGGTATCTCCAAATTCTTTTCCACAGAGGTTGCACTAATTTGCTGTCCCACCAGCAGTGTAAGAGTGTTCCTGTCTCTCCACATCTTCACCAGCATTTGTTGTTTTGGGATTTTTTGATAGAGGCCAATCTCACTGGTGTTAGGTGATATCTCATTGTGGTTTTGATTTGCATTTCTCTAATGATTAGAGATATTGAGCATTTTTTATGGTAATCGAGGATACTATTGGATAGACAATAGTGTCAGATTCATAATCATAGGATTGGGACACAGATTTGCAGCCTGTATGTAGTAATGTTTGCCTAATCCTCAGTAGTTCAAGCTTCCTGGTCACTAAGCCAATCAAAATGTAACACTAGAGTTAGGGGAGAACATTTTATTTAGGAAACACAGAAACTGGATTTATTCTAAAGGAAACATACTATATAGTGAAAAAGCCAAGCATGATTTTTCTGTCTTGTCAGATTTTTCATATCTACCAAAGAACAGTTAACTATTATATTTTATCAAGGAAATACAAGGCCGTGTGATAACTAAGATTCATGAAACATTAAGCTGAAAGTCATTACAATTCTTCATCATCAAATATTAGATTCCTTGGGATTGTTGTTTTTATCCATCAAGAACTTGAGACTCATCTCAAGATTTTGTGTGGGCTAGAGTGTGTTGTTGTTGTTACTCCTGCTAGTATGTTGCCATTTGTACAGATAGAGCTAGCTGACATTTTGTATGATTTCATAATCTCTTCAATTAGAATGTTCAGATGTAAGATAGTGTTGAGACTACTAAGACATATTGAAGCGTCATTGCAATGCTGGGGTTGAGGGACAAGTATTATGCTTATGTCATAGGTTTCTGTGTTAAAATGAGAGCTATACTATTATACCTAGAGCAAAGGAAATGTGATATGTAACTCACACTAAAATCAAGTCTTTGTCATAGCAAGGTACTTGTAAAGATCAAGTGGAGATAGTATTGAATTTAACTCTATGTATTAATAATAAAATAGATATCAACTAATATTTTTTTCAAATTACTTTGCAGGGAAATAGAAACCAAAAATACTTGTATGCATGCATGTATATGTGTGCACACATGCACGCGAGTGTGTTCTATAAAGTTAACAGGGACTTATAATAGTCCCATCTCTACCAGAATGTCTGCCACTGAGGAATGGAAGGAGTTGAAAGTAGTAAAATAAAATGATTCAAATATTTGATAAGACAATACAGAACACACAACCTTTTATTGTTAATAATACTTATTATTCTTGGCTGACTCATTGCTTAGTTTTGGTAAAGATCCTGGTATACACGAAAAACTTTTCCAGCCCTTGTGCTGCTTGGCTTGGCACTGCCCACACTTACCAATATCATCTTACTTTTTTTCCTTACTGTTATTTCCCACATTCATTATGCAAAATGATGAGAAAATCCTTACAGTTTATCCAATAAACATTGCAAAGTCTAACAAAAAGAAAGTCTTTATCTATTCACGCTTGTTCATTCCTGATTCTTGGCTTTCCTTTCCCTCCCAGCCTGATTTCCTCTGATCTGTAACTGATGATACTAGATGCTGGGCAAGTGAGCATGTAATAATTTCTTAATTTTTATGAATTTTTTTATGTCATAGGTATCCTTTCTTGTTTAGGATGCCATATTGTATTATTGAAAATGTTACATGAACATATATTTTAGAACCTAACTGATAACCAGATTTAATATTTTGGGTGTCCAACCAATATGATCATTGTCTAATGTTGGGCATAGCTGAAGAATTTACTGGGACGTTTTGTCTAAAAAGTACATCTCAAAGAAATGGTTCTGAGGGAGGCTCTGAAGGATTTACTGTTTAATCAAATTGTTCTTTGTCAGCATGCAACAAAGAAGTGTTCCAGTTGTATCCAAGTTCAATTATACAAGTGTTCATTACTGACATGCATAAAGAAACTTATTAAAAATGAAATGTCTCAATAGAAATTTTAAAGTTTCTGCCTATATTTTTCATGTTCTTCTCCAATACATTTGCACAGAAGAATGTTTACATTTTAGCATCCTTTTGTCATATTTTGTAGCCTGGAATGTTAATGTATTTTTAACCAGATAGAAAATATTACACATGGAATAGAACTATTCATGAGACAAATATATTAGAGCAAATTCATTTCTATCATATTTATAAATTACGCAATTGCCAGCATCTGTTTTCTGTTAGTCTTTCCCTAACAACAACCCTCCTGCTGATTATAAAAAGATTGGGATTGAAAAACATCTTAGATTCAGTCCAGAAATTCTGTTTGGATCTGGATACAATTGCAGGAATGTTGATGCAGTTCAAAATGAGAAGTACTTGTTGTTTAAGATCTGCTTCGCCATTTCTGGTTATTTATTTCATAGAGGATTCATGAGGCTATTGTTGCCCACCTGGATTCTTGTGGTGCTGAAACTATAAATCAGACTAGTGGTTGTGGCTTGTATCTGTGGAAAGCTTTGTGTTGAAGAGTGCAAGAGTTAGGTTAAGTCATATGTCCACTTATTTATTCCATATAGTAGTCCCTAAAGACAGTTATTTCTAACTGACTCTTTTATTTTTTTTCTTTTGTAAGTTATTATTAAATATTTCTGGCATTTAAAATGATATAATGAACAGCCATAAATTCACCACTTTGCTTTAAAAATTAACAAATACAAACAAATATCCATGTATCCCTTTGTGATCCTATTTACCTCTCTTCCTTGTAGCAGAAATCATTATCCTAAATCTAATCATTGCCATACACATTTTAGGCTTTTCCAAATATGTATATATCCATAAAATATATTGTTCTACATGTGTTTAAATTTCATATGAATGAAATTTATGCTTTCTTCCATAATCATGGTTTTGAAGTTTATCTGTATTGAGGCATTTACCTCTATTGTATTCAAGTAAACTCTTGTTATTTTTTGCACTGTATGAATACACTAAAATTTATATATCTATTTTCCTATTGATAGACATTTAGGTTTGGGCACACATAACACACACACACCTTAATGAATATGCTTCAAAATGTTCTTGGATATATCCTTGGGCTTTTCCATTCCATATGGGTTTTAGGACCAGATTTTCAAGCTTTATGAAAGATATTGGGATATTGACTAGAATTACATTGAATTTATAGAACTAGTAGAAAATTGGCATTCGAATGATATTGAGGCTTGTAAGCCATGAACACAATATATCTCTTCATTGATTGGGTCTTTGTATGTGTTCTTCAATAAAGTTTTAAAATTTTATGTAAAGGGGTATTGAACTTTATTTTCCTAAATTTGCTATTGTTGCGAATGAGATATATTTTTTAAATCACATATTCTAATTGGCTATCCCTTCTATCTAGACATGCTGCTGATGTTTTTCTCTTTTGATCTTATATCCACCAACCTTGTTATCCTCTGTTTTAGTTTTCATAGTTTACCTATATATTCAATTTTATCTCTTCCTTTCCAGGCATTACATGTTTTATATATTTGGTTGCCTTATTATGTTAAGATATCCAGTACAATATTGAATTAGAAGCAGTGGTTAATTCTAATACTTTTTCTGGCTTTAAAAGGAATATACCTATTATTCTATTACTGTACTAAGTATTATGCTTACTATAGGATTTTGGCAAATTGCCTTTATCATATTCAGTTAAGTTCCCTTCTAGTCCTATTTCACTAGTAGATTCTATCATAAATGGGAACTAAATTTTAGGTAGTGTTTTTTCTGCATGTAACAAAATTATAATTTTTCTTTGATCATTATAAAATAAGTTAAAGTAAAATACAATAATTCAATGATGAATTACATTAACAGATTTTCTGAAGTTAAACAATCCTACTAGCGTTCATGCTTACTTAGTTGTGATTTCTACATTGTATGTGTGTGTGCATTGTTAGTTCGATTTTCATGTATTTTATTGGAGATGTTTGCAGCCAATGTTTATAAGTGAGTTTTGCCTATTACAAAATCATTTCTAGAGCCAAGTGCAGTGGTACATGATGCCTGTAGTCCAGGCTACTTGATAGGCTGAGGTAGGAGGATTGCTTGACCGCAGGAATTTGAGTCCAGTCTGGGCAACATAGGAAGACATCGTCTCTAAAAAACAAAACAAAACAAAAAATAATTTCTCCTCTTCTTCCCCTGTGTCAGAGCTAGATTGTAGTAGTCTCATAAAATGATTCAGGAAGCTTTCTCTCTTTTCCTATTTTCTGGTATAGTTTAAAATAGAGATTATCTGTCCTTTGAAATTTTGGCAAAATACACCTGTAAAACCATCTGGGCAATTTTCAGTGTTTTTAATGTGTATTCAGGTTTTCTATTTCTTCTCAAGCCCATTTGTTTTCTTGAAAAAATGTCTACTTTATCTATGATTTCAGACTTACTGGCATAAAGATGTCATAGCATTCTCTCATTTATTTTTAAATTATAATCTTTAATGTTTATTTTATCTTTTGTTTAAGCTCTATCTTGCCACAGGTTTCTCTATTTTTTTTTTTAATTCATGTCAAAGACTCAGATGTCGGTCGTGTCAATCTCTATTGTTTCTTTGTTTCTGATTTCATTTACTTGTGTTCTTATCTTTATTGTCTCCTTCGTCTACTTATATGTAGTCCTTTTCCTAAATCCTTAAGTTGGACACTTTGCTCATTAAATTTCAATTGTTCTTTTCTATTACATGCATTTAAGGCTGTAAATCTCTTCTAAGTTACTGTCTAAACTGCATCCCACAAGTTTTTATAAATAGTATTTCATTGTTATTCAGTTCCTAATTTCCAATATGATTTTTGAAACGTAATCCATGAGTTATTTTAAAGTGTGCTTTTAAAGAACACCTTTCTTAGATTTTTCTTTTGTTATCTTTCTGTTCATTGATTTCTAATTTTACTGCATTTTACTGAAACCGTGTGATCTGTATGATGTGGAATCTTTGCCATTTGTTGAGCCTTGCTTTGTGGACTAATCTTTGTCAGTTTTTGTGAGTTATTCTGTGTGTGCTTGAAAGTAATATGTATTGTATAATCATAGCTTTGGCATTCTATATATGTATATTATATTAAATTATTGTTAATTGTGCTACTCAAATTTTCTACATCCTGTCTAATTTTTGATCTTATTACTAATTGTGAAATTATCAAATTGCCTTATTATAAGTCTGTCTATTTTTGTTTTATGTATTTGGAAGCTACATTTTCAAACAAGATCTGGATTGTTACATCTTCCTGGTGAATTATTCCTTTTATTATGTAATGACTGTCTTTATCCATAATGATGCTTTATGCTTTGAAGTCTATTTCATCTGATAATATTATAGTGACACTAAATTTCTCTTGCTTGCTATTCTATTTTTTCCTTTTATTACTAATTTTTTGTATTAGTATGCTTTCAGCTCGTCTCTTATTAACAAAAAGAATATACTAGATTTTCTTTTTCATTCAATTCCAGATTCTCTCTCTTTTAAATTGCAAGTTCAGTTTGTTTTTATTTACTAGGATTACAGACGTGTCTGGATTTGTATCCTATCATCTTCTTTTGTGTCTTCTATTTCCAGTATTTATTTTTTTCTTTGACTTTTCCCCCTTTCTGCCTTTTCTTTGATTGACTGAGTTATCTTCATTGTTCCCCCTCTTCTAGCTAGACAGTTATATATTCTATTGCTGTTCTTTTGGTGGTTACCTTTATTTTTTTTAATATTTTACTAATAGATATGTACAGAAAAGAACAAAAGTCATAAGTGTACAGCTCAATGAATTGGCAAAGTATAAAACACTTGTTAACCACCACCCAAATCAAAATATAGGTTCCTACCCTCAGAAGCCCCCTTTGTGCCCTGCCCCAGTTTCCTTCCTCTTTCCCTTCTCCCCAAGGTAACTACCCTGACTTCTAATGCTTGCTTTTTGAAAATATTATTAGAGGAATTTTATAGTATGTATGATTTTATGTCTGATTTCTTTCATTCAGTGTTATTTTTCTGAGATTCATCCATACTGTGGCATGTTGCTATACATCATCCATTCTCATTGTGGTATACCATTTCTTCACATAATCACCATAATTAATTATTCATTCTTTTGCTGGTGGATATTTGAGGTGTTTCCATTTTTTTGGCTAGTACATATAATTCTGCAATGAACACTTTTTATTAATATATGTCTTTGATGAACATTTCCTGGCTTGCACTTCTGTTGAGGAAACACTAAAGTGGAATTGTTGAGTCACACAGTATACATGTATCCCACTTTAGCAGATAATTTCCAATCATTTTCCAAAGTGATTATACCAATTTGCACAACCACCTATGGTATATGAGATTTTCTATTACTTCACATTGTCGCCAACACTTATACTATTACTTACTGTCAGTCTTTTAAATTTTAGCCATTCTTGGGGGTGTGCATAGTATTTCAGTACTATTTCAACTTGGATCTCCCTTATAAATGATGGTGTTGCCGGGCGTGGTGGCTCACGCCTGTAATCCTAGCACTTTGGGAGGCTGAGGCGGGCGGATTGCTCAAGGTCAGGAGTTCAAAACCAGCCTGAGTGAGACCCCGTCTCTAACCAAAAATAGAAATAAATTAATTGACCAACTAAAAATATATATACAAAAAATTAGCCGGGCATGGTGGCGCATGCCTGTAGTCCCAGCTACTCGGGAGGCTGAGGCAGTAGGATCGCTGAGCCCCAGAGATTGAGGTTGCCGTGAGCCAGGCTGACGCCACGGCACTCACTCTAGCCTGGGCAACAAAGCGAGACTCTGTCTCAAAATAAATAAATAAATAAATAAATAAATGATGGTGTTAAGCACCTTTCCATATATATTTGGTTATGTGGATACCAACTTTTATGAAGTGTCTATTTAGGTTCCTTGCCCATTTTTCTGTTGGGCCATGTGTCTTTCTAATACTGGTTTGAAGAAGTAGTTCTTTGTGTATTCCAAATACAAGCTCTTCAACTATATAATACTGTAAATATATATGCTATAAATATTAATATATTCTAGCTCTATAGCATGTCTTTTCTCTGTCTTTTGGTAAGAAGTTCTTAATTTTGATGTAGTTCAATGTATTATTTTTACCTTTATGGTTAGTATTTTTGAGTACTTTTTAGGAATATTTTTCTACCCTAAGATTATAAAATTATTATCTTATGTTGTGTTCTAGAAGCTTTGTCAGTTTATGCTTACGACATTCTATTTGGAATTGATTTCATGTATACAGTGAACTAGAAATATCTTTTTCTAGTGGATATTCCATTTCCCAGAACCATTCAATTTAAAACAATAGTCTTTTCCCATTGTCTATAGTGCCACCTTTACGATAAATCAAATGTCCTTGCATGTGTGGGTATTTGATGTATTTGCCATTGTGCCAATACTCACTGTCTAAATTAACATAACTAAAAAAAATAAAAATAAAAAAAAAAAATAAATTAACATAACTTTGTAGTAAGTCTTGCTATCAGCTACAATACATCTTCTCACCTCATTTGATTTCTTTCTTTAGCTGATTAATATTCTCTCACATACACAAACACAAAACCACTGAGATATGGATTGGTATTACATTGAATCTACAAAACAATTTGGGGAAAATTGGTATCTTTCAAAATTGAGTTTTCCAATCCATGAGCATGACATAAATTTCCATTTATCTAGGTCTTCTTTAATTTCTCTCATAAATTTTTATAGTTTTCAGTGTAGATCTTGAACATATTTTGTTAGATTTTTTTACTGGGCATATAATATTATGATACAATTGTAAATGGCATTTTAAAATTTTCTCATTATTTGCTGCTGATATATAGAAATAAATTTATATATTGCCTAGTATATAGATACCTTATTACATTTATGTATTTTAATAATTTATAGATTATGTCTGACTTTGTACATGTACAATAGTACTGTCTTTGAATAATGATGTCTTTATTCCTTTTCAATGTTTATACATTTTTTCTTTGTCTTACATTGTTTAATCACATAGAAGTGATTATCATAGGCATCCTTTCTCAGTCTCAATAATACAATAAAAGATTTCAACATCTCTATTAAATATGATGTTCACTGTGGGGTTTCTGTAGCTAATCTTTATCTGCTTTAAAGTACCTTCTAGTATTAGTTTGCTACAAGTTTTATTATGAATGGATGTTTAATATTTTATCAAATATTTATATATCTATTGAGATGATCATATGATTTTTCTCTTTTATTCCATTTATGTGATGAATTACATTGATTTTCAAATGTTTTCAAATGTTAAAATATTCCTAGAATAAGCACAAATTGGTCATGATATTATTTCTTGTTATGTTATGATAGATTTGCTATGTATTTGCTATGTTAATATTTGTTTATGATTTTTGCATCCATGAGTTAGATCTTCATGAGTGAGATTAGCCCTTAATTTTTTATAATATCCTTGTCAGAATTTTATATCAGTGTTATGCTGTCCTCATAAAGCACATTGTGAAGTGTTTCCTTGTTTGCTATTTTTTGGAAAAATTTATTCAAAGTTAGATATTTTTCTTCCTTAAAAGTTTGGTATATTTACAAGTGGAGTCATCTGAAACTCGAGTTAACTCTGTGGGAATTATTTTTAATTTTTAATTATTATGGTACATAATATTAAATATTAATAAATTATTTTTAAATCTTAAAAAAAATAGATTCTTTGCCTAGGCTGATATCTAGGAGTGTTTTTCCAACATGTAAACATTTTCTTCTAGTATTATTATGGTTTCATGTCTTACATTTAAGTCTTTTATTTATTTTGAATTAATTTTAGTGAGTGGTGAGAGATAGGGATCCTGTTTCAATATTATGCATGTTTCTATCTAATTCTTCCAGCACCATTTATTGAATAAAGCTTCTTTTCCTGAATGTATATTTTTATCTGCTTTGTCAAAGATCAGATGGCTGTATGTGAATGGTTTTATATCTAGGTTCTCTGTTCTGTTCCATTCGTCTGTGTCTCTATTTTTGTGCCAATACTATGCTGTTTTGGTTACTATAGTCATGTAGTATACTTTGAAGTCTAGTAATATGATGCCTCACTATCTCACTGAGATTGTACCTTTTCAAGGGTCCCAGCTTTTTGCTAGAGTTTCAGACTGACTACTCATCTTAAATGGGTCTAAAACCTCATTTCTTCTCCATTTGTGGACATAAATACTCAAGCACCTAGTCATGTTATAGTTGAGTCTAATAGCCATGAAGACTGCCAGATGATGGACTCATATGTTTGCTGGTTTGACTCTTAGCATCTTCTTTGCTTCTGGAACTTGAGAATTTCTCTTTTTGTGAGAGAAGACATGGAATTTTTAAATTATTACATTATATCCAACATTTCTAATAGTTTACATCAAGATTGTTGAAGAATAGCCTAGTCTGCCATTTTGCCAATACTATTTACCTACTCCTATTACTTTTCAGACAAAAACCAGAATGATATACTTCCTTATGCCTAACATTTATAGTTGCATAAAGCAATATATGGAAAATGTTTGCCTCTAATTATTCTAGTCTGCTCTGACTTGACTGGCTTTGACCATTTAGCTCACTAATCTTAGAAAGGCCCTTTTGGTTCAGCGTTTAGTGTCTTGGGAGGAGGCCATTAAGGGGAGTAGAAAGACAATCCCAGCTTCACTACAAGAACTGAAATTTATAAATCCTGATTATCAGTCAGAGATTCAGACCAAGATACAAGGACCAGGGGCTCTTTTGAAATAATTCTGCCTGAGCTACCTCTTATTAGCAAAGGCCCACCTTTTAAAAAAATATTTTTCTATGTCCTAGACTTTTCTTACAATCTGATGATCCCACACACAGCTTTCCATTCTCTCTTCTACCCATTCCAATCTGACTTTACATATATCACTTTATTTGTACAGTTCTTCCTAAAGTAACAAATAATTTCCACGTTGATAAATCCCATGAGCACTTCCCTGCCTGAGTCTTACTTGATCTTTCAGCAATCTTAGATATAGCTAACTACTCCTTTCTTGAAAAGTGTCCTCTTTGGGTTATAGTACATCACAATATCCTGGATTTCTTCCTATCACTCACTGCCCTCTCCATCCCAGTCTCTCTTCTTTTTCTACCTGATCTTTAAATCATTGAATGCTTCAGGGCTCATTCTTGGGGCTTTTCTCCTGTCTCTTGTTAGGGATATCAACCAGTTCCATGCCTGTAAATACTATCTATGTGCTAATGACTGCCAATTCTGTATATCTAACTCTGGCCTGTGAGAATCATGTATCCTATTGCCTAAATTGACATCTTCACTGATTTTCTATACATATCTTAAGGTTAATATGTTTGATCTTCCTCCTTTATTTTTCTCTCAGCCTTTTGCATTTCATTATTGGCAGCATTGTCTATCCACTTACTTAAGCCAAAATTTTATTTTTACCTTTCCTCATCCCCCATATCCAATCTTGAAGAAATCCTATTTGGTTATACCTCTAAAATATATCTCAAATCTGTCCAATAGCTCTGTAAGTTGTAAATATTTTTATTTCTATTGTATTCTTATACAAGCAGAGATTAAGAGAGCATGTTAGTAAATTGCCTAAAGGTACACAGCTATGAAGCAGAGGAATTAGGCATGCAGGTATCTTTATGTCAAATCTACTACTCTTTTCATCATACCCTGACCCTCGAAGAATACTTGTTAATAAATTAGTGAACAGATTGATCCAGATTATAATAAAATCTATAATTATGGCTTATCAGAAGAATAGTACCAGTTATTGAAAAATAACTCTGCTATCTATGTAGTATATTAATATCAATACTTCATAATATATAAAACCAGTTTCAGAATTTGAGACTATGAAAGAGACAACCTGGTTTCTAAAACACCCTCTTTTTCCTTCAAGGATATATGACCAATTATACCCAAAACCTACTGTATTCTTTCAATAGGCTTTTATCCTACTTCTCCTACTCCAGCAAGGGAATTAGATCAAGAAAGAGGCTTGCCAAGCTTTTATTTTGGTTTTTCTACTGTCATGATTTTATTAATATTCAATGTTTCGCACATAAAAGTCAAGGGGACAGAGGAGAGAACCTCAGCAGAGCCAGTACACGCCATCATTATATTGGCTAAATACTGAGCAACATTTCAAGAGAAGAAGGCCATGTACTTTAATCAACCAGGAGTCATTGATATGCTCAAAATAAATGCAAATATTTTTAGTATGATCAGAGAAACTGGTTGATTGCCGTCATTGGCAGCTTTACCTTTTGTATATCATGAATTTTATTAGTAAGTTATCTTTCCAATTATTGAACCTGTCTTTCTGAATTAAGTTAGGACAGTATTTTGCTGAGATTTATTCCAAATGATTTCTTACAGTATCACAAAATTCCTGCAACATTATTTGTGATCTTACCCAATTTTTAGTGAAACACACTTGGCATTTGTTTGGCATTAATTTCATTTCTAATCATTGAATGCCATTATCATTTTATGGACTTTTCAAAATCAATTTGGCTTAGAGTTTGTTTTATAAAATCTTAACTACCTTTTTTGTTTACAGAGTCCCTTGTACATTCAATCAGATGCTAGAGATCTTTGTGACATTTTGTTTATATAAAATGTTTATAAACATTTTGTTTAAAATATAAGTATAAACTGGGATTTTTGATAATTCTAATGTTTTGGGGAAAGAATCTATGCAGATTTTAAGAAAATATGTTAATATATCTTCTTTGAATCTCCCGCAGAGCTCTGTACCATGGAGTGTGGAAGCCATGGGGTCTGCTCAAGGGGAATTTGCCAATGTGAAGAAGGTTGGGTAGGACCAACATGTGAGGAACGTTCCTGTCATTCTCACTGTGCTGAACATGGCCAATGCAAAGATGGAAAATGTGAGTGTAGCCCTGGATGGGAGGGCGACCACTGCACAATTGGTAAGTACCACCATACTTTAACCAAAGTAAATTGGATTAATTGAAGTAATAGTAGTTTAATGAGTCAATCTCTAGGCTCTTAGTAGAGTTTGAGATTGGAGAAGAGGAGGAGGAGGAGGGTTGGTTATAAGTTGGAAAGTTTTGTGAACTAGGAGGTTTCTTGTTTCATTGATAATATCCTACTTATTTCTTGTGTCATTTCCTTTCTCATTACTTCAGTATTCCTAATATTTTCTGCTTTCAAGTGCTTTGAGTTACTCAAGTGAAAGATGATACATTGGAATAAAGTGTCATTAGTTAATAAGAGAAGTGTTTTTGTTGTGAAGGTAACATTCACTGCCCATTTTTCCTTTTGAAAAGTATAGGTTGTTTTGGTTGAAAGCACTTAGAGGCAATTTCATTAAATGGGACTACTTTAACAGGGGCCATTCAGTGTCATTAGAGGCTGTCTTTAATGTATATGAGGAAGGCACTCCTGACCTATCATCAATAGAACATTTATGTTGAATTGTTTATCTGGTAGTATAGAGAGTTGGTACTGAAGCATCCACCCTGTCTCACCCCTTGTCACCAATTTCACAAATTTTCAGGATACTGTCTGGGAAAACAGTCTCTGGGCATGAAAAAGCCTATGTAATAATAAATCTATCATGTGATATTCACACTATAAAAAGCATTAATAATAATTAAGATTAGTTATAAAACACTTTATTTTTCTGAAAAACAATCAAAACCCTTGACATATACACATATCTTCCACAAAGGTTTCTTGTATATAAAGAGAGACAAGTACAATTCCCATTGTTTAGCTGAGGAAAGTGGGTCACAGAGTGCTCCAGTGGCATTCCATGAGTACACAGAAAATCCATGCAGAGCAAAGGGAAACATAGGTCTCTGGATAACCAATTCATTGTGGGCCTTTCCCCCCCACTAGACTGTACTTTAGCTTTCATTTTTAAGTGAAAGTATTTTTTTATAATGGTTGGAACCTGCCAAAGTAATGTATAATATATATAACGCATATAACATATAATCTTAATAAACTGCATTATTACTCTACTAAAGGTACAGTAAGTCTTGTTCTGTGACTGTGGAAAATATTTAAGATTCATTAAAAGGTGGTGAGGGGCGAGATTCAGATGCAGCATAAGTAATTACATTCCTGCACTACAGAAAGTTTATTGCTTTCACATAAGAGAATTTAAATATTGTGATGATTACCAAAGGTGGTTACTCCAAAACTCCACTCTAAAGATATTACTAATAATAAGTTGAAGCTAGTGCTCTTTCACAAAAGTTGTTACTGAAATGTAAAAATGCAGTTCTTATACTTTTAATGAAATATGACACTTTTTTAGGAAGCCTAATAGAGTTTCTTACAGAAAAGCCATTAATATCTTTCCCACAGAAAATATCATTCACAAATTACACAGGCCAGTGTACCAACTTTTGAGCTGCAGGCATTTAGGCATTTCAGCAGTTCACAGTTTGCTGTTCTCCTCCCAGGCAACAGATGGTAAACCATTAGTACATGTTGTATAGTTTTGGTTTCCCAGAAATTCATTCAATCACTCTTTTCCCCCCCCTTTTAGCTCACTACTTAGATGCTGTCCGAGGTAAGATTTTTCTCACCAGTTTTATAACAAATATATTTTAAACAGAAAATATACATGTGGGAAAGGAAGGGTGGCATTTTGAGGGGTTGTTTGGTTGTTTTGTTTTTACTTGTGGCAATCTTATTTAAGTATAATATTGTCAGTATCATGCTATAATGGTCGAACTAAAGGTAATTTGTTTTTCTGACATCAACAAGTCACATTTTGCCATAGTATAGAATGGACTGATAAGCAATTTTAAGGACTGTTTTTCCTTGCGTTTATATTGAGTTGTGTGTGTCTATGTGTATAGTATAGGTAATTATCAATAAACTAGGTTTAGTTAGATGGCTGAACTTTTTCTTTAATATAACAATATAGCCCCAAGTCCATATACAAGGACTATTAAGTCCTTACAAAGGCAGAAGAATTATACCCCTAGAAGTACCCCATCATCCAATCACTCCAGAGGTCTGCCTTTGACAGAGACAGCAAAGATTTTTCTGTCAGATATCCTAGTGCCTTTCATTACCTCAGCTGCAGAAGTCGAATATGTCCCAAATTATCTTTAATTTCTCCTTATCTATTGTCTATGCATTAGAATGGAAGTCCATAAAATTCCCTTCTCGATCCTGTGTATGTTCATCCTATGCCACATCATAAGGATATTATATACATAAAAAACCTTTTCATATTTTTAACAGCCATCTGTCATTTTGCTGTCAAGTTTTTTCTTCCCCTAGTCCATTGATAGTTGCTTGGAAAATTATTTGGAAGGAACACTGGGTTACTTCTATAGATTTTTTTCAAATTTATTATTTTTTTTGTTCTTTATACTTTGAGAATTTTCTCTCATAGACAGAAAACGAAAAGAATATTGGGTAGAAGTCAAGATTTCAATCCTTAGCCCTCAGACCAATAGTAATCTTGAAGAGAAAAGCTGAATAGATACAAAGCGACTACAGCACATTTCTATGTCACCATATGAGCAAATACTTAATGGTGTGATCTGAACTGTGTACCAACATACCTGAGTCCTGAAGCAATGTATCACAAGGGAGAAATCAGTACAGGCTAGAAGTAGTTAGGGAAAGTTTCTCTTCACAGAAACTGCTATATTTTCCCAACTTATTGCCCATAACTACATACAGCATCATCCATTCTGTTTTGATTGAGGTGAGGAGATACATTTATTGAAAAGAAAAAAAAAAAAACATTTCTTGTCCCCACCATAGTTTTTGTCCTATCTGAATCAGGTTGGGAATTGGGGTTAGAATTAATAAAGCTTAATTGGCTCTCTAAGGAAAACCACTGCAGAGTAAGGAATAATAAGTTCCCTGGGTTTTGCAAGCAAGCAAGCAAGCTCCTCTTCCTTTTATTCAACACCTCATCTGAATGAAGTCCAGATGATTAGATGCTTCCCCATAGACAGATACATCATTGTTGGCCAATCCCATTTTGATGTTTCCATGATTGTTACTCTCTGCTGTCCTTTCAGATGGCTGCCCAGGGCTCTGCTTTGGAAATGGACGATGTACCCTGGATCAAAATGGTTGGCACTGTGTGTGTCAGGTTGGTTGGAGTGGGACAGGCTGCAATGTTGTCATGGAAATGCTTTGTGGAGATAACTTGGACAATGATGGAGGTGAGTCATTTATAAAATGTTCACGTAAGAAAGGAATAGCCCAGCCTCTACCACAGTGGTGAACAACCTGGGGAAAATGAGGAATTGTCAGTATAAGTGATATTGAGTTATATGAGATCATACTATTTTTTCATCTCAATCATATTAAAATGATGTTATTTATGACCAGGCAATACTTCCGATTTTTTGCATGCTTTATATCTCATTTAATTCACATGAGATATAGGTACTATTATTTTCCCTACTTACGGACAAGAAAAGTAATGCTCAGATTGGGAATAATAAGTGACTTATCTAAGGTTACACAGCTAGAAAGTAGTAGAGCCAAGGTTCCAATTCAGGGCTGTATGACTTCAGAGTTTGTTTTCTTGACTACTACACCATGCTTTCTCCCCTACCTATAGTATCTATCATACCAAATTAAATTAATGTGCCACTGTTCAAGCTGTCAGATATTAGTGTAGCTTGCACTATATACACTGTAAAATATCTTTCTTTGTTTTTAGTTATTTAGAGCTCCCTCTTGTGTCTCTACCTCTTAATAACACTTTATAGCTTTCACAGGATGGTATCAAGACAATTCAAGGTAGAATTTTTAATATTTAATTCAAGAGCTACACATGCTATTTTAAAAAGCCACGTGTGGCTCTAAGGCCTCAGGGTAACCACTTCTCTTTTAGTCAAGCCAACAAAGCATATAGTACACTGTCCAAAGAGACCTCAAAACAGCCCAAACCACCTCTGAGTGTACTTAGAACAACAAATCCCCACTTTGCCCATACTTTCTACTCAAGGAAACATAAAATTAACAAAAAAGTTGTTTTCTAATTTCTGTATATTAGCTTAAAATGAAGTAGGTAATTAAATTTGACTCCTCACATTTCTAATCTATTTAGATAATTGTATTCCTTGCTATTTGAATCCAAACACTGGGCTTAAATCAATAAGGTAACAATGATAGCTTACGCATCAAATTGGATGTAAGAGTTTCTTCCTTTACTTGTTCTGGCCTTACAGTTAACCTTAAAAAGTTATAAAACTTGGCCAGGCATGGTGGCTCATGTCTGTAATCCTAGCACTCTGGAAAGCTGAGATGGGAGGATTGCTTGACCTCAGGAATTCAAGACCAGCCTGAGCAAGAGCAAGACCCCATCTGTACAAAAAATATAAAAATTAGCCAGGCATGGTGGCAAGTGCCTGTAGTCCTAGCTACTTGGGAGGCTGAGGCAGGAGGATCATTTGAGCCCAGGAGTTTGAGGTTGCTGTGAGCTATGATGACGCCACTGCATTCTACCCAGGGCAACAGAGTGAGACTCTGTCTCAAAAAAAAATAAAAGGTATAAGACCCTATGAAAATTAAGTGGAAGCAACTTTGTGATTAACACATTGACTGCCACACCAGAAAAAAAATTCCCTAGGGCCACGGTATTGTATTAAAACAAAATGATCCTTTCTAATTTGTTATTTTTTATTGTTTTCTGTGCTTAAGTTATATGCCATGCAATCCACGTTTTTAGAATTAAATTGTCAATATTAATTGTAACGAAAAGAACATCAACAAGTAAGATTTTCACAAAGCAACTGCAGGGTTTTGCTTCATGAGGTCCTAAGCTCAAAACTGGCCTGTGTTAAATGCAACTCACATGGCAGTCCATGTATTAAGAACACAGAACCTTGAAGTTACACTGTCTGGATTCAAATATTAGCTCTGGCTCCTACTTACTGGTTGTATGATTTGGTGAAAGTTTCTTGGTGTCTCTTCAATTTCCTTATCTTTAAAATGGGGTTGATAATATTAACTGCCTGATAGGGTTATTATAAATATTAAATGAGATAATTCGAGGAAACACTTAAAAGATAACTAACTGTACCATACATACATACACACACAGCTTAGAATAGACCATTTTCCAAAGAGTCTGTTTACTACCCATCTAAATTGAAAACCTTATCTTGGAAGCTAGAGTGAAATTTTCAATTAAATGATACCCTAATAAACTATTTAGTTGACTTTTATGGCCCTCCAAGACTCATCTTCACTTTCCTTTTCATCCTTTTCATTGTATGCTCCTTACGTGGTATGCCCTCGCCTTTCCTCTACCCATCATTCTCTGTCCATCATTTAGGCCTCAACTGAAGCCACATCTTCCAAACCTCTAACATATACCTCTTCAATCAACCATGGTGCTTATAATAAGCACCATACAATATACACTTAATTATATTCTGTCTATATGGTTTTCTTGTTGCATATTAAGCATGACCCATGGCCCATGGTTATATGTCCAATGTAATTAATAATAACAGTATCTCACTTGTATTCAAGATTTACTATGTACCAGGCACTGTGCATTTTTATTTAATCCCCATGATGTAAAAACTACTAATAACACTACTTTAGAAATTAGGAAACTGAGGCACAGAGAAGTTAAGTAAGTTGCTAAAGATCATATAGGAAGCAAATGATAGATCCAGGGTGTAAACCTAGGTGGTCTGCCTCATTACAAAAAGGATTTGATGTAATAATGGAAATTTCTCAACTGATGTATTGATTAAAAGGTTATGCTCAGAAAATGCATTAACAACTTATGCAATTATAATTTCTGGCTCAGTTGAGGTTGAGTCAAAATAAGGTTCTTGTCTTAGTAAAGTAATAAAAATAATTGAATATTTAATTATCAAGCATTTTTATGGCCTCAAGGTCACCTCAAGGCAGCCAAAAAATGTTTAATGAATGGATCAATTAAATATTAATAAATTCATGGATTATCAATTCTCGATGTCTGTGGCATATGTATAGATTTTACTCAATGTGTATTAACCTCTGAACATTCCTTTAAAACTGTATATCTATATTTGAATTAAAAATCAAAGACCCTGATATGAGTTCAGTGTATTTTTATGATTGTCTCTTTAGGGAGTAGGAGAGAAGGCTCCTTGAGAGTTCCAATTACCATTTTTTTCCTATAGTAGGATTAAGATAATATTGATGATAAATATAGATTCCGTTCTGCTTTGAGATGGAAAGATGGATTGACTAACCTCTGAAAAGCCCATGACTAAGATTTTAGACCAATAATTCCATTTTTATAATGTTTAAATATTACCCATAAGAATATATTAAATGCCCTTCATTTGGTAGTATCAGCTTTGCGACTATCCAGAATAGCTGGATTCATTTAGTTGAATATTACTAGTGATTAATATTTGCATACGTGTTTGTGCATATGTGTATATAAGTGTGTGTTTTAATTAAATCAGAAAGTGCCAATTGAATCTTTTTGAAAAAAGTGGTCCTGATTTGTAAAGTGTAATTTTTAAGAAATCTTCCCAATCAAAAAAAATCACTTTCAAGCAGTCGCTTCAAGTAGCTGCTACTTGATTACTCCATATTATAGCTGATACTTACAGAATGGCAGGATTTTTTTGCATTCTAATCAGCCTTGAATACTCATTAGTATTGCTGCCACTTCCTGCAGCTTTTACTTTACTTATACTCTGATTCAATGCATTATGACTCTTAGTAACTAATTGGGCTGCATTGAATATGTGGGTGACACAGCTGGTCCAGAAGCTACCTAAGAGCTTCTTGAACAATAAAAACAGAAGAGAGAACAAATAACCTTTGGATTTTTTTTGCTTAACGTGCAAAAAAGGAAAGCTATCTCATGTATTGTGTAGGTAAGTACTAATTACTATGGAAGTCACAAACCTATCAAATGTCTTCACCTCATTTATCCCTTTAGTCAACAAGAACTTACCACATGTACAACCCTATGCTTGGAGGAAATTTAATATTATGGTGACCACATTTTCATTTGTTAATAATGTGTCCTTATTTGGGGTTTGGAAAATATGATCACCATACATTACATGCACATATGAATTGACATAAGAAAAAAGTTTGAACCATTTATTAACCAAGTCAGAATAGTGAAAACAAAGAGGGGAAGCTTGAACTATCAGACACTAAAGTCTATATGAAAGCTATGATAATTAAAACAAAGTGGTACTAATGTAAGAATACATAGATTAATATAACCACATTAAAGCTCTAGAACACAACCAAGTATAAAAGTTTAGTATATTATAAAAGCAGCATCAAAAATCAGTGGGGAAATGAAGCATTATGAAATAAATGTTGCTGGAACAAGTATTAATACCTTAGATTTTCAATTAATACTATATACTAAAAGAACAAGATAAATGAAAACACTTCAACTGGATTAATGAGTTAAAGGTAAAGAAAACTGAAACACAATTAGAAGAAAATATAGGTTAAAGATCTTACAATGGGAAAGGACTTCTTAAAGGAAGAAACCATGGTAGGAAAAAATAAATTTGACATAGTAAAAGCTTAGAACTTTTTTGGCTAAATTTATAGACCATCCAATATCTAAATATTTGGAGACATCAAAATCTGCATTGTCTAGTATGGTAGCCAGTAGCCATGTGTGAGTATTTAAATTTAACTCAAACAACATTAAAAATTCAGTGTCTCTCTTACACTAATCACATCTCAAGTATTCAAGAGCCACATGAGACCAGTGGCTATTGTGTTGAACAGCACAGTACTAGAGCATTCTCCTCTTCAGGAAAAGTTCTATTGGATAGTAGTGATCCAGTTATTTAACTTAAATGTTTACCTTTCAACCAAAATTTCACATTGAGTACACAGTTTGCCAAGTATTGTGCTTGGCACTGGCAAGGAAATGATAAACAAGACAAGTTTCTGCCTTTGTGGAGCTTCCTTGTGGAGCAAGGAAGACAGATATTAAACAAGAACCGACACAAATAGCTATGTATTTACAATTATGAAGAGAAAAATTTTAGGGTACTATAAATGTGCGTGGGAATCTAACTTAGTCTGGGTGGTGAGGGAGGCTTCATAGGAGTCAGGGAAAGAATGTTCCAGGCAGAGGAAACAGCATATACAAATATCCTAAGGTAGAAATATACTGGGCTCTTCTAGGAAGTAAAAAGCTTTGTGGCTGGAACACAAGTCAGGGAGAAATTAGTATATGAAGGTAGGCAGGGGCCAGATCATACAGAACAGTGTGAATTTTACAAGATCTTTAGTTATCAAACAAAGATTCCATTTCGTTCACTAGGAAGGAAAGTGGACTCTGATATTGTGCGAACATTGCCAAGGAGGTTCAAAAGGTATAGAGTAAGAGTGTTTAATCAAATAGCTTTGTTCTCTGATCTTTCAAGTATTTGTCACATATTTCTCCAAGCTTCTCTGGTGCAAACTCTTCTAGTGGTCTATATTCATATTCATTGGTAAAATCAATAAGGTAATTGCCTAAAAAAGAATGATCTTCCAGGAATCATTCTTTATAACAAGTCGCCATTCATTAGGCGCAATAGCTATTTTCAAACCTCTTTTATGATGTAGTGTTTCTAGATCTAGAAAACAGCACCATGGGTGAGTTATGAACACATATAAACTCATGGATCAATGACTCTCATATTTTGAATGGCACCAGCATGCTGCAGTGTTTAATAAACAGGAAAATTAAATAGAAGGAATAATGAATTGATAGCATTTGCTCTATTTAAGGACCAGACATCTTCTCCACATTTACTTTTGAGATTTGGTTGAGGACAAAATACCTGATATGAGAAAGCATATTCCTAATTATTCTATTCTGACTACACCCCCCCTCATTTCTAAGCAACCCATTTATTAAAGGGTTGACACTTAGTTATGAAAGCCTAACTGCCAAGTGCTTTCAAATGCAAGTAGAAGGTAGAAAGTCTAAACTCTATAATTGAATTCACTACTGTATGACTGGGCGTATGACATTATCTGTCAACTAAGGCTACTAATAGTTGACATCTGCCTACCTTGAAATGGTGAAAATGAATGAGATAATGCTTGAAATATGGTAAAGTAGGTAATAAAACTTTGATATGAATGAAGAATCTATTAATAACGTATTTTGATACATTAGTCGAAAGTTTATTAATCTCTAGGCAAATTTACAAATGTCATAGAAGTAAGACTTTTAGGGCATCCATTTATTCTTAACAAATATTTATTGAATACTTACTTTGAGCCAGGCATTCATCTAGTCATTGAGGAAATAGCAATGCTTAATGAAGACAAAATCCATGCCTCCATGGAACTTACATTCTAGTTACAAAAGGCAGACAATGAGCCAAAATGTAAAAATATATAGGATGAAGAATGTTCTTCTTCCACTGTTGGGAATAGAAATTTTTATGATAATGTAAAAAATAAAAAATAAAATATATATTATGATACAAGGCGCTAAATGTAGTGTAGAAAATTTTTTTTAAAAAAGCAGGAAAAAAAGGATACGGAGTGTAGGACAGGGGTGGAATTTTGAAAAAGGTAGTCAGAGAAAGTCTCACTGAAAAGATGACATTTGAATAAAGACCCAAAGGAGGTGAAAGGTGAGCCATATTGATATCAGGAAGAACATTCGAGCCATACAATTGTGTGTGCAAATACCCTAATACAGGACTATGCCTGGCACAATCAAGGAGCAGCCAGAGTATCTGGTGAGATTGTGGTGGGGTAGGAAGGAGGTTGGAGGGGTAATAAGAGGTAATATCTGAGAGGTAATAAGGAGGCAACAAAAGACGAAGACTGTGAAGAAATAAGTCATTGTCAAGGCTTAAGCTTTTACTCTAAGTGATATGGAAAGCTATTGATGGTAGGCAGGAATGAGGAGGCCACGAACATTAGTGGCATACAAACAATTTATTTTCTCAACCCAGAAAAATTTAATGCTATGTGATTATAGCAATAACAGTGATTTGGGCAGGCCAAATCCTGAGTGCACTTGAGCCTCTTCCACTTTCTTTTTACTAATACAGCAAAATCCTGGGGTGAAAGTCACTCTGAATAAATGGAAAAAATGAATTATAGACTATTTCCAAACAAATATAGTCATAGTACCTTAAATGCATATAACAGCAACAACTAACCTAACAGGAGTACCTAGTAGGTGGGCCTGCTTTAGTAAAGAGTTATGAGTGATTTAGAATTAGTCCATTGCTTGTGACTTTTTTATGCCTGAGAAGATTTTGTTTTCCTGAGTCATTGGAATGAATAGCCCTTCAATTTTGTTTTCACTATAAATTGCTTGGTAGACCTTCTAGTCTATACATGCTAAAAATGTTAACCTTCAGTCCAACCTCTGTCCAAATAGTGACAAATTCTGAATCACTGAAATTCAATGGATGAAAAGTTTCTGTAGTATTAGTGCCTGTCTACTCAGAGCCACATAGGATCCTACCTACCTAACAACCTAACCAAGCATAATTTGCAAAATGAATGCATTCCAAGGAACTGAATGGGCTACACAGTTGCCCTCTGGCCAGTGATAAGACAACTTCAATAAAAGTGAAGCTGAATGCTTTGCCATTGTAGACCATTGGCATTTACCTCTAGGGCTCTATCTCTAGTCTTCTTGAAATCCATATAGTCTAAAATTTGGTATAATAACAATAGCTACCGTTTATCAAATACGAGCTACATAGTAGATACTGTGCTAAGCTCTTTGATTATCTTGCCAACTTTTTAAAAGTATAAATGGTATACAAAAAACCATGAACAAAATAAATGTAAATAATTTGGTGAGTTTAGACATACGTATATACTCCTGTTAACCATCACCATAATCAAGGTAATAAACCTGTAAACATATCCAATCACCTCCAAAAGTTTCCTTGAGTCCCTTTGTTTTTTGGGGGTGGGGGTGGGGAATTTTTGTGGTAAGAACACTTAACATGGGATCTACCCTCTTGACAAATGTTTAAGTGCATGATACCTTATCAACCATAAATACTGTGTTGTACAGGAACTTGTTCATCTTGTAACTGTAACTTTATACCCCTTGAACAACAACTCCCTATATCCCCCACCTCTAATCCCCTGGTAACCACCACTCTATTGCCTCCTTGTGTATGTATGACTATTTTAGATGCCTTATATAAGAGGAATTATGGAGCATTTTTCCTGACTGAATTATTTCACTTAGCATAATGTCCTTCAGTCTATGGCCATACCATACCACCCTGCATGCACCCAATCTCATCTTTATGATGATTACAGCGTATAATCTTTGCAACAACTCTACAGAGTAGCTATTTTTTTTGTCCACATCTTACAGATGAGGAAACTGTAGAATCCAAGAGTTGAACTGACTTGTCCAGGATCATATAGATTGTAAGCACCAAAGTCAAGATTAGAGCCAAAGTAGTTTGGTTTTTTGACCCTAACCACTTCATGTACTCTAAATATCTATGTATAGTCAAGCATTTGGAAGTCCCAACCTAGGTCAATACTAGTAAGACTCACTGCTTAGATGATAATGTTAAATATGTGATTTGCAGTCATAATACTATGTGTTTAATATGACTTTCAGATTACTTCTAACTGTGCAAACACATTTAGCATCCCCTTCTTTGTTTGTAAAATGGGGAAATGAGGAAGAATATGTCTACCTAACAGGGTTCTTATAGGTATACATTGAGATGATATATAGGGAAGTACCTAGTGCCTGGCAAATATTAACTAATCCATATGTGTTTCCAAATCCTTTTGTATAACGTACCATGAATTATCTGTCCATTTTTATCAGTGATAGTCTGGGTGCTGTCCTCCAAGGACATATATTTGTAAATTCATTTTCAGGATTAGGGAAGTATGGGTTTCCCTTGTATCACTCATATTCCTTTATCCACTTCCTCTTTCAACCAAGAGCATACCATAAGTAGGTTAAAGTTTAACTGTGATGCCTTGATCACATAGCAAATAAACCAGTGTCCTTGATCTTCATCAGCACCAATTGAGCCAACGAGCATAGTCCCAAACTGGTTGGCAAAGCTAGGATTAATGAATGCCATGTTTAGTCCTTCAAGACAATGTAACCTCCCTCTTTTTAGCTACATTGTATTTTTATTCCTTTAAAGGGCACAAGCCCTAAAAGCAAAATCAGTTAAGAGTTGATATATCCATATCTGACACCCTGATCTTGGCTTTCAGTAGAGTGCCACAGCTTCCAATTCAGAACAATAAAAGAACTGTTAATAGAAAACAACAACAACAATAATAAACACGCATCCAGTTTGACTGACATTTGCACTTATTTGTAACAGTCTAGACATACTGTATGGGGTGTTATCCAATGTACTGGCCTTACCTAGGAATCATAATATGAGGGTTGCATGCCATTATTGATCTGCTTTCCTGTGGTCTTTCTAGATTCAACAAAAGCCTTGCTGTTCTCTTAGAAACAGAGGTCTGAGAGGGTCAGTCCTGTGTAATAGTCAATTATTAAATACGAAACATTAGCTTGAAATCTATAGCACATAACTAGATGAGAATGTGAGTTCCAATTTTTTTATATCAGGGTATTAAGAGGGTACAGACATTTTGGTTACATTTTATGTCTTTGCCGCACCCAAGCAAGGGTTAGAGGCATGCCCTTCCCCTCCACAATGCTCACTGTGTCCTTTAGTTGTGAGTTTATCCTCCCCAATCCCCTTATCCCTGGAGAATATTACTACCATGTGAGCACCATAGTGTTAATCAGTCAGTGCCAATTTGATGGCGAGTACAAGTGG
The DNA here is from genome assembly GCF_040939455.1 of Microcebus murinus. Classification (NCBI taxonomy): domain Eukaryota; kingdom Metazoa; phylum Chordata; class Mammalia; order Primates; family Cheirogaleidae; genus Microcebus; species Microcebus murinus. The sequence goes on along the minus strand of NC_134136.1, from coordinate 51,059,202 downwards.
AGCCTATTCTTCCGATCTTCTGTTACCTCACTTGGGATAATGGGCTCAAGTTCAATACTGGAAAATATAAGAGGTGCTAGTTCACTGTCATTTCTTATAATTGAGTAATATTACATTGTATACATATACCAAATTTTAATAATCCACTCATGAATTGATGGGCACTTGGGTTGTTTCCATGTCCTTGCAATAGTGAGTTGTGCTGCCATAAACATTCAGGTGCAGATGTCTTTATTATAGAATGTCTTTTGCCCTTTTGGGTAGATACCTAATAATGCTATTGCTGGATCAAATAGTATTTCTATTTTTAGCTCTTTGAGGTATCTCCAAATTCTTTTCCACAGAGGTTGCACTAATTTGCAGTCCCACCAGCAGTGTAAGAGTGTTCCTGTCTCTCCACATCCTCACCAGCATTTGTTGTTTTGGGATTTTTTGATAGAGGCCAATCTCACTGGGGTTAGGTGATATTTCATTGTGGTTTTGATTTGCATTTATCTAATGGTTAGAGATGTTGAACATTTTTTATATGTTTGCTGGCCATTATTTTGTTTCTTTTGAAAAGTTTCTGTTCATTGATTCTATGTTTAGTTTTAGAATCCAGTTTTGAAGATCATCTCGGCATTAGCATTTTTTTAAATCTATTTCTTTTAGAAAATAAGTTAGAATTGTGTTATTGACAGGTTGAAACCTATAAATGTTCAGTCTAGTGAATGTGTTAATATTTTCCAGGCATGACACTAGGTACTTCCACATATATTATCTCAATAATAACAAATTCACTATTCAATAAAAATGTAAGATAAAAGCAACTGCCTATTTGAAAAGCAGTTTTTCATTGTTTAGTGTGTTATGCACCAATTCCAGACATCAGAGAGCTCTTTTAATCAACCTGATATTTTTGCCAGCTTTTCAGTGGCATCCAGATGTTTAATTAGCAGAGTAAAGAGATAATGTGCTAATAAGAGGCTGAGAACAACGTATTGGAGGGAGAGGTGGTAGTGGCATCTAAAATCTATAGAAAATCTGTTAATATAATTTGCTGAATTAAGGGAGAAAGGGGAGCAGAAGGGAACTTCTTATTGAAACAAATCCACACCGAAAAGTTGGTCATCAGTGAAAAAGAAATATGTATACAGAGAAATAGAAATCAGGAGCAAAAATACACTGAACAAACAGGAAAGGCAAGACAGAAGCAAACTGCATTTTAAATCAAAGTAGTGTCTATAGTACAGGGAATTTGAAAGGACCACATATGGGGAAAAATATTTTTCCTGGGTGCCCTGGGGCTGCTGTTCCAAACGCCTACTCTCTTGGTGTTCCTGGCTTTCATTGCCCCCAGCTGTGGTACACCCCCCTCTCGCTCCACAGGAGCAGCCAAGTGGGGGAGAGAGAGCAAGCAAAAGATCTGCAGGAAATCATTGCCAGTAACTTGCAGCAGCAGCCTTAAGGAGATGGTGATGCATCTGAACCTCCCTATTCCACTGCAAACCAAGAGGATTAGCGCCTTTATATTTACCCTTGTTAAGCAACTGAATTAGAGCCACTTGCCTGCTTTAAGGACCTTCGAAGGACTTTAATTTTTTTTGCTTATTGGGCATGGAATGAAGTGTCCATATGCTCAGTTAATCACTCCAACCCCTTCTCTTCTCATGTAACTCTCTTAGAGCACTTCTTACATTTTCCCCAGTATAAGAATCAGCTGTTTACATGCCTATTTCTCCTACTAAGCCATGAGCTCTTGAAAACAGGAAAGGGGTCTTTTTTATCTTCTTACCTCCCCAAGCACCCAACAGTGTTTTGCACCTGTTAGATTCTCAATAGTCTCCCCGCCTCACATAACCCATGTGCCACACACACATCATTCCTCTACCAAAGAAGGAAGACTCTGTGTTACATTTTTTCTTGGTACAACAGTGGATTCAGGAATCCAGAGCAAATGGTGAAGCACCAGAAAATGAAACAGAGACTCATCCCATTCATATATCTCAGGTTTAGTAGTAGTAATAATTGCATCAGAAAACTGCTGTTAGGCATAAAGTAATCTTTAGTTGCTTCTACAAATTCCTAAGAAAGTGGAAATGTGGTTCTGCAATTTTAGTGTGCATCAGAATCACACATAATCATGCAGATTAAATATACATAATCCTGGGCTATGTAGAAATTCTGACTCAGTAGGTGGAGCTCAAGAATATGCATATTTCATAGGTTCCCCAAGTAATTGACTACACATTTGAAAATCACTGCCCTAGATATGTTTGTCACCATAAGAATCCTAACCTTTATTTTGAGGATTACCAGTAGACAACAATATTGGGCAGATTTTTTAAAAATACAAATTCAAGTGGCAAGTACTTGTTAATTGTGTGCTCATATGTTGAGGAATTCAAAAGAATTATAAGAAATCATTGCTATTCTGAAGGAATGTTCTCACTTAGGAGGAAGGCACCTTCTAAAGAGTAATACATAACAGAATACCCAGTATCTAAACTATAACTGTATAAACTCTATTCTCCAGTTGATAAATGATGGAGAATTCAGGAAAGAAAGATTTATGAACAAAGTAGTTTGAATTTCTCTGAGGTGCCATATGAACTCAGAGTGAGTGATAATTCATGAAAAACATGAGAATTTAACAAATTCTAAACTCAAAATATGGTCGATTATCTTTAGCTAGAGTCTAGATTTTTCTTCACTTATGCATATTTTAAACTATGTTGTTTCATTTGAAGCTAAATAGCAATATTGGTTTTGGGGTTTTTTTACAGATGGTCTGACTGACTGTGTGGACCCTGACTGTTGTCAACAAAGCAATTGTTATGTGAGTCCTCTCTGTCAGGGCTCACCAGATCCTCTTGACCTCATTCAGCAAAGCCAACCCCTCCTCTCTCAGCACACTTCAAGACTCTTCTATGATCGAATCAAATTCCTCATTGGCAAGGACAGTACTCATGTCATTCCTCCAGAGATCTCATTCGACAGCAGGTATGTGTGTGTTTATTTTATTCCTTAATGAACAGTGGTCATGTTTTTCCTTAACTGTGAAAGGAAGATATCTTTTAAAGATCAGATTACTTCTTATTCCACACAATCCACACTGATTTCTTTTTTAGGACCTCTCTGAAATGCCTAAGCCCTTACCAATTAATTAAGGGAAAAACTCATTTCTATAGCTTCTGTATCATAAAAGTTATGTGTTTATGTGGGGAGTCTATAATGACAAAAACAGGAGGGAAGTATAATTTTTAAATTTATTATTTAACTTCTGAGTTGATTCCTTGAAAAATTCTTAAATTTCCAAAGCTAAATTTTAGGTTTTATTCCATGATGAAAAATGTTTCCATATGAAAGAGTTGGATGAATTTGACATCCTAATGTGATATGCAAGACTTGTGAAAAATCTGTCTTCTAAGAAAGTTCAAATGCATGAATTGTCACTAAGGACCTGAAACCAAAGCCCAACCCACTAGGCAAAGTAATTTTTAAAAATCAACTTACTACATTTTTGTATCCATCCCCACTTTATCCCCCATCCCCACTACCCTTGCCAACCTCTGGTAACCATCATCCTGCTCTCTGTCTCCATGAGATCAATTGTTTTTAATATTTAGCTTCCACATATAAGTGAGAATACATGAGATTTATCTTTCCGTGCTTGGATTATTTCACTTAACATAATGTTCTCCAGTTACATAGTTAGACAAACAATATTTGATGGCACAGCAAAGTAGTTATAATCAACAATAAGTTAGGGTATACTTTAAAATAACTAAAAGAGTGGAATTGGAATGAATGTCCTAACACAAAGAAATGATAAATGCCTGAGTTGATAGTTACCCCAATTACCCTGATTTGATTAATTTACATTGTACACCTGTATCAAAACATCACATGTACCCTATAAAGATATAGAACTATTATGTACTCATAATAATTAAAACCAAAAAAAATTAAATTAAAAAAAATCAACTTATATGAAATGTAATAACATGAATTTGCTCATTGGTGTTCTCTGCTTCATCTTCAGCAGTGATGTATTTTACTAATTAGCACTAGATGTAAGTAAGTCACTAAAGTCAACGTTTCCAGGCCCAAAAATGTCCTCCTGTGTTCATTCCACAAGCTGATATTTCACTGTCTTCCTACACTATTGCAAATAGGAATTAAAAAAAAAAACACATGGAAACTATTTGTCTAGGATCTCCTGTCTATATCCCATTCACTCAGTTGCAGCCTGGTGGGAGTTAGCAGTCCCCAAAAATAACTTGGTCAAGAATTTATATTGATATTGGTGACAATCTAAGAAAATTCCAACTCTATCTTGACCTATACACAATAGAAAAAGGGGAAAAAAGATATGCATAGAAATCTCAAATATTCAACTCCCTTCCCTTCAGAATTGTTACTGAAACTTTTTCAATATTTTTATTATTGTGTAATTCTGACATTTTATGTCCCTGACAGAACCCAAAACCCAAAATGCCAATGCATCACAAGAAAGGGCTTTTCTGCCAGGGGATCTAGTCCAAGTTTGCCTTCTTCCAAGAGATTTAGTTATCCCCATTTTGAAGTGTTTCTCTCAGCTCAATTACAAACTCAGGGGTGACTGAGTGTAGGGTGTAGTCAAAGTAATTATTTGGATGGGGTGTAGTCAAAGTAATTATTTAGATAGTCAAGACTTATTTACTATATACCAGAGGAGCAAAAAGAACAAAAAAAACAGCTATTATTTCATTTATTTTATTTAATGTAGAAGTAAGTCATCAACTCTAGCTTTCTCCATGCTTAGAGAGAAGTCAGTCTAAAAAAAAAAAAGTAAAAGAAATAACAACCTCCGTGACATGGAGATGTGTTAAATGACTCACTGAACTCAAGTGAGGGGAGAAAGTCAGGACCTGAGAGAGACAAGAGACAAGTCATTGTGACCCAGAGCAGAGCATTTGAGCAATAAACTTAGAAAAGTCAGGACAAACTTAAACCCCTGCGGTTCAGCTTCATGCTTCAGCAGTGCTCGCCAGCCACTCACAGAGTGAACAAAAATATTACTTGTTGTGGTTAATGCCCTTCTCCTCCTCCTGGTTTGATTGAGTTTTCCTCATTCTTTTGTAAAACGCTCCAAGTTATCATTTGGCTCTGCAAGTCCCATTTAAATTCAGAACGATGGGTCTCCTTCATCCAGTTGTCTCGGCTATTACAGATATATGCATTCTGTCAGAAAAGGTACAGGCCTTTGCCAAGCAAAGTAGCTGAGGACAAGCAATCTAACTATATTTCCTCTCAATAAATCAACACATGCATTTTTACTTGGGGTATATTTGAGCAAGATAACTCCACCTCTGATCACATATATATAAATAATAATAGCTATAATCTCTTACATCTACATAGTACTTTTTAGCTTACAAAGCACTCAAAACATATGTTGTTTCATTTTATCCTCACAGTATCCCTGTAAAGTAGATACTTGTATTAAGTGCATTTTCTATGTGAGGAAACTGAGGTTCAGAGAGATTACATAGTTTACCCCAAATCACACAGCCAGCAAGTTTGCATTGTAGCAACTCCTGTAACCTTTCCATTACACCATAGCTGCCCCATTTCAACATGTCCTTAAATAAGCCTGATGACATAGACCAAATTTATACTAGATAAATGGTATCTGGGTCAACACGAGAAACTTAGAAACCAAGTGATTTTTAAAAATCCAGTTCAATTTAATATATTTCAATGATGTCATTTACAAACTTCAAATCAGTGTTAATGAACTTCTTCGTAAAAGAACGCAATTGCGTGACTCATGAAATGGGCCTTTTGATACATGTAAATTGTTCTTGAGTGCTTGTTATGTATCAGGTTTTGTACTAAGCTTTTACATGTGTTATCTCATTTAATCCTCACAAAAACCCTATATGGCGGGTACTATTACTATCTCCACTTTTCAGGTGAAGAAACAAGAACTGAGATGTCAAGTAGGTGACTTACCCAAGGTCACAACCAGTGGGTGTCAGAGATAGGATTTGAACCCAGGCAGACTGGTGCTGAGAGCCTGATCTCTAGACCACTACGCTGAGCTCCTTTGGCTACTTGGAAAGCTGGGCTAGCTAACCCTAAAAAAGACTTAGGACTCTTGTACTCACTGACTGTGGAGTTGCTCTCCTCAGAGAGATCTAGGACACTTATATGCCATAATCAGGTGAACCACTTTGTGTTTTTGCTTTTGCTGCATAATTGAGAGATAGCTGGGTAGGCAGGTGAAGAAAACATTGCTAAGGGGCTCATTTGCCTACTGGCAAAATGTGACCCATACAGCTGACTTGCTGCTGAGTGTTGCCACCATCAGAAGCCTTTGAAGCTAAAGATGGTGGCATACAGGTGACTAAGTGTTGCAAGGACATACAAAGGTTAAATAACTATTCATCCTTGTGCATCCAAGGGAGACTAGACTTTCTTGTTCTGAGTTTGCCTGTACTGTCATGAGAGGGCACATGAATATGTACTTCTGTGCCCCATGATGTTATAACAGTGTGAATGTGCAGCCTACCCACAATGAAGACCTTGGGCAAATGCAACTGACTTCTTACCATTTTTTTTCCTAAATACAATTTACCTTGTAGCCTGAGTTCCTTTCTTTTCTTCAATCTACTCCAAACATGACTACAAAGTAAACCACATATTCTACATGCCCTGTATGACTTATTACTTTTTAATAATGTAAATAGGTGAACAGAAGCATTATTGATCTTCAGTGTCTAAGCATTTAATCACTATTAATAATGTAAAAGGTTTTTATAAATATGTAAAAACAGGAGTACATTAAACTAAATGACAGCAGTAATTTGCAAAGCCAGACATTTCACTCGCCGTCACTAATGGAGAGGTGCATTTAAAAATCAAAATCCTATGAGGGTTCGTGCAACCACTGACAGCAAGGTCTGGCCAAACTCATTTGTTTGTTTTGTAACCATGAGAGGCGGATCCCCACATCAATCCATGTCAAGCATCTATATCAGAGGTTGCTTCAAATCAGCCCACAGAGGTATTTTGTTTGGACTGACATTTAGAAATCATAAAAATCAGAATATCTTCCTTCTCTTGAAAATTTACACAGCTTTGCAACCCTGGGCCCATGGGCATGGCATAGGTTGTCTAGAGATGAGGACCAGCTGCCCCTCTGGATGGGACATGACATGCCTCTCCAGGTTACCATTCACTGTTTCCCTTACACCTGGCTCACTTCCTTTATTTTCATTGTCATGCCTGGCCCTGCTGGCATTTGAGTTTGTGACCTCTGGTCTGCACAGTTTCTATAACTTTCCTAGGAAAGATCTTACGTGTTTTTTTTTTTTCTTATCTCTTTCCCTGAGAGCCTTTAAACATCCAATATTACCATTTCACTTAATTTTAAACCTTTACTATGCTGGTTTAAAAAGAGAGAAAAGATGACTGAGCATGAGATAAAATCACATTAATGGAACAATACTTCTACTCTTATTTTTTGTTGCAGTACCAGTGTATACCTCGTGAATAAGTTGGTGTACACTCTGCCTCACACCTTAAGCTAATAAACTCCTCTGGGACAGTGAATCTTAACCTATTATGTATTCTATCCCACCAATCTTGGTATCAGGTAACCAGGTCCCACCATAGTAGAAATAAAAAGTATACTTTTTATTAGAAGAATGTATATGTTGACAGGCATTTATTATGTTTATCACTTAGAATAAGTTTTAAAAAACAGTTTAAAGATCTAAAAAGTCCTGCTGAATGCAGTTATAGTGGCCTCTTCTGCTCAGCTTGGTGGAATGCCTACCCTTAGCTGAAAAAATTTCTAAAATTGGGACCAAACTTAGTACAACACTGAGCACATAACAGCAGTGTTAACAGGCTAAAAGATGAAGAGGTTAAATGAGATAATGGGGTTTTTCTAGTACTAACTTTCTATGGAGTTGCTATATCTCAATTTCTTGGTTCACACTGGGATGTACAACATTGATTAGCTCTGAATTATTCTCATTGCTAAATCTGAAGTTTTACAAGGACAAAGACCAAGTCTGATTTGTTCTCTCCTTGTTTTGAATATCTATTGCTGGGTAGAAAACTGTTCCAAGTAATGGATTAAAACAATTTAGTATTATTATAACTCATGATTCTGTGGGTCAGACATTCAGACAAGGCATGGACAGCATAGCTTATCTCTGCTCCATGATGTTTGAGACCTCAGTTGGGATGATGCAAATAGCTGGGGACTGAAACAGCTGGAATCTTTCTATATACAGCCTCTCTATTTGGCTACTTGGGCTTCTTCTGGCATGGTAGCCAGTATTCGATTTGTCAGAGCTATTATATGGTGGCTCAGGGCTCCAAGAGTGAGTGTTCAATAGACACGGAATGAAGATGTCAGTCTCTTATGGCCTGGGTCCAGAAATTGTCACAGTGTCATTTCTGTCATAAATTGTTGGTCAAAGCAGCCACAGAGCTTTCCTACATCAAGGGGAAGGACATAGATTCCACTTCTTGATGAGAGAAGTATCAAAGAATTTTGGCTATCTTTAATCTACCATACCACTGTATCCCCAGATCCGAACACAGAACCTAGCACAGAGTAGGTAAAAAATGAGTGAGTGGCTTGGTTGTAGTGATTTTAAAGTCTAAATGCCCTTCTCACATTTGCTAATGAAAAACTCATCTCAGTTGCCTCAAATAAGCCAACTCCCAAATGTGGAACCAGCCTAAAGGTAAGATTATAGTTGTCCAAATAGCACAGGAACAAAATTTATAAAAGATGAAGTGATTATATAGCAGTAGCAAAGTAATTACTCTTTTTATAACTTATGCGATATTCCACCACTGTCACAGCCTGCCAATAATTGACATCATTTATGACTTTGTGTAAGCATCAATAATTCTCCCTTCCTTCAATGGGCTAGATAATCAAAATTTAGTACCAAGAAAAAATTAGAAAATAAGCAGCAATATCAGGAAGTCAGAAGGAAGAATGCTGTTAACTGGCTCACTTTGGTATATGTCATTATTCCGTCTCATGAGAAAACCAGAGAAGTGCCCCAAAACAAATTGAGGGACTACAAATGCCTACTTCCCCAAGCCTTTGTCCTCCTTTACTACACCCTACTCAATAATAAAATCTTGATTCTTGCTCCTGATTAGTTATGATACCTGGTAACAACTATAATTATTTATCATAACTTGTTTAATAAAACATGCTTTTCTGTACTTAGTTAAGCTGGGAATTTATAACATTTGAAATCCTGTAAATGGCAAAACAAGTTATTGACCCAAGACTGAAGTCAAAGGAAGGTTGCAGGAAGATAGCCATTACTGCAGAAGCTGCTAATCTTTTATAAAGACTGAGACTTCAGAATAAACATACTTGACAGATACTAATTACTGTTTAAAGTATATGTTTTATTAAAATATTAGTATTTCTAGAGTAACTGAGGACCGTAAGTCCTCAGAAGGAAATAGCAGAGATATCAGAGATATCAGATTCCTCTGCCATTCTTAATATAATAATACTCTGCTATCTATTCATTTTTCAAGAGTTATGAAGGATATGTATTCATTCATTCATTCATTCAGCGGATATTTCTTGGGTACCCACTCTGTGCCAGGAATTGTGCAGATGGAGGTAAACAACAGAAACACAGCCCCATTATTAAAAGAGCTTACATTCCAGAGGCAGAAGGAGTCAAAACATCAAGTAAATACACAAATAATCAAAATAATTATGAATTGCAGTAAGTTCTGTGAATCATGGAACATCAGGTTTCTAAGGGAGCTTGGAGTTCATCAACTCACAGGTCTCAAATTCAACTGCTTTGATAGGGCAGAGAGGTAACCGAAATTGATGTAAGACAAGAGGTACTCTAGCAAATAGGACAAAGTTCATTAAACAATTATAGAGGTGAAAATGACCTGGAAGCTTTCAGCAATAACCCAAGGATGGGACTAATTGACTCAGGTGAGCATGAAGCGCTGCTAAAATTAACACACGCAGGAGGCTATTGATGACTTGCAAGACAAATACAAAGCTTATTTGGACAATGAACAGCTTAACGATGTGCAAGCAGTTTCGTCCCTTGACATTTGAGGCTATAAATAATTTTTTTCTACAACTTAAAATGTTTGTACTGAACATATAAATTCAAGGAAGAAAACAATTAATCATCCCCCAAAAAACCATTTACCAGAATAAAAACAATTCCCATTAACCACATTTTGGAGTCATTTATAACAATAGATCCTACAGTTTCTTTTAAGATAATCTATATTGGGAAAGATTAATCATTTCACTCTTGAGATTCCTGTACATTGTAATGTTTACTTGGTCCATTTTTTTTTTCATTCAGTGATAGACACTGTCCTAGGCTTTGGCCTCTAGCAGGCAGTCTCTTCCCCACACAGTCTAATGAGGAAGACAGACAATAATAAAAAAGTAAATGTCAGGATGGTGTAAATACTGTCAAGTGAGACGAAGAAAGGTTAAAGACAGAGAACGATCATTTTAAACAGAGTGGTCCATAGAAGCCTCTCTGAGGAGGTGACTCTAGAGCAGAGTCCTCATAGCATATCATTCATCTATATGCTTGGTGATCTTGGCATGAATGTTTCTTGCCACCTAGACCTTTGTTCACACAAACTGGAGCCTGCTTTTTACTTTTAGGGACTCACTGAATCAAGATTCTGTGACAGTATGTGCAATGGAAAGGTAAAACAAACCTTTCTCAAAGAATTGCTCCAGACTGGTTACTCTACTGGGTTTTACCGATAAATGGATTGGGTGCCAGCCCTCCAGGAGTGCATTGAGAGAATTTGAGTACTTCACACAAACTGAATAAGACCTAACAAGAGAAATCAGCAACAGCCCTAGACCACTTAGTCATGAAAGGAAAAAAAAAAATAGCAGATCTTCATTAATTAGTGTTGAACCTAAAAGAAATCAAATATCTTAAAACCACGTACCGATTTGGAATTATAAAAAAAAAAAAACATAAGGAAAGCCTATATATTAGAATATTTTAAAGGAAACACAATGTAATTACAGTATTCAAGCATTCACAGAATTAACATTCATGGTTTTGTCCATCTGCAAGTAACCCCCAGAAGGTCCACAACATAAACATTTGTAATTTTGCTAAAGTACAAATTTGAATCCATATGCTTTGTGTTTAACTTTTTTTTTTTTTTTTTTTTTTTTTTGAGACAGAGTCTCACTTTGTTGCCCAGGCTAGAGTGAGTGCCGTGGCGTCAGCCTAGCTCACAGCAACCTCAAACTCCTGGGCTCGAGCGATCCTTCTGCCTCAGCCTCCCTGGTAGCTGGGACTACAGGCATGTGCCACCATGCCCGGCTAATTTTTTATATATGTATCAGTTGGCCAATTGATTTCTTTCTATTTATAGTAGAGACGGGGTCTCGCTCTTGCTCAGGCTGGTTTTGAACTCCTGACCTTGAGCAATCCGCCCGCCTCGGCCTCCCAAGAGCTAGGATTACAGGCGTGAGCCACAGCGCCCGGCCTGTGTTTAACTTTTTTCATGAATCTGTTAAAGACCTCTAAGTCTATTTGTTAAACACATATTTCTGTGTATTTTTAATCTAGTAATATGGAAAACATTATACCAAGTATAAAACTAGGGGCTGATAAACACACAGTGCAACACTTACTAAATAAATTGAATGTACTAAGGACCGAGGAAGCTCTTTGTAGGGCATCAACATCCTCTCTTTGTCTTTCCATGTTGCTTTTCTTGAGCAACCTCCTTTGCTTGTCACCTCTACAGTTGTCCTAAGTGAGAAGTAAGATTGTTGCTATTTGCTAATAAAGCACTTTGATCTAGTTCATGTGAAAGGTGTTACGTGTGTGAAGATGGGATCTCCCGATTTGCAGACAACTATTTTGCCTAATGCTAAAATTCAGAAAACACATGTTCAAGACACATTTAAAAAATTACGAAGTGCTGAAGGTTCCCAGATTTGTAGAGCTGACTAGCTCCTGAAATCAGCAGTCAACACCTAAAGGTATCAAAAGGAAAGAATGTGTGACTTTCACTTCTTTGCAAATGCTCTTGGGCAAAGAAGAATGAAAAGAAATCAGAGTACAAATCTTAAAAAGGCTGTTCAATTGATTATGTGTAATATCTTGAAACTTAGATATTTTTAGATGCTTAATAATTATAATTAGTAACAATAATAGCTGTCTAAAACTTATCTCAGCATGAGTAGGTATTTTCTAATATTTTATCTATCCTACTTACTGATCAATTAGGATTGAAAGTCCAAAGGCTGAAATCCTTCTTATCTACTTCTGCAAGCCATACCACTTGCTTGCAGTGACTCTTTAGCTGGTTCTATTATCTCATTTTGTCCCTAGAGAGGACAGAGTGAATGCATGTTTTGGAGGAGGGGGGGATGTATGACATACTGTAACTCATGTCCGCTACATACCCTACACATAGAAAGTGCTTAGCAGTTGTTGAAATTCTACAGGTAATGATGTCCTATGGATAGTACCATCTTTGTAGGTAAGCATTTTCTTTTCATTTGTAGCCACATTATTTACATCTTGACTCAGAAAGATCTGAAGTACAGCTCAGGCTCTTTAGAGTCCAGGTCTAGAGACTTGCACTCCTCCACCGTGTATGAGCTGTGCTATCTTGAGCAAGATTTTTTAACTTCTCTGAGTTTGTTTCCTCACTTTGGAAGCAAGCCTAATAGTTATACCTACTTAGGGTTATATGGATATTAAATGAGATAAGGTAAATGTCTGGTCTAGTACCTGACTCATAATAAATGTTTAATAAATATTTTATTTATACTACATATATTTAATAATTATCATATATGTATGTATATATACATATATGTTATATATGTATATATTTTAAAGGCCTAGTTCAAAAGGTTATCATTTGACTCAGTAATTTTATTGTGATGATATCTTTGTGAGGTGATTGAAGAGAGAGGTAAGGGAAGAACTATTATTGCCACTTTACAAAAAGAGCAAATGAAGCCCAGAGTAATTCTGTTTCTTAGGAAAAATCACAATGGTGGTTACTAACAAGCCAGAGCTAGAACAAAGCTATGGCTAGAGCAAGGCCACAATTTTTCCTCTGTGGAGGGAAGAGTAATCTATGTCCAAAAGATAGCCAATAAGAAGGACCTGCCTGTATTTAATGACTATCCATTATTTGAAAGGCAGATTCACAGAGAAGTGACAGGAGAGGTTAATGAGGTTAACAAAACCCCATAAGCCTGATTACAAAGATAAACCATTTGAGTAATGTGTAGAATAAGCAAAAAACAAACCAAATTTTTAAAAAAATATCTAACTTCTGACTATTCAAGAGTTACAAGGGCTTATAGGACAAATATTTCAGGATTCAAATTCTGGACAAAAATAATCATGTGTCTAAATGAAGCAAACTGGCACTTACGCAGTCCTGAAAATGTGACTGTGTCGTCAGTTTTCTTATTGCTTCAAAACACTTGATCTTTTTCCCATTACTTTGGGGATCTCAGGCATCCAAAGCAAGCCTACTTTTGACAAGCAATTACCAGGGCAGATGGGAAAATAGCCACCCTACCTCAGGGTGAGTGCCCCCATTTTGTTTTACTTGAAACATCACTAGCCATGAGGAAAATAATTCTGCTTAAAAAGCTATCTGCATTTTCAATAGCACCACCTTTCCCAGAGTCCTAGAATGTTGATGGCTAATGCTCCCAGCTGCTTTTAATGTTACCCACTTGGTAGGTATTATTTATTTAGGCTCGTGACCAACTGAGTAGGATTAAATCAGCCTGCTATATTTAAGTAAAAACTAATGAGATTTTATTGGGTTTACATATGAACATTCACTACATTCACATTTTCTGAACATGAAAACTGGTTTATGCTATAATATTAAGTGTTTTCATGGTGCTGTACCAGCTTAGATAACATATATCAAAAATAGCATGTATCGTATGGAAACCCCCCCAAATATTTGGATATTAGCAACCCCAAATGCATTTAAATTGTAAAATACCAAAGAATAATTATATGATAATATATAAAGGAATAATGAGGTTAGCATGCATAAATTAAGCATTTGAAGAGGACTATTCATTCATTCTTCCTGATCACACAGGTACTGTTTAATTCCCTGAAGTAGTCAATTATCAAACAAAACTCTCGTGATAAAAATATAGTAATACACAATCCAGAATGTTGGCTTCTAATAAACTAACTGTGAGGCATCTGTCACACAGGAATCTCAAAGTAGTCACTGAAACCCTTGAAGCCGTGCCATGAGGGTAGGTTGTAAGCATCTTACAACTTCATATAAAAAAACATTTGAGTTGAAGTTCTACAAACCTTTCCTGAGCACATGCTGTGTACACCAAGCACTGGGAAGGACACAGAGAGGAAAATCACAGTCCTTGCCCTGGAGTGGCTATCTAATACAAAAGACAAACAGATCTATAACTGTCATCCAAGACAGGCTGTGACAAGTACAGTAACACAGGTATGAACACTGTATAGTGAGAATAATAGGAGCAGAGGAGAAATTGACACTTATTTGAGACAGATAAATTGGGTTAAAACACATTTCCATTTTATAATCTCTGGATTTGAAGAAACCCCACTGTTCTTCTTAATAGTCCAGTCACCCCACTGTCTGTTTCAACATGTCTCCCCAAACCACAGTTGCTGCAAATCCTTTTCCAGAGGCTTATATGGAAGAGTTAAAATCTAAGGTTGTGAACCAGTTGATTTTGCTGCCCTTATATGGTTATGCCCCCTGTTTCCCTCTCCAGGGGTTCATACATCTTAATTGGCTGAGTATGTTACGGTCTTGCTTTCCCTAAAGCAGAAGTCCTCAAAGTTTGGTCTTTAGACCAGCAGCATCAGCATCATTTGGGAACTTGTTAGAAATGCAAATTCTTGGGCCCCACACCAGACCTACTGATCAGAAACTCTGGGAATGCAGCCCAGCAATCTGTTTTAATAAGCCCTCCAGGTGATTCTGGTACACAATCAAGTCGAGAATCATTGGTCTGTACCAGAGAAAGATTATCAGAAAGGACTGAGGACCAACACCACAGTCCTAAAATTACACTCTAAAAAAAAGATCCTTTATTGATTATATGATG
The DNA here is from genome assembly GCF_040939455.1 of Microcebus murinus. Taxonomy (NCBI): domain Eukaryota; kingdom Metazoa; phylum Chordata; class Mammalia; order Primates; family Cheirogaleidae; genus Microcebus; species Microcebus murinus. Next base: position 51,044,057 of record NC_134136.1, on the reverse strand, counting down.
GCAATGGATAACAGGAACATCTTAAGCTCTTTGTCCCAATGACTCAGAGGTATTTGCATCCTAATAGAGCCCCCAGAAGCAGCAGTGCTTTAGCTTAACTGACACAGTCTACAACTGCAGGATTTAGGGTATGATAAACTCAACTGGCAGAGAAGTTGTGAGGGGAATCCTCCAGCCACACCTCATATGCAGCAAATTTCTGTCCCTTGAACATTTGAACCAACGGACAACTCTCAGTGGAATTTACAGGGCAGGATTCAAACATTTGTGAGCAGAGGATTCATATGGCCTCTCCCATCTCAGTCTTTCTCAATGCCACCTCTTGACCAGAGCTGTCAGCTGTGGAAAGGATTTCATCTGCTCCCATGGAGAAAACAGCCTAACCTGCTCACCTACTGCTAGATCCCTGATTTTGAATGTTACCCTTCAAAGTCTACTTATGCTCATGTTAGCAACAAAAGCAAATAGCCATAACTTTCCTAGCCCTGAGTCTCATTTTCTTTGGAAAGATTTTAATCAGAAATACAATGCAGTAAATTGCATCTTCTTTCAGCAATTTAGTTTTCAGCCTTGTTTTTCAAACCAACTTTTGTGCTTGAGGTTAATGTTGTTGTCTCAGGTGTTGAATGAATATTGGAAATTTGACACCAAAGACAAAAGACAACAAATAAAGGAAAAGGAGAATGGAACCAAGAGTTGATTGAAGGCTAGGGATAATTTGACTATGCCATGAAAATAGCAAATACAGAATGAATTAGACCTTTTGCATCAGAGCTAACAAGCAGCTTGTTAGTTAAATAAGCCTCTCGGTAAAGTGTATTCTGACTTGAATTTCCCAAGATGCCCTGTTCTTCAGACCAAGCTGCAAACACCTTTCAGCATTTAGTTAAAGTGGAGAAGCAATTCCTTTGGGGTTGCTGCTTTAGCATAGTGACAGCAGGTAGACAGCTTGGCAGCAGCCTGTATTCTCTAGAGAACAGGAAAAGAGACACTTGTGAGGGGCGATCTTCTTCATGCATGTTTTTAAAGTCACATTGGACATGCCCATCTAGGTTCAAGTTATCTTGCTCTAACCAACAACAGCAGGGAGAGGTTCTTGTTTTTAAAGGTTCAATAAAGTAAAGTATCCGATCCATGTCTGTGAATCAAAGGAGAGCCCCAGGCAAAGATGGGAAGCATGCAATGCCTGCCATTGAGAGTACGTGAGTGTGCATGCACGTCACACAAAACCAACACAAAAAACAGTTACACTGGGCACATACCTAGTGTACACATGTGCTGGGCCAGTTTCATGACAATCCAGACAGTAGCTTCTATCATCTGGCTTTAAAGGTTCAGAAGAGTTCTGTATATTATTGAATTGAAAGGGTTTCAGAAAAACACAGGTCTTTTAAGGACTAGGACTCAGGGTGAAGGTTGTTTTGATGTGGCAAAAATTTAAGAGTTCAAGATGTTTCCCTATAAAAGGCCAAGGACAGGCCAAGTAGGGCTGACTAATTTTGATGGTGACTTGAGGAAGCAAGGGACTCTCTGGAAAAGGAAACAGGGAGACACTACAGTGGAAATAAGGAAAAGCACAGAAAGTAGGATTGTGGTACTATCAAAAACAGACCTTTGCCATCCATACATACCTTACTCCTCAGCTGAGACGTAACTTTGGGAAAAGATGAGTTATACAGGTTGCTTTGGATATTAAAAGCATAATCACAACAGGTTATATAAATAGGGGAGACACTATGTTTTAGTGGCTGTATGAATCAGGAAAAACAAAGCAGATACAAGAGTACCATCCACAATTAGGAAGAAAATTGAGTTTAGAAACTGGGAGTGTACAAAATGGCAGTTGAGCTGAACAAAGTGGCACAATCCACCTTACTTGCCAAGAATATTACATGAAGGCTCTCTAATGGACATTTGGAGCTGATGCAGCCTGGGTAAGTGAGTAGGCTCAAGAGCATCTTTTTTTTTTTTTTCCGAAATGGAGAGTTTGCCTGAGAAATAGATTTTTTTTCTAGGTTTCTTCATGCAATGTCAGTCAAGATTACTTGCAAATTAAAAAGGATACTTGAATACTGTCCCAAAATTTAGATAATTTACACTGACGCTGGATGACTGATATTGGCCAAAGATTAAAGTAAGTACTAGCAATCCAGGAATAAAAAGAGCTAAGAGTCATTCTTCTGAAAAATGGATGACATAAAGTGTGTAAATAATGGGAGCAAATGTGGCAAGATACAGGGAATCTTAGAACATTTAAAGTCTAATACATTACAAAGGGAGTTCAATACTGATAAATGTAGAATAATAAGTTTTATGGGGCTTTATCATATGTTGTAAGTTTGTGTGGATCATAAAATATGAGGAATAAAAAAGTAGGGAAGTTGAAAGACAAGTCTGTGCGCATTATTTATGAATGATGAAGAGTGAAATGAATGAGAAGAAGAACAGGTAGACAATGTCTTGAATAATGATGACTTTGATGAGTCGTTATCACACAAATCTGTGTGCTTCATAAAATATGAGGAATATTAAGGAGGAGAAGAGTCAAAAGGCAAGTCTACTCAGAATGAGATACAGAATGAAGGAAGAGAGGAACACAAGGGAAATGCACAGAATAATGATGACTTTTATGAGGTTTTCACTCACCAGCCTGGATCCTTCATAAATATAAGCCGTATAGAAAATAAAAGAGCAGCAAAAAGAAGAGACAGGTCTGTGTCTGTCATAAAATATGAGAAAATAATGCCAACCAGGCTTGACAAAATAAAAACAAAAATAATTGAGCCTAGTACAGCTATGGAAAGACACAATGTCTAGATTACTGTGAACAAATAAAATGAGTGAATGTAGAATTGTCTTGTCAGTAGGGAATCAATAAACACCTAGGTAGGTGTTATTGTTGTAAAGGCCACCTTCTTAATGGGTGGAGGCTTGGCAAGTTCATAATTAACCTCCACCACACTCCCAAAGCACCCAACAGCATTTACGGATTGGAAAACAATGTTTAATTTCTAAATGGTTTGGCCTCACTAACACACAGTCCCTTCTCAGCCCCTCCAGATCCAATCCTTATGTAGTTTGCAGGAGATTTTCTTAAATTGTTTCTGCTTAATCTATACCTACCCTTGTCAAATATTGCTTTGTAAAGCCCTCTAAAACAGGGGTCCCCTGTTTTTGGGAACTCACAACTTATGGTGAAATTTATAATTATTTCATTATACATTATAGTGTAATAATAATAGAAATAAAGTGCACAATAAATGTAATAAGCTTGAATCATCCTTAAACCATCCCTCCTCTCCCTGGTCTATGGGAAAATTGTCTTCCATGAAAATGGTCCCTGGTGCCAAAAAGGTTGGGGACTGCTGCTCTAAAAGATTACTGTATAAGACCAAAGATACCCTTTTATTTTCATTTTTGTTACATTGGACTTAGAACCTGGAATCAGATCTGTCAGGATTAGTTCAAAATGCAGAACTCACTGACTTCAGATGTCTTCTCTAATAGAACAAATGGGAGTTCAAAATGATACAGAAACGGGGAGAATCAGACATGGCAAAGTAAATGCCAATATGCCATTTGCATGCCATATAGAACCATGATTTACATAATTCATAAAATGCATAGCTCACTGGAACGAATAAAGCCACTGATCTATGTCACAGAGCTAGGTATGTTGGTCTAACAGTTCAGAATATATACAAACACTAAGAGCAATGATTATACTATTAATAGCTTACCTTTGTGTGATACTTAATGGTTTCTAATTTGTGTTGGGGGAAGGCCTTATATAGTGCAGGATAAATCCTATTAGCATGACTTATAACCAATTCCTCTGATTGCAATAGAATTTAGTAGTGAGGCTGATTAGCTAAAACATATAAAACAAACTTTGTCTAGTAAACATCTTTAGCTTATTTAGAGGTGTTTTTCTTTTTCTCAAATGATCTTTGTGATCATGCACCTTTAGTTACTTGCCTTGACTTGCTGATTCTGTTAAAAGAATAAATAATCCCAGGGTGGAATTATTAGGGTTACTCTGGAAAGCCATGTTTGCCTGAATAACACATCCCCTTTGGATCCATGATTGAGCTGTCCTGGATACCCTGAATGCCACTTAGTGAAAAAACCAACATTGATGCCCTAGGAAAAATCATTGACCTTGCTCAACCTTCCTCATCTCTGCCAGCTCCAGCTATAAAATTCATGTCCAAGAGCTCAGGGCTGCCAAGACTAGGATTAAACTATGGTGAAAAAACTGTCCCTTCCCCCACAAATAACGACAAACTGGTAAAAAATATCTTTGTTTAGGAATTGTCCCAGGGCCCTCTTCTTAACCGCCAGCCTCCTGGAATTTGTAACATCTTATCTACCAGGCTAGAGCTTAAAATCATGGGCATTTTAGTGGACTATGTCTCTGAGATACAGCCCTATTTAGGGATTAGTTTAATGTGCTTGATTGGTTGGTTGTTTTTCTAGAAAAAGCAATTTGTCAGTGTGTATCAAGAGCCTTAAAAATGTTCATACCCATGTATGTAAATGCATAAAAAATGTACACGACAAATTGCCTACTGCTGATTACCTCTGGTGAGAAGACTAAGAAGTGGGAGAGAAGTGGCCAGCAGGGATTTTAGTCATATCTATAATGTACTTATGTATTAGCTAATGTAATTAATTTTAATTTTGATCAGAGAAAAGTATCTTTCCACAACTAGGACTCTCTCCCAAGGAAATAAGAAATTCAAGGCAGAAAAAATTAAGAAACAACTAAATGTCCTAAAATAGAGGGTAGGTTAAATGAGTTACAGAATACTATTTTAAGCATATGTTATATAATAACAAAATTATATATTAAGGAATTTCTAATTACACTGGACAATGTTGATAATATACTGTTAACATAAAAACATCTGGATTCAAAACTATACCTAGTGTGATGCTAATTTTGATGCCTATAAAAGATACACATACCCTCCCCAAAATGTTGTTAGTTGTTTCTACTGGTTGGTAAAATTATTATTTTCTTTGTTATGCTGGACTGTTTTTTCCAAACGTTCTGCACTGTGGCTTCTAGAATCTAGTTTTAACGTACTTTTATATTTGTCTTTGGTCTTGTGTTGCAGGCGTGCCTGTGTGATTCGAGGCCAAGTGGTGGCCATAGATGGAACCCCTCTAGTTGGGGTGAACGTCAGTTTCTTGCACCACAGCGATTATGGGTTTACCATCAGCCGACAAGATGGAAGGTATGTAAATATTGCTTCTGATCATTGCAGGAGCCAAATACTGATGTCTAGCCATGGGTAAAACCAGGGCTCGTATGATACAGTGATGGTAAGCCCATCTTCCTTCCAGCTGTATCTGGAAAAGTCGCTGGTTACATTTATTTCCTCTATGCCCCATCTAAGTCAAACCGAATTTCTCTTCTAACCCTTTACAATTATTCTCAAGTCTTCTTGAACCCCTGGCCATGTGGAAAGTCTTCTCTCCTTCATCTAATTCTGTTTATAAATCCAGCTACAAAGTTCAGTGAGACGATACAAATGATAAATGAGGAACCATGAAACTCTTAGGCTGTTCTTCTATGACAACCCCAAAATATTTCCGAGATGATAATGTCCAAAAGGTTTCTTCCAAAAGTACAGAATTCAACCACATTAATTAAGGTTGTTGTTTTTATTTTTTTATTATGTCCTCCCTAGGCTGTTTGACTAGTAGTTGCAACTAATGGACAAGCATAGGCAGCCTATTTAACTATAGTGATTTAACCTGAAGCACCAACCACCACGCTGTTCTCTAAGGGCTTCTCAAGGTTTTCTGAGACCTGGGAAGCAAGACCTCTAAGTAAAACCTTTTCATCCTGGAAAAAGATTTACTTGCAAAAACACTTTTGTTGCTGTCACTTAGACAGACATTTGTTCAGAATATTTGCGTCAATAGGCCCATGTGTCCAGAGTAAAGGTGCCTATTTATGAGTCTCAGGAATGCTGTAATAATGGCCTTGAGGTGCCCTAGTCTCTAGGTGGCTACCCTTAAAATGTTCTACTTATAACTAGCTACTTCACTACTCACAAAAAAGACCTGTTGGCTTGCCACTTTATCACAGTGTGAGAGACTATCTCATTTCAAGAACCTATAATCAAACTTTATTAGTCCTAACCACTTCAGAAATGTTAATTGTTCAACTTGGGCTGTACTGGATTTATTTTTCCAACTGCCTGTCAAGAAAGTGCTTGTGAAAATTATTTAAAGAAGATAATAAGGAAGAATTTTCTGAGTTGGGCGGTGCAAAGGCAATTTATGTAACCAAAGCATTTGTACCTCCATAATACTCTGAAATAAAAAAAGAAAACAAATTTTTTTAAGGACTTTAGTGAATCACATGAATTATTTATATGTAAATTATATTGCTAACTACTAAGTAGCCATCTATTCATTATAACAAGTTCAGCAGAGCTACTTTGGTAGCAAGTAGTATACATACGTATATATACACACACACACACATATATAAAATAAAGACTATTTCTTTCAAATATTCTGTAATTAGAGTTCTCTTAATTTAAATGGACCTTTCTCCCAGTTAGATTGAATGATGAAATTTTAGTAGTTTATTTACCAGTAACTGATACACAGAACTAGCTTCTCCCTTGTAAGCATCTTCAACTATGTGCCCATACATTGAGAAATGTATTATTTCTTTCAATAGAATATGCCATCTAAGACATTGACTTCTCATGACTTCTCACATAGAACTGATGGGCCTTCATGTTTTTTAGTTTGTATACAAAAGTTTCAGTGGAGTATTTGATACTCATAAAAGAACATGAAAGAATCTTGATGTCTAAAGAATCTAAAAATTTCTACTTCCAATTTACAGAGAACATTAAAAAGGGTAATTTTTTTTATTTTTGTAGTTTTCATTTTAAGTAAAATGTCAAGACCCTCCTCTGCTGAGCTCAATGTGAGAACTAGGTTTACGTAGATGACAGATACTAGCCAAAATCCCCTCTGGCTATAACTCTCCCCTCAGGCTCTATAAAGGGTGTAAGCATTCAAAATATGGGCCCCAAATGCCAAGCAGACTGTCCCACTATCATTTCTTAGACATAAAGTGGTAGTGTGCTGAGAGGTTCCATATATATGTCTCTGCTTGTTGCTACCTCAGATTGAGTAAGTACATTTCAAAAGTAGAAAATCATAAGAAAAATATACCTGAGAGCAAAAGATTATAGAAAGACTGAGATTAGCATTCAGATATCTAGTAAACAGAGTATGATATGCAAGATTCTGAAAGGCTCCTTCATCCAAATCTCAACCCCAGCAGTCTGTTGCAGTGCTTATAATTCTCACCAATGGTATCACTGCTTTGGACAAAGCTATCAGCTCTCTCAAAGTCTATGTTAAATACAAATATATTATGTGGGATGTAGAATCATTTACCCCAATAATCAACCACTTGAAAAAGTTAATTGACAACCTTCCCTAGCGAACCAGGAAAGCTCTATGTTATGGGACCAAAGTGATATATACCAAGCAGAAAGAAAGATTGTGGTGGAAGACTGAGCCCTTTAAAAGTATGAAGAGATTAGATATTTAGATAGAGAGGGGCCAGCATAGCAAAAAAGAAAAAAGGCAATTATTTTTTCTAGATCTGTAAAAAATGATGTTGGTTGGTATTTTAATAAGGATTACTTGAATCTGTAGATTACTTTGGTTGGTATAGACATTTTAACAGTGTTGATTCTGCCGATCCATGAGCATGGTATGGAAAAAGGAAAAGCAAATATTTTTGAGTGTCTACCATATGCCAGATGCTTTCATTAATGTCATTCCATCTCCATCCTCACAACAACCCTATGAGATAGATACCATTATTTTTATCTTCCCCATTTGCCAGATGAGAAAACTTATTAGACTAACATAGCTAATAAAGATAGAGTCCAAGATTTAAACTCACGTAATCTGGTTCTTATCCTCTATGATTTTCCACCTTCAGTTTAGCTATATAAGCAATACTCAGTAAAATGTTGAAAGAGAACTATTTATAAATAGTTCAGCTGATGATAAGCAAAATAGATGAAGTGATGACATTCTTAGAAAGTTCTTGAGAAACGTCAAAAGTCTCAAGAACTGTGTTCTAAAGACTGGAAGATGAAGAGAGAGTTTCCTCTGATTCCCCTGAAGGCAAAAATTTGTTCATTTATGGATACCATAAGGCAGAGGTAAACATTTTGCATAGGCTTCAATAGCCTTCCTCTATGAATAGGACTTGTTTGACCTATTATAGATTGACAACAATCTCCAAACAAACAAACTCTCCCTTGGGTCTTTTATACCCACTCTCATATGACATTATAACCTGCTCTTAATGACCCATGCAAATGGAGGTGATTTGTGGGGAGAGAAATTGCAAAGAAGTAATCATTCAGAGAGCATTCTATTTGGCACTGGAATGGTTTAGATGTATTTTTGGCCACAGATCCACCTTCTACCTCCATATCAATTAATGAGTCAGCCAGGCAGCATTTACTGTATATAACAGCTAGGTAGGAAGAGGAGAAGTATGTCAGTCAGAGTTTTATAGGGAAAAAAACATATATATAGATATAGTGAGAGAAAGAGATTTATTTCAATTTATTTCAAGGAATTGGCTTATGTGATTGTAGGGACTGGCAAGTCTGAAATCTGTAGGGCAGGCTGGCAGACTGGAAACTCTCAAGAAACAATTGATGCAGTGGTCTTGAGGCAGAATTTCTTCTTTCTCACAGAAATTTTAGTTTTGTGCTCAAGGTCTTTAACTGATTGGATGAGGCCCATCCACATTATCAAGGACCATCTCCTTTACTTAAATTCAACAGATTATAGAAATTAACTACATCTACAAAGTACCTCCACAGCAACACCTAGTCTGTGTTTGATTAAATAACTCAGAACATAACCTAGCCAACTTGAGACATAAAACTTAACCATCATAAGAAACCTACAAGTTACAAGGAGAACTTAAGAATCAGAATGTGTTCATGAAGAGAATCAAAAGCTGGTCTATAGGTCATTTGAACTACAAGAAAAGAAAGCATGTGGTAAATTTAGTAGAGCAATGGATCCGACTTGAGAAGAAAGTTCACATGCATTGAGTCCCTATTCTATGTTTGACCCTTTAAGTCTTTATCTTAAGTCTTTATCTTACCCTTATCTTAAGGGTCTTAAAGACCCTTAAGTCTTTATCTAGTCTACTCACTTACAATAGTAAGTGAGAAATAGTTAATAGTGGCTCCATTTTACTAATAAGAAAACTGCAGCTTGGTGGGGCATGGTGCCTCAAGCCTGTAATCCTAGCACTCTGGTAGGCCGAGGTGGGCGGATTGCTCAAGGTCAGGAGTTCGAAACCAGCCTGAGCCAGACCCCGTCTCTACTAAAAATAGAAAGAAATTAATTGGCAAACTAAAAATATATAGAAAAAATTAGCCAGGCTTGGTGGCACATGCCTGTAGTCCCAGCTACTTGGGAGGCTGAGGCAGAAGGATTGCTTGAGCCTAGGAGTTTGAGGTTGCTGTGAGCTAGGCAGACGCCACGGCACTCTAGCCCAGGCAACACAGTGAGACTCTGTCTCAAAAAAAAAAAAAAAGAAAACTGCAACTCATGGAGTTTAGATAACAAAGACACAAAGTTAACCAGGCAGAGCTGGTATTTGAACCCAGATATGTGTGAAGCCAAAAGCCACATTCTTTCCACAAAGCAAGATGCCTGGCCTACCTGCTTAATCTTTTTAGAAGTGAAGAATAATTCCCAGGTACATATTTTCTTGTTTAGATAGTTTATTTAGTTTTTTTGTTTGTTTTTAAATAAATAAACACTTCAGTTTTAAGGAGTCAAGAGTCAGGATTGGGTGAAGCAAATAAACTTGCCCAAGGGCACAGAGTTAAATCAACATAGAAGATAAACTAGAGGAAATGCTTCTTGACAAGTAGTGTTGGATTTTCCCAACTACACTTGCATTAAACTGCTCCTATATTATCATGAATTCAGCCCCTCTGTCTTAAACCATAAGCCATTTGGGTTTTCTTTTTTTAGTTCAAACCTAGATTATTTTCTGTAGTGAATGCAGTTCTTCAAATCCTCTTTTTGGAAACTGCCTTAGTAATACAGCTACTTAACTGAAAAAGCAACAGTAAAAAATACAGTATTATCCATCCTTTGTTACTGTCCATTTATCTTTATCTGGAAGATTTCTGCAACAAGATACAATTGGTAGTACTATAATAAATATAATAAATATCATCTGAAGAGAGTGGTGAGTTGTCCATAATTAAGTCTGATTCCCTATCAGGGCTTTTTATCATTGAAAAAGTGTTTTACTGAAAGATCTGTTTCAATGCAGGGAATTGCTTACATCTCTCTCCTGTGGATTTAAGTTGCTTTGAATATTAAGGAGCATCATATTGCCCTTTACCCATTTTTAAAGTATAATAATAATAATTTATCATTTTATTGATAAGGGGTTTATAAACATATTTTTTATAAAGGAGTTTACATTTTTCAAATGGTCTCAAGTGTATCAGCTCAAAGACATCATTATACTTAAAAGAGAAGCAAGGTAGAACCATCCAGTACAGAATGAACTGAAATCTGAGTCTAGTAGGCTCCAGTTCAAAAGTCTTGTCATAGATCACATCTAGAAATGAACAGAGTTGGCTTACAGGGTAGGTGGTCTTTGCTTTGTCAGAGATCTAGAAAGATTGGTCAGTGGAGATGGGCAGGGTTCATTATAGGCTGTCTTCCAAAAGGAAACCAAGAGCCATTCTGGAACAATCCAGAAATTCTAAATCTGGGGTTCAAGTAGAATAGGGAGCTTAAGAGCGTAGTCAGATGTGGGGAGTTCAGGCATGACATAGTTCAACCAAACTTCACTGAACAATTTTGCTATGCTGGAATCTTTCTCCAAATTCCATCTCAAAGACACCGTCTGGTTTCTGACACTATGTTTTTGACCCTGAACAAGATATTTAACCTTTTGGCTCCTCACTTTTCTTATGTTACATTATAGGAATTTTTCGAGGATGAATAATGCATTATATTAAAGATGCTGCTGAATGTTAAATGGTCGTCTATTATCTTTAGTGCAAGGGGGAGCAACACTGTCAGATTTGGCTTTGCAGAAATGCATACAGTGATTTTGTTTAAGATAGTAGTAAAACTGGTTTACAAATTCTGAGTGGATATCAACTGGTGATATAGAATTTCTTCTCGGAAGTCTACTGGATAGGGAAAAAAGTCATCAATGGAATGAGTATTTAGCTAGAGGGAATTTATAAAATGGAGAATACATGGCCAGGTGTGATGTCTCATGCCTGTAATCCCAGCACCTTGAGAGGCCAAGGAAGATGGATCGCTTGAGCCCCAAGAGTTTCAAGTTGCTGTGAGCTATGATGATAACACTACACTCTAGTCCAGGCAACAGACTATATATATATATATATATATATATATATATATATATATATACCCCCACACACATATCATATATATATAATAGAGAATACAAGTAGATATGGGTGAGTCCCCCAAAAAGGAAAGGACACTAAAATTAACCTAATTTTTTATCTTGAATTTTATTTTGATTATTCATTTGGTTGAAACTGTCTTATATTTTTTCCTTCTCAGCTTTGATCTCGTAGCCATTGGCGGTATCTCTGTCATCTTAATCTTTGACCGATCACCTTTCCTGTCTGAGAAGAGGACGCTCTGGTTGCCATGGAATCAGTTTATTGTGGTGGAGAAAGTAACCATGCAGAGAGTTATATCAGACCCACCATCCTGTGATATCTCCAACTTTATCAGCCCAAACCCTATCGTACTTCCTTCACCACTCACATCATTTGGAGGGTCCTGTCCAGAGAGGGGAACTATTGTTCCTGAACTGCAGGTAGGTATATTGGCCTTTGAATGTATGAAATCATAGTATCACGGTATGGTCAACAGTGTATAATGCCTAATTTTTTTCCTCTTGTTCCTGCCAGCCATATAGTGTGCTTCCCTTTATTTGAGAAACTTTCAAATGTAGCTTCTCTGGCACATGTTTGCAAGGTGATTGCCCAGGGCATTAGGGTGCTATCTGTGGCCATGAAACAGAGTAAAATGAACTAGCTGTCATGAGAATTAAACCCCAAATTATGATGTAATGAACACTGCACTAAAGAATAAAGTTAGCTGGCTTAATAGTAGTAACAAGATAGTCAATGAGCTTGGACTATTCATGGTTCTGAAACTAAAGCTCCTTAAGAAATCTAGTTTTCTTCCATTATCTAGTTTGCATCCATTGTCATTGTTTTTGGAAGTTATGACAACTTGTCTTGTTTAGCTATATTTAGTAAAGATAGTTTTCAAGCCTGTGGGTTTTTTAAAAAATATGTTTCTGAGTTTTCAAACTTTATAGTCAGGAGAAAATATTTTTTGAACCTTGATATTTTAGCATTCCTGAGAATTCTTCTTTATTAAGTATCCAATAATGTCGTTTTAATATCAAGCCATTTAAACATCTGTGGTACAATTCCCTTACCACATTACAGAAACATTTTAATGAGAGTTCAATGTAGAGGCCACCAAAATGGGCTCATAAATCTTACAGATCCAAAAATCAAGAAGTATACTCAAAAAGAAGCAAATGGACACTCCAAGGTTGAATTGGTGGTTCTTCCATCATCATATCCTCACCAGCTTTAGCAGTGCCCAGAGGCTGCCACATAGGAATGACTCACACAAAAATAGCGCTCTATAGAAAAAGCAGCCCAAAGAGCTACCCCTCCTGTCTTTTACATTGCTTTTCCTTAGAAATGAAGAAAAAACAAAACAGTATTTAATAAGCACATTTGATTGGTACACCAATTCCTTCACAGATGTCATTAGGAAGTACAGGTCTTCTTTCAGCACAAAGGTTTTCCAACTTATCTGGGATTGCATGTTTCTTTAGGAAAATGAAATACTAAGGTGGTAAATGTCATGCTATTCTTTTCCATTATACTTCCACCACCATTTGAGAAGACAGCCAGAGGGCAACTCTGATATCAAATGGCTAATGTAGAAGAAAAACTGGGCAAAGTGTATACAAGAGGAATTGTGTCCTCAGAAACAGGCGAGTGACTTAAAATCCTGTACAAGATGAGATACCATGTGTTTAACAATCAGGTCTGCTATATGCACAAGTATGGAAAAGTAAGAGGAGACAAGGTTCTGAGGTAAAAATGAATAAGGGCACAAAAATATCAGCACTCTCCATGTCACCATAAATGTGTTCAACAGGATGGGCTTTTTCTTCAGATGCATATTGAAAGATGAAAGTCATGAAACACAAGATTTGGTTTTAGTTAAAACCCTTGGTTATTTAACTTTATCTGTAGTGCTAAGCAATAAGCAATAGCAATTATTTAAAGAAGCCATGTGGTATTTTCACTCTGAGACCGACGTTTAGTATAAAAATTTGCAGAGGAATTAGTGGGAATTATTTGCTTCTCAGTCACAGATGCCAACTTGGAGCAACTTGTTCCCAGCCATTGGTTCATCCAGGCACAGAGAAGTATAGAAGAAAAAATTGATTAAAAAATTGGCCTCAGGGTCATTTCAAAACTCCAAAGAAAACGAATTTGATGGCATCAGTAAAGATTAATTCTAAGGAAACCATAATCTTTGTCATAAAATATCACTTGCTGGGCCTGTTTCTGGAGTCCTTCCCCTTAGAGAGTCTAGCTTGAATAAGAATTGCAGCAATAGTATTGTGATATATGACTTAACACTAAAGAAGATTTTGTGTATGCATATACAAGAAAAAGACCCCTTAATGGAGCCCATAACACTGAATTGCTTGACATTCAGCAGTGTGATCTTCTCCAACTTCTACTAAGCAATTTTTGGAACACAGTTGAAAGACTGAAATTGTTCTTTACACAGTCTTTCCTGGTAGGGTGAAAATGAGAGCAATCCTTAGGGTTGTGTGGATATCTTGTCCCCATGCGGATTTGGTGCAAAAGTTGAAACCTGTGGTCACACAATCTCACAAAGATTCGGAAACAAATGCCTTGACATCGTTAGATCCCTGTAGGCTCTCTCCTTTGGCATGTTTCTCAGACAATAAAGCATGCAATCACCTCATCTGCCTATGACCACTGCTAAGAGCCAATTTGGCTTTTGTTTTCTTTCAGGTTGTACAGGAGGAAATCCCCATTCCTTCTAGCTTTGTGAGGCTGAGTTACCTGAGCAGCCGCACCCCTGGCTACAAAACGCTGCTACGGATCCTTCTGACACATTCAACAATTCCCGTCGGGATGATAAAAGTACACCTCACTGTAGCTGTGGAAGGGCGACTCACACAGAAGTGGTTTCCTGCCGCAGTTAATCTCGTCTACACGTTTGCCTGGAATAAGACTGACATCTATGGACAGAGGGTTTGGGGCTTGGCAGAGGCTTTAGGTATGTTACACTCATTCTATATAAATAGCAGTATTATGTTCACAAAACAGAATATGCTAGTTTCATATTAATTTGTATTTGGAATAATTATTGATTTTCTTCTGTTTAAAGGATCTAAGGCATTTTTTTCATTTAAACACTCCCTTTGGGCCCATTTAGAGTTCCCTTTTGACACATTTTTGCTTCAAAATGATTTTAGTTCCCCTTTCATGATGGCTGCATACCAGTGGAATCACGCAATATCTGACTTGTAACTGTCTCCAGAGCTGAATGTTGCCTTCTAACTGTGACCTTTGGTGTGGCGTTCTTTAGGCCATGTTTTTGGATTTGACATTTAGAATGTCATTTCCACTTAGAAACTACAAAATTCTAACTTATAGGCATCTCCATTTATTATCTTTTATGTCTAAGATAGTTAGACTCCATTAACTTGTTATTTCTGTAGGTTAAATAAAAACTCATCCTGCCTTCCTATTCCTTTTGATTTTTTGTAATCTCAAGACTTTAAAACCTAGAATTTTATACATAACAGGGACCTTAAGAGATTTTTTAGGCCTATGGTTTTCAGATATGTAATTTTCTTAGACAAATGGCATTTTGAAAAAATTAGACTAAGATGGATTTGCCAGTTTTTTATTTTGTCAAGTAAGAATATTTTAAAAAGAGAAAAAAGCTCACTGTAATATACTATTTCCTATCACAACCATAATTCTAAAAATGAGGAATATCTTAACACCAAAAAAAGGAAAATAGTCTATCTTAAGAAATGACGGTAAGCAATCTAACCCTGACACTCAGAGAAAGAGACAGACTAACACCAAAGTCTTTATTTCTCTCACTCTGTAGAAGACAGGGAAAACTTCCTAAGGGACCTGGTGCAGGTCTGTGGACCTGCAGTTGGAAGCCATTGATCCTTGTGCCTTCAGGCAATATCTCATGGAAACCACCCTAGGACATATGAGAAGACTATTCTAAAGCTCTCCAGAGGAAACATTTTCACATACACCCTTGGAAGTGTCTATCATGGAACAACTCTCGTATAGCTGACCTATATTTTTTAGACAACTGTGTGTCAATTTTCTGTCTTTCTTTTTAAAGGAAAATAGAGAGAAAGAGAGAAAAAAAAAGACTAGTGTCCCTTCTCTGCCCAAGTGACCATCATATATTTAAATAATTAACTCATCTATGTTGGCCTTTGTTGGAATGCAAAGAACATAGACAGGTTCCTATTTCCTCAGTTAACAGAGAATTATTGTAAAGACATGTGAAAAAGTAAGAAAGCATGAAACAGCATCAGCAGCCTCACAGGCAGGCATCACAGACTTACAGCTCTGTTCAGGATACATTGTAATTCTAGAAGGCCAGCGTCTACTGTCAACTCAAAAACAGCTCTAGTTGTTCCTTCTGCAACAGAAGTCCAAGTCTTCCCACAGTGGAGACTTGGCCACATTTGTGACAGAGTTCATCTCTTCTCCTGTTGTACCAACTGCCTTCCTTTTCTCACAGCTCTTCACAGCCTACAGTCTGCAAACTTCCTCTGTATCTTGCATTCATATTTCTTTTAGAGAGAATATCATATCATGTCAGCCAGTCACTGTACCATATAGAACACCCCTGTAAGGCAGAACTCTACCATTAGGCTACCACTGAGGTCACTGGCCAGTCTACAGGGTCCTGCTCATTCCCTATTCCAGTGAGTATAGTAGTTAAGAGACCACCTCCCTGGGTTGAAATCATCCCATCTCTACTTACTATCTATGTGGCATTGGGAATATTACTTAATCTCCAAATGCCACAGTTTTTCCATCTATAAAATCAGTATCATAAAGATTATGTTGCTCGTGGGTTTGTTATGAATGATGATTAAATCATAATAAGGTAAGTAATATAAAGTGCCCAGCACATTGAAAGCACTCAACAGATGTCAGTTATTGGTGTTGTTTTCTTCAGTTGTGCTATCGCCAGGATATTGGGATCACATGATATAAAGCATGGAGCCTATGCAGGTGTTTATTGCCTCAGCTTCTCTAAGGGGGCTGTGGGTGTAACAGGCAGACGCTCTGTGCTACTTACTCTTCATTTGCCCTCCCTCACACACAAACACACACACGCGCACACACACACGCACACACACAGTCTCTTTTCTGCCCCCCTCTGCTCTGAGAGGTTGGATTCTTTTTTTTTATTGTTTTTTTATAATTTTTTTTATTTTAGCAAATTATGGGGGTACAAGTGTTAAGGTTACATATATTGCCCATGCCCCTCTCCCCCCTTGAGTAAGAGCTTTAAGCATGTCCATCCCCCAAACGTTGCACCTCTTACTCATTGTGTTGAGGTTGGATTCTATGGACTGCATTGCCTGGACACCTTTGCCCTCTGGCTTCCCATTTGATTTGGTCAGTGAGTGGCGCCATCTGGAGACTACAGGTTGGAAGGAGAACAATGTCAGATTATGTATCCCTCTCCCTGCTTTACTGCAGTTCTGGTAGTGACTACATTAGAAGATAGCAGCTCCTGCCAAAGAGCCCCTCTTCCAAATCCTCAAGCTGTCTCTGGTCTTGTGTATCATCTTCCACTCTTTTTTCCCTTGCAAGTCCAGAACGCTTCACACTGTTGCCAGCCCCTGGGCAGGTCTCCATCCCTTGTGGATTCCCTTAACTCTGCCCATGCCTTTGTTCAAACTCTCTGCAGTGAACACTTATGAGTGTGACATGTCATTCCTGCTGGGACTCTCACTGAATCATAGTCAAAGCCTCAAATTCTCCTCTCCAGGATTATATCCTATGGCATTTGGCTTCAGCAGGCAGAATAATCTAAAATTCCTCAAACTTTTCTCTATAGGTCTTTATTTCCAATTCCTTATGACCCTCCTCAGACCCCTGCTGGGTTTGAAGGTTCTATTTTGGTTTTGGTCTTTACTTTTTTTCCTTAAGTTATGACACTTAGATATTTACCCAATACTCTCATGAAAAGCTGACCAGTACAGTATCTAGTAGTCATTTCTTGGTAGGGTTCACATAAATGTAGCTCTACCTCAATTTTAAAAAATAACAGCTTTATTGAGATATAATTCACATATCATAAAGTTCACCCATTTAAAGTGTACAATTCAGTAGTTTTTAGTATTTTCACAAGGTTATACAACCACCACCAATATCTAATTCCAGAACATTTTCATCACCACCCCACAAAGAAAGCCCATACACATTAGCAGTCACTCCCCACTCAACCCTCCCCACTGGCCCTGGAAACCACTAATCTCCTTTTTGTATGTGTGGATTTACCTATCTAGATATTTCAGAGAAATAGAATTATATAACACGTGGTCTTTTGTGTCACTTGGCATAATGTTTTCAAAGTTCTTTCATGGCACAGACTGTATCAGTACTTCATTTCTTCTTATGACTGAATAATATCCCATTGTTTGGATATACCACACTTGATTGTCGATTCATCAGCTGATGGGCATTTGGGTTGTTTTCACCTTTTGGCTATTTTGAATAGTGCTGCTATAAACATTCATATACAAGTATTTGTTTCATTACATGTTTTAAATTCTTTGGGATATATATCTAGAAGTAGAATTGTTAGGTAATATGGTAATTTTGTGTTTAACTTATTGAGGAACTACTAAACTGTTTACCACAGTGGCTGCACCACTTTAGCAACCTCACTTTATATATAATATGTGTTACATCTCTTCCTTTTAAATACCTTCAGTGCTAAAGATTCTGAAATCTTCCTTCTTGTTCTAGTTAAACACCCTCAATGACTTAGCTTCTAACATGTCCATTGCTAGTTGAGTAAACAACTAAAACACAAATATAAGCAAAGACTTTATAGTATGGACACCAGTGATGAAACCTCTATTCCTATTGTTTGCTTATGGTGGTTTCCTATTTCTAAAATTCCTAGTCAAGGCTATCTCAAGCATTCTAACTATAAAATGGCCTTAACTAAAATGCTATAATAAAATATATGTTGTTGGGTTTTTTTATGAGGCTAATAATAGTAATAAAAGCAAAAGACAATGGAACCACTCAGAAATATCCAAAGAGGGAGGAAAAAAATGTTCCTCATGGTATTTTATGTGCACCTGTGGAACACTTTTTTCTTAGGATGAAGAAAGACAACTGGCGAGGCTCCCAAGGAAAACAGCCAAAATAATTGCACCTAAGATGGAATGTGGATTATTTACCTTGTAGGAAATGTCCCTGATAACTCAATCACGGTTTTCTAATACTTAAAAGGGATTTTATTTACTCTGTAGTCTTCCTCTCCATCTCCATGGAGACTAAGAGAATTTTCTGACAATGGTTAAACATTTGAACAGGTGGTAGAATGAAGTTGAAGGATCTACTACTCTGAAGATGGATTATGAAGCCTCTAAGAACACAATAGACAATAAATAGTTCAGGCAATAAATGGATGGAGACAAAGGGAACAAATATGTGACCATTGAGCTGATACCTTAATATCTATGATTGAATCTAAACAAACAAAGAAGGAAACATTTATTTGTATTCCTGGTGATATCTTATAATCACTTAACTGATATGGGAAGAAACAGACTGAATTTTGCACCAGATATTAACAACGGTGCTGCACCTGACACTTATTAGATTTGCTTCAGATTTAGAAATGCTAGTATAGCTATTTCGTAGGCAGAATAATAGCCACCTCCCCAAAATGTCCATCCTTGAAACTTAGGAATATGTTATGTTGTATGCCAAAAGAGAATTAAAGTTATAGATGAAATTAAGGTCGTTAGTGAGCTTCTGATTTGAGATTAGAAATTATCCTGGACTATCTGGGTAGGTCCAATATTATGATAGGAGTACATAAAGGTGGAAGAAGTGGGGAGCCATGGAGGTCAAAGTTATGGGAAGATACAAGTATGGAATAAAGGCACAGAGAGATGCAACATTGCTGGCTTCAAAGATGGAGGAAGAGATCTATAAAGCAAGGAATGTAGGTGGCCACTAGAAGCTGGAAAAGGCAAGGAAATGGATTTTTTTTCTTAGAGCCTCTAAAAGGAACTCAGCCCTGCTGACACCTTGATTTTTGTTCAGTGAGACCCATCTGAGACTTCTGACCTTCTTAACTATAAGATGCTAAAGTTGTCTTGTTTGAAGCCTCTTAAGTTTGTGGTATTTGTTACAGCAACAGTGGGAAACTCATACAAGTCTTGACCAACATTCCTACAGTCCCAGTTATAGCAAAGATTTTGGTTACAACTGTGGCTAGAAAGGTCTCTCATTCTTCTTCCTTCCTGTGACAGTAAAGTATGAATCCCTGGCCCACCCATTTCTGGGTGATGCAAAGGAGGGGTTTCGATTTAAACAAACTGAATTTGAAGTGATGGTGAATATCTAAGTTGAAATGTCCACTTAGTTTAAAATGTGGGACTCTTGTTTGCCACATAGCTCAGCTATGGGAAATTGGTGTGATCTCTAAGGGCTAGAATGTCACAAAAGAAGAATAGTGTTGAGAGACAGCCAAAATGAGAAAAAGAGTGCTTGAGATCCTAGGGTATCCCACCATTTTTGGTAAATAAACAGACTTTGCAACTGGAGGAATGATACCAGAGTGAATAAATTACAAACAGAGGTTGTGTGAACTCCTTCCTTGGAGAAGTATCAATGGCAACTGATAAGATTGATTAATCTAAGTACAATATTGATCAAGTGGAAGAAGAGTAAAATCACCCCCAGGATTCCAGTATAAAAACCACAATCACTAGTTCATCCAGCTTAAAGATTTTGTTGTCTGATGCATGGACAAGACTCCTCTGCTAAAAACTCCATGTGAGCATTTGAAAGAATTTGGCTTTAGTGCTTTGTGTGCTTTATTCTCTGGCTCTAAATAAGGTACGATGTCTGGAAATCATTGTATTTTATTTAGTTTCTTTCCCAACTACGCTGCTTGCAAAACAATGTAAAAAATCATTATTGTTAAGTTCACAGTGCTGTTAAAATTCTAGAGACGGCTTATTTAATTTGACAAACTGGCTTGTTCAGGGGCTCTGATCTGCATCCATTATGTGAATTTTGTCAGAATAATTCCCGATGTCCGCCTGTGTCTGCATACATTATCAATATGTAATAATGCATTCTGCTTGGTCTTTATTTTAATTAAATTAAATTGCAGTGGTTTGGAGTCCTGGAAGTTCAGGAAATCAGCCATCCTTTAGTAGCACTGCTATAAACAGTTCTATTTTTCTTCAAGGTTATTGGCAACAACAATTGCATAATTATTTAGTACAGTACTTTGGCAAGAAAGAATGGTGTTTCTGGGAGAACTAGACTTCCTAAAGGTTCACAACACATAGGAGTCTGTCTAAATTGTGTTAGAGAGAAACGGGGGTACATTAATAGTAATAGGTGCTAAGCTACGGTTGCTTTGTGCACACAAAACATTCCTGAGAACAATGCTTTAGTGTTCATAAATTTCCCTTCAGTAAAACCTAAACAAGCTGGGCAGCCACAAAAATAGCATCCACTGCCTCTTTTAATAATAAATGGGTAGTGCTTTACAATTTGCAAAGTACTTTCACATACATTATCTCATTTTAATCCTTCTAACATTCCTGCCTGGTAGGCATGGCAGGATTAGTATGATCTTCATTTTGCAGAGGGGGAGACTGAAATTCAGAAAGAGAAAGGGACTTGCCTCAAGTCCTATACAGAGCAGGGATTCAAACTCAGGGGTCCCAGTCCTGAGTTCTGTATGCTTTTCATTGCTGCCTCTCTTCACTAAAGTGACCACCCCACCTTACTGAGTACCCAATTCAACGCCCCAGTGGTTTTCTGTCAGAGAAGCTAGCAGGGATAATAATCTTTCATCATTTCTCTCCACTCATGAATTCATAATCGTTAACTGAGAGCCGGGCTGTTTTATCCATTCAACTTTATAGGCACAGTGCCAAGGATATGAGTTTTTCAAGGACCTACAAAATGTTTGCGACCTAAAAAAACAAGTTTATTGACACCAGAATATGAAAAGAAAACCTAAAAATCAACATTAATAAATGTTTAAATAAGTGTCTGCAAAATGGAGCATTATTTCAGCTTGTCAACTGCCACTCAGTTTCACACTTACATATGAAATATGTTTAATGCGAGATAGAAGTTGTATACATTTTGATATGTCTGATAAGATGTGAGACAGGACCTCTAAAAGCAAGAGTGCCTGGGACCTAGCAAGGTTTTCAGATGGTGCTCACTAATACTCTGGTAAGCAAGTGATCTTGTGCCCATATCAAACTGCCGGACACATCCATTAGTAGATTGTGCAATCCATTTGGTGAGTCAACCAGAATTTTTTTTTTAAATGGAGTAGAATGTAATGGGATGTAATAGAACCAAGGTGAACAAAAGAGAAAATATCAGAAAGTGATGCCACTAAGAGAGTACTGTCTCGGAAACTGTTGTTTCAATTATATGTACATATATGTGTGTGGGGGGGTGCGCGCACGCGTGTATCTCCCCATGTGCATGCTGGGTCACAATTAAGAAATTTTTTTTTCTTATCATGACTTTCAGGCCCAAAAGTTTGAAAGGTATTGGTAAGATGATAAGCCAAGAAGATACAAAAATTGAATGATTTATCAAATTATGTGGCTTATTTTCCAAGGCAGCAAGTCTTGCCTCCCAGTATCCCTTCAATATTGAGTGACCATATAATTCATCATTCAAACCAGATGTTTTTGAGAGTAAAAGGAGATGCTCTTAATAATTACATTTAGACAACAACATAACCAGGCACTGTTTTGGCCAACCAAGTTACATGGCACTGCTGCTTCAAGGCTATCCCTAGCTTCCAATTCTTATCTCTTAAATTCTAAGCAAATAAAAAGTTATTTATTTAGCAGTTATAAATTGTGGGTCTTCCCCTTAATAGTTGTGATCTAGCATAGAATACAAAAGCACTTGCCTGTGAGTCACTGGGTTTGAGCTCTGGTTCTGCCATTTACTAGCCAAATGACCTTGGACTAGTAACTTCACTTCTCTGAGTTTCTATGATCTCTTCTATCAAACTGGAATAAATATATCTTCCTCATGAGTTCTTGTGAGTCTTTAAATTAGATCATATAGAAAAAATGTGCATAACTGTTATATGTTATACAAATGTTAGGTCATAAGACTTTTGCAGTAATTATTAGGAAGACCGTGGATAAAAGTTCCAAAAGTTATCTTTCAGGGTATAGCCTCTCTCACACATGACAAATTATCCTGCCCTGTATAGTATCCACTGTATCAGCAGTGCTTAGCAGATCACTTGCCTGGCACATAGAAAAACTCAGTGGAGGTTTGCTGAGTCATTAAATAACAGCACCTTACTTTCCATTACATTATTGCATCCCTTTTAATCAATCACATTGTTTCAAAGTATAGCCAGTCCATTTTCAAGGTGAATCTATTTCTGAAACTGCTCCACCTCACCCCCCAAAATGCCTAAATATTGCTAGAGAATAGTAATCTGTTGTTTTATTTTATTATTGGGCGGGACAGGGAGGGTTACTTTTCTTCACTTGTTTTTGATGCAATAGAGAGAAACTGACTCCTTAGCCATCCTGACCTTCTTTAGATCTCCCAAAGATACCGACTCTCAGGTCTTGTACACATGCTGCTCTCTCTGCCTAGAATGTTTTATCCCTTTTCTCAATAAAGAGGCTTTTCCTTGCCTCCCCAGTCCAACATACTATAAATTCTCTGTTATGCTTTCTCATAATACCCTACATTTTCCCATCATAATATATATCACAATTTATATGTGTGTGTATGTCCTTGTGTATCTGTTTCTTCTTTATATTTGTTCCTCTCACTAAAATGTAACCCCCTACTGGAGAGAATGCTGTCTTGTTCTGTTTTGTACAACCTGGTATCCCCAGTGGGCCACATAGTGCCTATCAACAGGAGGTATCCATGAAATAGTACATATCTGTTGAATAACTGAACAAACAAATGAATAAGAACGGAGGCGCAGAGTGACCCCTTAATCTTGTCTATATAATGGGATGGCGAGCCTACCCAAAAGACGGGAGAACAGTGCACAGGTACACAAAGGCACTCACAAATGCATACGTGAGCCAGTATATCACTCTACCTTGGCAGCACATATGTCCTCCAGGTTGGTTTGTATGCAGCCAAGCTAGGCTTGGACAAAGCAGCCAGAAAAAGGTTTCATAGTAATAGGTTTCAGTGTACAGGACGTCTTAGCAAAAGTGTTGCATAGCTACCTCACTTCTGGATCCTTTTTGGTTTTTTCTGCCTATACTTTCTCATTATTCAACTACCTCATTCTTTATACCATCTTGTTTATCTCTTATTTTTGTAAATAGGTAGGACACAGATCCAAATCAAATCCAGTGATTCACTAAAAGGGTAATACATCATAACCAGGTAGAGTGTATTTTAGTACCACAAAGATGATACATTAGGAAATCTATTGTTATAATTCACTATCTTAATAGATTAAAGGGGAAACCTATGTGAATATTTCCATAAATGCCAAAAGGCACTTGATAAAAATTCAACACCTGATTCTGTCACTTTTACTAAGCTAGGAATAATGGGTAAACAAAGCATCTTGGGCCATTGGGCAATGTGTCAAATTGAGGAGCCTCTGGGCTCATCCTATCCTAGGATAAATCACTAGAGAATAGGAAAAGATAGAAGAAGCTCTGAGAGCAGGTACCTGTTTTCAATAGATAGCATTTTATCTACATAGTCTTGGTGTATTGTTGCCATGGCCTTCATTTGGTTCCTTAGGTCTTTTGTTGTTGTTTTTTGTTTTTGCTTTAAGCTAGCATTTTAAAACAAAGAGAAATATTTATTGTTCTATTTGATGATTCCTTTTGGAGAAGGTTTTCATTTTGTTGCTAGTTACCTTTTAAATGTCATGAAATTATTTTTAGATGTTCCTTGAGTTCATGAAAGTAAAAAGGAAATTTCTCGCACTGACTATCAGACTACTTTTAGTTATCTATTGCCTTCATAAATGCAACCATTATGAATTTTGAAGCCTTAGCCTGAAGCTGTTGAAAGTCATCTGCTTAATCTTGTCATATTTCACACATCAGCTTCTTTGCATGGCGTGTTTACCTTGGCTACCTAACGTCAGTCTCCTATCCTACACCTTATAGATGAATATCACAATAACTAAGCTGGGTGTCAGGGGCACTGTGGCCTCAGCCTTCTTGCAGTCCTTATGTCATAGAAATGCTGCTGCTCTAATAAGTAGAATAAACATTTAGAGTTATTTTTCCAATGTCAAATGGCTTTGGGGGAGCACACTACAGTCTTTCACTCAGTCGTCTTTACGAGTTAGTGTAATATTAACAAGATGACTAGCAGTGAAGTCAGAGGTGCAATCCTGTGACCAGAGGACAAAATCCTCTGCAAAAGTAACAAGCCTATCTTGACAATCAATTATCCTTGGTTAAGAAACATTATATTAATATCTCTGTGTAGAGGTGAAAAAGAGAATACAGGAAGGCAGAAATCTAGATGGAATTAGGGGTGTCACAAGGGATGTGATCACATGGCTCAGAGAAAGTATTCTTCCAAATTAATGGCTCTCTCTCTCTCTCAACTGCCTTCCCAATCTCTGCACGCCAGCCCAAGCCCTCTGTGCCAACCCCTGGAAAATGTAGTCCACGACCCCTTGTCCACCTATCCTTGCTCATTGCCAGTCTAGTCTACCTTCTGCAGCTCCTCTGAAATATTGATGAAGATTTTTTTTTCCTTCCTGTTATACTGTTCTCCCTACTTCTCACTCCAGAGCGCCAGAGGCTGAGTTGGTGCCCTGCCCTGTGCTGTGTTGGTGATCAGATGTGCTAGGCAACAGGCAGCCTGGGAAATGGTAGTGGTCCACTATGCTTACTTAGCTGAGGCTCAGCTGTCACAGTATCAGGCCGAGCGTGGTGTCACGACTCAGCATTTTCAGCACCAGCCCCAATATAGCCCTTCCCCCCCATATTTAATTATTAATATATGAAAAAGAGTAGTCATTAAGTACCTTGCAGTCTGCTTCCATGAGGGGAAATCTAGGATTGGTTGCTATTATATTTGCCAGTTCTCATGAATGTGCAGAGAAGCTCAACTCCATGGGGTGAAATGTCTGCCTTCTCATAAGCTGATTGCAAGTTCCAGGATTATGTTAAAGTGGGCTGCTGTTGGGAAGAAACTTCGCCTTGTTACTCTGAGCAAGGAGCCCCATATAGAAATACCCCAACACACAGCTATTCTCATTAAAGTCACTTGGAATTTTGGGCAAGTCTTAAGTATAAATTATAACTTTATTAGCTCATAGAGGTTTCTTGGGAGAAAGTAAATCTAATAAAAATTAGAGGAAACTTCCTAAGTGGCTACCTTGTTGCTATTTGCTGTGACTAGGGGAAAAAAGTAATATAATTTTGGGGTTTGCAGCCAATGCACTTTTTTGTTGTGGACTGGAGAGCAATTCAGAGAGCAGATAGGAGGAGGTGAAAAGAGTACCGATGTCTCATTACCATTGCATTGAGAACTCTTTAACTAATGCTTTATGTAAGCATTTCCTGCTACAGAGTTGGGAGGATCTTTAACTGTTACTGAGAGGGAAAAAGAAGGCTCCAAACCACCATCAGAGGTCACTAGGGCACACTACTTATTTGCAAAACTGCGCAATCACCTTCCGGAGAAGAGATTCTAGGGGAGCTCACCAGGCTTACAATGTACAGAAGGCAGATCCAGTAATTGCCAGGAGTACTGTGGGGAAGGAGATGATGGCTTTAAGGGAACTTGTAATTATTGTTGTTGTGATTATTTATTAATCAAGACTTTTAAATGTTGGCAAGAGAAGCAGAAACCGTGTTATTCTACACACCAACATGGCCCTTAGTGTGCTCTCTAACCACCTGATTTTTCCAACGTGAGATACAGAGTCCTGTTTGGCTTTTGGGTTTGATCTTCAACCAGAACTTATCAAATGTAATCTAGAAGGAATGCAATTTAGAATCATAGAGTGTTAGTGCTCAAGGGGGATTAAAAGGATTATCTAGTACAGGAGTCTTTAATCTGAGATCTTTAATTGAACTTTGGGAAATCAGTGAACCCCCTAGAATTATATACAAAATTTTGCATGCATATGCATTTTCTAGCAAGAATATCCATAACTTTTGTCAGATTCAAAATAAAGTACTCCCTGACCCACGAGGCTCTGAGAAACACCAACTCTAGTCACCCCCTCCCTGCTTTGCTACCAGTGAAGAACACAGCTCCCAGAGATGGAAAATAACTTGCCTGATCCAACATAGCTAGTTAATGACAGATAAGAGAGTCGAAGTCTTTTCTGACTCTTCCTCTGAAACCAACTCTTTCCATTTTGCCAGAGTTGTTTTAGCAAGTAGAGGGGCTATGATGAGATATCAGGAAGACCATAGGCAGCATTCATTCATGCCATGAGTGTAACCTAAATTGGATCACCTTTGAGATACTTTTCCCCTCTGACATTCTATTTCCGCCCACCTCAATAGAGAACAACAATGGCACAGATGATCCTCAAATAATTTCCAAATGGAAAATTTTTTGATTAGTCTTCCCCCCATCCCCACTGACCTCTTTTGCTAATAATGCTTGGTTGAGGCTAATAGTAAAATGAGTTTGCATTGCCAAGAGTCTTCACTTTCACCACTGATGGTTGACAGAAAGGCATCCTTGCCAGGATGGACTACATAATCTATGGGGCCCATTGAAATGAAAATGAAAATACAAAGTCTCTTGATTAAAAAATATTAAGAGGCCAGGCACGGTGGCACATGCCTGTAATCCTAGCACTCTGGGAGGCTGAGGCGGGAGGATCCTTTGAGCTCAGGAGTCTGAGACCAGCCTGATCAAAAGCTAGACCCCATCTCTACTAAAAATACAAAGAAATTAGCCAGGCATTGTTGCATGCACCTGTAGTCCCAGCTACTTGGGAGGCTGGGGCAAGAGGATCACTTGAGCCCAGGAATTTGAGGTTGCAGTGAACTACAAAATGACACCACTACACTCTAGCCAGGGTGACAGTGTGAGGCTCTGTCTCCAAACAAAAACAAAAAAGTATTAAGAGTTACAAGATGATGACAGCAGAGCATTAAATCAAGTGTTGGGCTCTTCTAAGCATGGGCCACACTCATGAAGACAGTCCTGATCCTTATTTTAAGCTTTGGTTGAGTGGATGACAGAGACAAGCCAGCCTGCAATTTAAAATTGGCCACAGATGATATGCAAAGTCAGAGAACTGAGTCTTTGTAATCATAAGGCCTTTTTGGCTTATCTGTGCACGTGCTCACACACACATACACATGCACACACAAATCACTTTGACTCACATTGCCATCTTTTCCCTTCACCTAATGCCAAAACAGACAAGTTTGCTTTAAGTTTTCATTTTTGTATCTATTATGCTGGCATTGTTTAAGCACCAGTTTTCATAACCAAATGACAAGGGAAGGACTTACGCTTTCCACAGGTATCTGAAGAGTCAGGTAGAGACAAGCAACTCAAAAGCAATAGCAGAAAACGGACCAACTGGGGCTATCTAAAGCTGCCAGAAAGGGGGAAAGCAGCTTTGGATATGCAGTGCTATGAGCCAGTATTCTCAGGCTTAGAGCATTATGAGGATAGAAAGCATTTTAAATTCAGGAATCAGAAATCTGAGCTTCCAACAGGTAAGCAGGTTTACCAACTGGGAAATAGCTGGGACTTGGTATACTTGAGCCATACATATTTCAGTAGAGCAGAGACACCCAAACTAACACATTCTGCACTTCCCATTTTAGTGGCATACCAGGGTTCCAAGTTTAATGCACAACATCTGTGCTGCATAGAAGTTGAAGCCAAATGTTGGGTGATGTCCCATTGGTTAGCTATATGCAGAAACCAAAACATAATGAGCACAAAGTGGAATTTACACTTGCAGCACACTAAGCAAACTTAGTCTTCTCAGCAAATTAAAGGCCAGTTAGCACAAGAAAAATATAAATTAGGTAAATCGATTTTTATTAGTTTTATGTGTAGTTAGTTGTTGTATAAGTGACCCAGTACTCCAAATCCAGCTTCCTGAGAGCATTTTTCACTCTAGAGTGGCAAGAAACCAGCCCTCCCTGCTCTTCTTCTACAAAGGCAGAGGGAAATTATACTACTACAGCTTAATCCAGCAGAGAGCTTCACTCTTCAGTTTTACAGCACAGCCTCTAATTCAAAAGCCCAGAATAAAGCTTAATATCCATAAATATATGGTGCCAACCTAATGACAGCATTTATTCACTTACTCCTTCATATATTTATGCAATATGCACTAACGGATCACTTTTGGGTGACCGATGTTGTGCTAGGTATAATGCTATACTATGCTAGGCAAAAGGCATTTGCAGTCGAATTTCAACTCAGATCAGAATTCAGTAACGAATGCAATATCCACAGAATTGTCAGCTGGTGTAAACATGCAACAAATATTTTAAAGCCTTCTAATGTGCTATTAACTCTTTGTTTGCAGTGTCTGTGGGATATGAATATGAGACATGCCCTGACTTTATTCTCTGGGAGCAAAGGACAGTTGTTTTACAAGGTTTTGAGATGGATGCTTCTAACCTAGGAGGCTGGTCCTTGAACAAGCATCACATTTTGAATCCTCAAAGTGGTAAGCAGCTCTTTAAATTTTTATTAATACTGTTTTCCTAAGGCTGTATAATACATATTCATTGCAGAAAATTGGGAAAAGTACAAGAGAAAAATTACCTGTAAGAACACCACTTAGAGATGGCCAAATTAGTACATTTCCTTTCAAATACAATAATTTGATTTTGAAGTACTGTTAGTGTGGTGAGAATCAGAATTTTCTCCTCTTCAATCTCTCCCTTCTTTGGATCACATTTCCTGCTGTCACTTCCTCCTAGTTTGTAATTTAAATGTTAAATAAATCAGGAAAAGGGACCACAGGTGGCCCCTGAGCCTGTGCTTCCCCCAGACAAACTGATTTTGCTAACCTGGCTATAACTTCTCATCCAAGTTCCTCCCCCTCCTGTTGCATCCTACTGGGAAACCAGTTATTGGTGTTTCCATCCATCTTTCCTCTGAACATCTACTGACAAGTTTTCACTGCAGAATCATATTTCTTTTTATCTAAAGAGGCAGAATCTAAACAGGCTGCAGTAGGACATGTACTTTGGGTTATTTTCCCAGAATTAAGGATCAGAATGTATTGAGGCAGCTACACTCTTCTGTCCATCTATCTTTGTATCCATCCTACCTTTGTGGAACAGGTGGCTAAGGCTGGGTTATCTTATAAAGCCATGAACTGACCATGGCGAAGAGATCAATTTTATAATCACATCCATGATATTACTTCATTTGCACCATAGTTCAATCACCTCTGCCAACCAGCCCCATAGGCTGGGAAAGTCTGAATGGCAAAGCTAACCAGATTTGCTTCTAGCACGAAATGATCCCACACTGCCTTCAGTGTGGGACCCTGAAGGTGAATGAGTCCCTTGCTGTGTGCCCCCATTTATGCCTCCTACTCCCCCCTCCTTCAAGGAAGATTCTAAATTCCATTTCAAGTTATCTTTTTTTTTTTTTTGAGGAGCAAAGATTCAGGCACAGATATAAAATGTCAGCTTTTTTTTCTGTTGTCAAAAGGAAAGCTACAGTTTTAAAAGTACAAAAACGAAAGGGCAGATGCCACTTATTAAATTATTAGGTTTTTGTTTTGATTTGAAAGAGTTTGACATTTTAAGCAGCCGTTTCTTTTCCACTCACTTTTATTGGCTTGTATGGATTGTCTCTTTCAAATGCCTGTCATTGACATTAAACACAAAGTGGGAAATGACCTCAATCGAGCCAGTCCCCAGCTGTGTGCTCCCAGTCTCTGTAGCCTCTTACCATTTGCTTCACAGGAATTTAAAAAGTTCAGAACAGAAGGAGTCATTGAGAAAGTTGGATTTGGGGAATCCTGATTTCCACAAATGCGTCTCTCTACCCCAGTTAGTTTTTAGGTAATAGGTACCTAAAGGCAGTGAGTTTTTAGGTAATAGGTACCAAGTTATTACTGATAATTTTTCAACAGCTTTATTGAGGTATAGTTTATACACCATAAAATTCACCCATTTTAAGTGTACACTTCACTGATTTTTTAGTAAATTTGTAGTTATGCAACCATCACCACAACCCAGTTTTAGAATATTTTTATCACCCCACAAAAATCTCTTGTGCTGACCCACAGCCCCACTAAATCTGCTCTCTGTCTCTACCCTTCTGAGAATTCTATTCTGAGAAAGAAGCCATACTTTGGATAGTTTTTTTAAAAAGGAATGTTTGTTCGTTTCATCATCTTATTTGTAGATGCGTTGTATCTCTAACCAGGAAATGGTCACACCTGTCAGGAAACAGATCTGAAGCCAGCTCTGCCGCTGCCTTTCAGCCCGACCTTGGACACGAACACCTCTCTTGGGATGTTTTCGAAGTCTAAATCCCACCCACAAAGGCAGTTTTAGAAGCAGGAATGATAAGTGTGATGGAGCAGCTTTGGGAAGACCAATTTAGAAAGCAATGCTCTTTCCCCCTCAGGTCAGACAGTCTTTTCTGACTGATTAAGGCAAGGGTGACGTCTTTCCAAATTCCCCCACTCCACTTCTCTCCAGAAAAAGCGTAACTCTTTAGGCACCCCACTTTTTTGATCTGAGACAGATAGCAGAGTAGAAACAAGAATCTATCTTCTCCCAATTTCCTCTCACTGGTTAAAAAGACACCTGTAATTATATTGGATGTTTGCTGCCATTCTATTCTTCAGTTTTTCTTTGGCTCTAAAATCATTATGCAGTGGGTAGTTTCCAGCAGGCAGTGTTTTCAGACCATTTGTCATTTCAGTTGCTGCAATTATATTTACCTGACAATTAACCATTGGTTGTGGAGAATTGTTTCCAAATATTATACCTGATATATATAGATGGCTTTGACTTTCACTGAGATTTTTTAAAAATCAGAAAATTGGGTTTTGCAACATTATTCTTTCAAAATACATCTTCTGAGTGATAATACAGAGGGCATATTCATTCTTTTTAAGAAGAATTGGTTCTTTAAAATTATGAGAAAAATGTGCACATCTCTTGCAGAGCTAAGCTATTTGTTTAGTGTATCTCTTTATCAAACGTATCCCCTAATGTTTCCTGCCAGTTGAGTGTTCGAAATTATTAAAAAGAACAATCCAGGGCACTAATTGGGTATCGTCATCTGTCTGAACTGGGTAAAGAATTTCTTTTAATGTAGCCTCTGAGATAGGCCAGTAGTTTGTCGACAAATGGTTTTACTGGGAGAGAATGATCTCTCAGTTGATGTTTATATCTTCTCAGTCAAGTACTAAGAGAAATATGCATTGTGTCCCTTGTCGTTCATATGCCTGAAAAATGGTTTCTTCTTTGAAATCAGCATGAAGCGCCACCCACTGGCCTTCAGGCGGAATTTTTATTTCAGACTAATAAGCTTCAAAAGAGGTTCTGAGCAAGGTAGCAGGAAGGTATGAGTAGTGTGTTTAAAAAAGTATGCTTACTGTATTACACAACAGACTTGGCTTTTTGGCAGAGAAAAGGAAAACTTACAGGAGAAAATGTGCAGTAGGCACCATTCAGTGGGGATTCATTGTCACTGTAAACAAGACACCCAATCCTTAGCAGGAAGCCGGCCTTCATATAAATGTGTGCTGTCCTAGGATCATTTGATTCCCTTTTCAAAATAAGCATGTGTGGCAGAATAAACTGGAAAGGAGGCAGCAGTAATTGATCAAGATTTCCAGGAACATAAACAAAATATTTTCAAAGCAACCTTTTGCAGAAGAATTGGTGTTAAATCATTGTTGCTAGATGGTATGCCCTGGTTCTATGTAATGGAAGGTTAAACAGATTCTAAAAACAACAAAAACACCCTTCAAAATGATCTATTTTTCCAGGGCAATACAAAAGGGGTTTGCCCATTTTTGTTTTGATTGCTTCAGCTTTAAACAGGAATGGTAATTTCAGTACACGGCACTTTAGTGCCTTGCATGAAAGCAAGACATCAATTGTTGAGATGTAATCAGAAAGTACATTGCCTTATGTTTTATTTCCTTTAATCATTCTTCTTCTTTGATGGAGTGCTGGGCTTTCTAATAGAAAAGGGGAGTTTTAGAATTGCAGGCTTAGAAGAATGGTTTAGAATAGCCATCTTTAGTTTTTAAATTGCCAGGAGCCTGGTAATAACATGTCATTTTGAGGGTAATTGCTATCTATACTGTTATATTGATATAAAAAAATGGAGATCTACCTGTGAAAATAGATGTTAATAGCAAATCTGGTATTTCCAAGCCAATAATTGGAAAGATTTTTGAATGATATACTCTATAGTGTATTGCTGAAGTGCTGACATGCTAAACAATGGTTTCCTCATTTATTAAAGAACATATCATAGTCTCATTGGTTGAATATTCAGTTAGCAATCATCAGGAGGTTTTTTTTCAATGATCTTGTGCAGCTGTCATTCCAGTTCTCATTCACGTCCTCCCAATTCATTTGAATTGCAATATTGATCACACTGCAACTAAATTTTGGGGGGGAAATGAAGTTCAGTCCTATTAATCTTACTTAATTAACTATTCTAAATCTCAAGAAAGGTCTTTACCACCTAATAAAGTTATTAATAAAATAATAAGAAAGTAGTGATCCTCGAGATATCTCATAGCTCTACAATAAAAGACCAATTTGTTAGGGTATAAACTCACAGCTGCTCTTGCAAATCATATGATGAAAAAGTAGCCAGAAATCACCCTGGAAGGAAAAGTAAAAATACTTAAATTTAAAATCCAAAGACTGTATGATGGATTGGATTTCTGTTTCTTGGAAGGTTCCTTCCGAATGGTACTTTGGCGCCATGGTATTATGCATGTTTTACCTTCTTATTTATTTTTGCCAGCAAATATTCCCGTCTCAAAGTGATCAATAGTTTCTAATGTGGGACTGTAGGACAAAAAGTGGGAAGAAAACCATGGAAGACATTTCAGGACATATTTAGGGAGAGTAACAGGCAGTCCAAAGAGAGAGACAGTAGGGGGAAAGGGGAAAATATAAGGCTATACTGTATAACTGCATTCGTTCATTTGCTGTCAGTGACTTCAGTCTGACACATTGGCGTGCCTTCTCACTACATGGATATTTTACCTGCCCTGGCTCATTCTGGCCTGACTTGAGCTATTTAGCACAGCAGTACTTGTTCCTTGGATTTCCTGCCCAGGCTCAGCGGGTTTGCAAAATCATTGGGATTTGGACAGGGAAACTACAAGAGACTCAAAGCCTATTTTCAACATGTACTGAGCACTTATAATGACTTGGCTACAGGGATTGGCACTAAAATACAAAAGGAGTAAGACAGAGGGTCTGCCTTCAGGGAGCTCATTCATGTTCTAATGGGAAAGCTAGAGAAGTAATGAAAACTGTATCACAAAATGTGGTAAGTGTTATAATAGAGCTATGGAAAACAAACTATAGGCACAGAGGAGGGAGTAACTAGCTATGCCTGGACAGAGCATTGAGGAAGACTTGAGCTGAGCTTTGAAGGATGGGTACAAGTTCCCCAAGCAGACGAAATGAGGAGGGCTTTCAGGATAGAGGGAATAGCATGTACAAAAGCAGAAAAGAATGGAAGTATGTGAAAGTAACTGTAAGTAGTTTGCTCTGACCAGAACTCAGGATACAAATGGGAGCACAATGAGAGGAGAGACTGAAGAAGTAAACAAGGGCCAAATTATGAAGGACTTTGTGTGCCTTAACAATAAGGAATGCACCCCATATCCTATACAGGCTATGAAGCTATTGACAGATTTTAAGCCACAGGAGTGTTAATGAAAATTTGGAGATAGGTAAGCATGAAGATCAGGAGACCAAAAAGTTAAGAAAAACTGGGCTAAACTAGGAACAAGGAAAGAGAAACTGGTTGCAACACATTTTAAGAGATAGACTCAATGGGAGTTAGTAATTAATTAGATTTAGAAGATGAGGGAAAAATAAGAGCCATGGTGATGCCCAGGTTTCCAATTTCAGTAACTGCACACATGGCGATACTACTCATGAGATGAGTAGGGAACACAGGAGGAAGAGCAGGGTTTGGTGTTGGAGGGGTGTGTTGAAATATAATGAGTTCGGTTTTAAAATGTTTTGAGGCTGAAGTACCTGTGAGGCATCCAAGAAAAGAGGTCAAGTTGGAAATTGCATGTCAGGTGAGAACTCGGACAGGAGAAAGTTTCAGCACACAGAGATGAAAGTTGAAGCTGTGGGTGTGGATGTGATTGCCCAAACAGAATGATTGCAAAGCATTTTCGTAAGTCAGTATCTCTATTTCCTGCACTGATGATAGTGTGATATGGTCCAAAAGAGTGGAAAATTCAAGTCCCTTTCATACATCTTTGAAGTGCATTCTAGCAGTAGGATTTCTTTCCTTTTCACAGAAGTAGATTACCTCCCTGATTGTGTTTAGCTAAGGTTAATATTAAAATTGACTGATATTCTCTTTTCAGGAACCGGTTTCATAGTGAGAGTAATTTGAAGTCAGATAGGTGTGTGCTAGGCATCAGAAGAGAGCTAGCAAGAGAAGAAAAATTAGCCACAGATGATTCACAGAGCCCAGCATGAACAGATCATTAAAATTAGCCATCAAATGCTTTATTGAGGCATTCAGAATCAGTGTTAAAGGGACTGGTTGTATTACCCCACTTCACAGATAGACAAACTGAGGCAAAGTGTGTTACGCTACTATTTGTTGTGATTATGCAGTTAAACAAAATCAAGGGTGGAGTGTCTCACTCTCAGGTTCTCTTATGCCAGGCCAAAGCTCCTTCCTGCTTTGAACAATGAAAGAGAAATTAAAATGCTGCTGAGGTTATGTGGTAATTGCTTGTTTTATTTTCTCTCCTTTTGTTTTCCTTGGATCTAGGAATCATACATAAAGGGAATGGAGAAAATATGTTCATTTCCCAGCAGCCCCCAGTCATATCAACCATAATGGGTAATGGGCACCAAAGGAGTGTAGCCTGCACCAACTGCAATGGCCCAGCCCACAACAACAAACTATTTGCTCCTGTCGCCTTAGCTTCTGGCCCTGATGGCAGTGTGTATGTTGGCGACTTCAATTTTGTAAGGCGAATATTTCCCTCGGGAAACTCCGTTAGTATTTTGGAATTAAGGTAAGTCTCCTCTAATCTCTATGTTTGCTTAGTGGATAAAGAAAAAAGCTAGAATAAGATAATATGAAGAGACAAGGCATTGCCAGAAGGAGCAGAAAATGCAGCTGTCCCTGTGGTAGCATTGAATTAAGATTCAGGGGTAGGGGCAAAGGTCAGCATGCCCACTCCTCCTATTTAAAGGAAACTTTGAACACTGCTTTGAAGAGCCAGGAAGTGTTGACATCCCTGTATCTATGGGTGTCCTTCCCTGTGTACATTGCTGTCACTGACATGGATCTCCATAATTCCAAGTGCTCAGGTAAGTCACTCATCCACTGCTGGCCGCTACAAAGACTCGTCAAAAATATCTATTGCATTCTAGCAGGGAGAGAGGTATTACCAGATCCAAAAGAGTAAACTTTCTAAAATCTCCAGGTCCAGTCTTTTGAAGTGCTCATCTCATAAAGAAGAAAATGGAAGTCCATGTTTACATAACATGATAAGGAAGGAAGAACTAGTTCTTTACCCTTAAAAGCTCTACTCCATGATGATTAAAGCATTTATCTTTAGATTTTCTCACTCTGTTCTAAGAATTTTCTTGATAGTACAAAATATTTTGACACTTTTGGTAGGGAATTCATAGTTTTTGGTATTTCACATCCTGAAGTTACACAAAGATTACAACTAAATTGACCACGGTTTAATCTGCTTATTTCTTCCCTTTCTGAGACTATAAGACACAAATAAAAATCCTCTGGGATCCTAGAAAAGAGAAGCATCCACTCCTATCCCATTAGGGATAAACAATCCTGTTTCCTCTCCCCTGGGTAAGTTGTTACCAGAGGAGACCCTTCTTTCTAATTGGTTATGGTAGCTTTATCCCTGACAAATGCCTCTAGAACTTCAAGCTAAAAGTCTCTCTCTGTTTCTGAAGATTTTGATACCATTCTATGAACTACTCCATAAAACAATTTTTGCTTCAGATATCTCCTCAATGACCTGAAAAATAGTGACCAAAAATAGCGGATAGGTGTATATAGCACTATCAATACCAGTTAAAACACATGAGAAGTCTTGGGTCACTTTAACACCTTACCTTCACACAAACATGGAAATTTGAATAGATAAGAGCATTCCTCGAAATTTTTCAGATTCTCATGCTTGCTTTGAAATCTACCTCCCTTTTCTCAGACTGAGTTATTCCTTCACACCTAGCTGGGGAAATCTTTTAGTCCCAAGCCCCCATCCATTTTTCACATTAATTCAATCCAGTGTTAATACATTTCTTAATTATAATTGCAAAGGCTGTCATAGGGAAGAAAGCTGTTAAATCCCTTGGCTAATAAAAAAAATAGACTGTAAAGTTAAGACTTTATAAAGACAAAGCACATCTAGAGAGTCTGGAAAGGTACTAATTCATGGCACCCTATCCTAATCAAGTGTTTATGTACCTCAGGATGTCACACCTCACAGGGACTTGTCATTTCCAGCAGTATATCTCTTTGGTTGCCTACTTACTGAAAAGTCAATAGGCATGCCAAGATGGGTGTATGCCTGGATTTGGAAATGATTTATACAACATGCTACATTGTTTTCAAAACCCTAGGGATGCTCTATGTACATGATGCCAAACATGGATGGGAGCACTGAACAATTCATTCAACATCTGAATGTTTCCAGTCATGCATATTGGCTGTCAGGTAGACGGAGACTTTGTCTTGATGATCCTATAGCTATAACTATAGTTAACCCTATAAAGCCTATATACCCAGCCCCGATATGGCTAACTCCTCAAAGGAAAAACAGTACAATTATCTAAAAACAAAATAAAACAATATTAATATAATAAATCTCCAGCTAAGTTTTGTTCTTTCCTCTGTAATTTAAATGCAAATTTATTGAAGAAGGAACAATTGTCATTCTTTGATGAGATTCTCTTTTGGTCAAGGATCCTTAACAGTTTACAAATTTGCATTTTAGTCCAAAGTACCTTATGACCTTCAACACAAAGCCGTTTGAAGTATAAAACAGAATAACTTGGACCCTAATTGCAAAGTGATTTTCTCAGTATAAAGAAAAATTATTTTCTGACAGTTTGAAGTATTGTCCAATGCCTCTATTCATTCTTGCTCTCAGACAGTTTTCTCTCACTGTCACAGCTCTTCAGGCACATAGGTACGTACACACTATGAGCTCGCACACCTAGGCTCTCTCACCTAGTATGAATCTCCCTAGCTGGCTTTTCTGAGCTCAGATCCTTTAGAGTAGTTCTTCTTAAATTTTTGTTTGTTTGTTTAGTCTCAGATTCCTTTGAGAATCTACTGTAAGCTATGGGCCCTCTCCTTAGAAAAAACACACAAAATTGCATGTGTGATTTAAGGAGTCACATTTTTTTCCTTCCCTTGACCCCCCTGCTCCCATCAGCAACCTGTCCCTATAGATGAAGCCCTTTCATAGACTCAAGGTAAAGATCCCCTGCATTAGGTTCAAGGAGAAAAGGCAATTCTTCCTTCTCCATTCCAACATTCCCATGATTGGCCATCAGAGAATTACGCTGATTGAATGTACATGATCATTTTGATCTAATTGACAGGTAACTCCCTAACTGTTGGACTAGAGTCAAAACCATCAAACCAGTTTATGTCAACACCCATTAGCTGTCATGTTTGCTCAGAAAATAATATAGCTCTTATCAGATTCACTTTTTTAAAAAGGCATGTTTCCTGATCAGTAGCCTATATGTATACTGTTCATTGTACATTGTGCATATAACTGGTGGATTTACATGTTTGCTTTATAACTTTTCCAGATTTAAACTGCCTGGGGAGAAATAATATGATTTCATAAGGCGATGCTATCTTAAGAACCATAATGTTCATTGAATTCTACTTACTGTATTTAGATAAAAACTTCATTTTGTACCAGCTTTTTTTTGTTAAGATCATTTAATTTAATTGTTCCCCACCCTGTGCAAATTAGTCATTTTACTTGGTTGAATCATCTGTTTCCTTGGAAACACAGACTAATATAGTCATTATGTTATTGGTTCCATTTTAAATTGTGAATGAGAAGCAATACTGTCAACAGGTTATTATAGAGAGCCTTGTAGATCTTGACCCTCTGTCAGGTTATTTATTGTGTAACTTAACTATTGTGTTCTCTACTTCTCTATCTGTGAAAATTGACTTCAAGTTTATACTCAAACATCCTCTTACATGTCTTATACAATTTAACTTGTTCTGAGAGCCACAGATATGTATCACTCAGCCCAAAATTTGATGATATTTTGGGAGGACATATAGTTTGCCCCTAATGGATGCTCTTCTAGATTTCCTTCTCTTCCATCCTTTGGTTCCATACTAAGCCACACTGAACAAGGTGACCCTTGACATTTTGAAGATTGGAAGGCTGTAGATATTTCCTACCTCAGCCCTACTGATCCAAACTTCCCCCAATTGAGCTTCTTCCATCTGACCTCAAAAATAACTTTCTTTTCACTGGTTGCCAATCACTTAATTCCTCTAGCTGGTACCCCAATGGCTGAACAGGGAGGGAAAGGAAAAGTCCTTTCTAATGATAATGATATCATTATCATTAGAAATATGCCAAGATAAACAATATTATTTATTGTTATTTAAGTCTGTAGTACTCACTTGCCTGTTTCCCGCAGATTTCATCTGCATATACACATCTTAGTGCTTCCTTACAGTGGCAGACTGAAGTAAGATAATAAAGAAGGGAAGCTTATAAGATCATTCAATTAAACCTAAGGGAGCTTCAAAAATATATTCTCTGAGGACTTTTCAAAGATAGAGTCATTTCCATGTAAGATAGTTTTTAGGTCTTGGTTTCACTAGAGATTTATGTTAAATGTCCTATGTTAAAACTTCGTGTATATGTGTGTGTGTGTGTGTGTGTGTGTACATATGCATACACACACATTTCTGCAGCACAAAAGTAACATCACAGATTTTTAAGCTTAGCATTAGTAAGATCCATGAGAGTATCAGATCCAACATTATGCCCAGTACATACCTGGTAATTTATCATCTCTGTTTTGTTTGACCCCTTTCAATAATGAGAAACGTAAATACCTCTCGAGACAGCCCATTGCATCTTTGGACTACTCTGCTAAAAAACTCTTTTTTATATTCAACCAAAATCTGCTTTCATCAAACATCCACTCAGTAGTGGCAAATGTTAGCATTTGAAATGGCACAGAAGTCACTTCCCTCTTTTACCTGACGAACTTTCACAATTATGAAGACAACTATTAGAGGTTTCTGAGCTTTCTTTTCCTCAGTCTAAACATCCCCAAGTCCTTCAACTATTTCTCATTAATTATGATTCTGTTTCTTTTTTTATTATTATGGCCTCAGGGCCACTTTTTGGTTTTATAAAACTATCAGGGATAATTATATAAGTAAAAACAGGAGACACCATATCAAGTGCTTTGCAAGAATTTAAATTTGTAATATCCCCTTGCTCCTCTCTCATCTTCTAATTTCACAATTCTATTAGAAAACCCATTAAGCATGACTGGAAGTGATTTATTCTTTATAAAAAACCTCATGCTGCTATTGTTCAGGATTATGTTATTCTCCAGATATTTATTTTGTCCTTCCCTTAAAAACGAAAGAGAGAAGAAAATAAGAGCCTGGTAAATGCTTCTTGGTACCTTGAGTAATTTGGACTTGACGAATGTCAATGTGACATGAAAATTTCTCTCGAGATTTTACTGTTTCCTTTCCAGGACTACTTAATAGTTCTCACAATGTTCTCTGGACTTGACTCCTATTGTTGACTAGGAATGGAGTAGAACTGGAATAGCACCCATTTAGGGGAAGTTAGCATGCTGAGAGGCAGTAGAATTTATAAAGCCCTTTCCTGACGGAATAAATGGAACCTGGGCTTTGAGAGCTCTGCTAATAGCTGAGAAATGGTCATGAAACCATTCCCTTGTTAGCAACACTGAAGCTACAAATACTAAAAACACTACATGTAGATGAAAGAGATGGCTACCTCCCCACTTTGATCTCATGTATTAGCAGTGGCACTCAAAGATATGAGAGATGAGATAAGATATATGTGAGTTGCTAGCTAGACATACCTCAAAGGCTCTCTGTACTTCTTTTAAAAACATCTTCGCTGGCCTTCCACAGTGCCCAAAATTTCCAGTCTAAGAAATGTGTTCCTTTGAGTTAAGACATTCCTTCTGTAAGAGTCTTCAACACTAGAACCTCTTTTAAAATGATCCATCAAGCTAAAAGCATCCATGAGTCCCTCAACATGGATTCATTTATCAGCTTGCCTCTCAAAGGGACTGCTAGCTGAACACAGGGCCCTAAAACACAAGACAGGTAAGTTGGGATAAGGGTAAGGGATAGAACCAAGAGTGTGGGAAAAGGTAGTCTTGGATAAGGGTTGCTACCGCTAGAGTTAACAGCTCTAAGAAGTTAGTGGCAGACAGGAGTGGGCACTGGACATTCAAAGGAAGAAGGCAATGGAGAGATGAACAGAAAAGGAAGTCCATTCTTCAGCATCAAATGTTTCCGGTCAAGAATAAGGAAAGAAGCTCAGAACAGCATGAAGAACAAGTAAAGGGCTGCAGCCACCACAGAGCAGGCCAAACTGCCATGACACTGGGTCACTAGACAACACTGCAAAGTTCACATATCCCCTCTTTTCTATATCTCACCTCACAAAAATATAAAAAGAATAGATGTGACATTATGTTAAGTGAAAGAAGCCAGACACAAAAGGACCAATATTGAATGGTCAATTCCATTTATATGAAATGTCTAGAAGAGGCAGATCCATAGAAACAGAAAGCAGATTAAGGTTGCCTGGGGCTGAGGGAGGGAGGGGAGAATGGAAAGTGACTGCTAATAGGTACCAAGTTTTTTCATGGGATGATGAAAATGTTCTGGAATTGGAAGATGGTAATGGTTGCACAACTCTCTGAATATACTGGAAACTGCTGAATTGTACGTTTTAGAAGGGTGAATTTTATGGTATATAAATCATATCTCAATAATTTTCTTTTAAATTAAAAAAGAAGAGTAAATGGCCCTTTTCATCATCTGGCTGTAGAGAAAATCAAAGAGCAACTTAAAGACCCTATCATTGGTAGCATTTCTTGCTCTAAAAAGACTTGAAATCCCATTCCTTTCTCCTCCTAAGTCATGGAAAGCTTCAATTCGGTCCATTGCCAGGTGGCAGAGCCCACGGATGGGCCCAGGCCCTTGTGAAGAGCTCACACACTGGCAACTCAGCATGTAGTCACTTGCCAGCTAAATAGCAGACCGACTTTGGTGGTGGCTCAGTCCTAAATCCTTAACTAAAAGTAATTCTGAGACAGAACAAGGTCACACACTAGAAATAAATTCCGTCATTTTCACTTCCTCCCTCTGAGATGTTAATGAGAGAAGCTGCTCTGCATAATATGGGACATCTTTCCAAATTCACAGTGACATTATTAGCAGAATCAGAAGCAGCTGCAAGAAAGTCAAACCATCCGCCTTCCCTCTCCTTGCCATCACCCAAGAATTTCAAAACCTTTCGTAGCCACACAAATGGCTCTATACCATGAGAATCTGTTGTAGATGAAACCGTATTTTAATGAGGTCCTTCTAGTACTTTCACAACTAAACTTCCTTCAGGAAGATCAATTATGTTACAGTGATTAAAGCCAGCCTCAAGCACACTCACCCTATAATTTAGAGGCCACAAAAATAGGCGAGTATCTAGAAACAAAGAAATTGAAAGAGGTGCAAATGCCCAAAGCTAGGTTTCTAATCAGAGCTCCCCATCCTTACCAGCTGACCTTTGTTTCAATACACAAGATACCTACCCTTTTGAGAGGGGCCAAGGAAACAAAAAACTCAGTGGACCTTGACGTGTGGCCCAACTAGTAAAGTCCTAGAAAGGTTCTTTTTAAAAAGAGTTGAATTTGATGTAGCAGATAGCTTCAGGTGAAATAATTCTGTGTCTTTTCTTCTTCCCTGACGTTCCAAAGAATAAGAACATTTTCTAGTTTAGATAAAAAAGGTTTGTTATCTTCATGTTTTCAAAATGACATAAGGGCCAGATTTAAAAGGATTTTAAAATTAAAATGACTGTACTTCAAAGATGATTATAGCCTTTTAATCCCAGGCAGACTTGACCCAAAATCAGGCCTGTACACAGACTGCCTCCCCTATATGAGAAGCCTCATTCTGGGTCCGAGAGAGAAATGCCCTAGGCAATACCCTGGGCCAAGAGGCTTATAGATCAGGAGCTGCCAAAGTGCTCTGCTTCTTCTGGCCTGACAGTTCTGTTTTCCCCACTCCAGTTGCCCCCTTAGAACATGGATGACTAGAAGACACAAGCCCTAATAGTTGATGTACACGATGTTTTGTTGAAACTGTTTTGATGCAGCAGTTTTGATGTCAGAGACATTCTGTCATGAGAAAACCCTCATACTTTCAACTTGTTAAGAAGCTTTTTAATATTGCAAAGGAATGTACACAACAGATGTCCCTATCTTATCTCTGAGATCAGATAAGTGGTGTAGGGTTAGGGTTGGAATGTCTGTTCTACACATGACTTGATAATAACACACGGTGATTTTACATTATGATAGGGTGTCGTGGCTATCAAAACAAAGCCTAGAATGGTCAGCCCCTCTGCAGGGACTGCTTCTTCAACCCCTAGCTCACTGGTTCTTATGCCTTACTTTGCATCAGAATTGCCAGCTGAATTTGTTAAAAATAAAGTCCCCAGTACCCATCCCCACCTTGAGATTTTGGTTCAGTAGGACTGAGGAGAGCCCCAGGAAACTGTACATGTGCAAGAATCCAAGTGATTCTGATACAGGTGGCCCAGAGAGAACCTTTTGAAAATCTGCCTTAGAACTTTGCCCATCCACAGAGCAAAATATACAATCACCTTGACACCATCTTAGGAGAAGAAGCCTGGAGGGATTGGGTCAACTTTGGCTTGCACGTCTGACTAAGTGATCCCTGTGGAGTCTCTCTAATAGCTGCAATCTGAGTTAGGAATCAGTGTGTCTGGTTAGATTTGGCTTGTTGAATGATACTGATGATTCTCTATTTGCTTTTACTTGCTATTCGTGGATACCTTGTGCACCCTAGAAACAGAGATACCAGACATAGGTAAGCAAATCACATGGGCAGCTGCCTAATGCCCTCTTTTGCCTAAAAGACCACCTCCTAATAATGTGCTAACAGGGAAATTTTGCTTCTTAAATAAGGTTAAAGGAATAGTGTGAATGTGAATTTGGAAATTATGACTCAGGTAAGTGTCTTCCAAAAGAAGAGGGGTACACTAAGTAAGAATGTGTTTGAGGATCAGAACATACTGAAAAGAAAACAAGATGAATGAAAGCTGGAAGTTCAGTACATAATGGGAAAGCAAGGCCTTAAATCTCATTACGTTTCCCTAAGGTGATATCACAAATGAGTCTGTAAGTTCAAATAGATTTGATGTTTCCAAATTGCAGGTAAAAAGAGAGGTAACATGGGAATATTCCTAGATCCAGAAATATAGCTGACAAGACTACTAAGAGACAGTGACCATGATGACCTTCTTTAATAAGATTTTTTTCTTTTATGTGACCTCATGGTTTCTATTTCTTTCCACCAAAAAGAAGTAATAGGAAAACTCT
Organism: Microcebus murinus; assembly: GCF_040939455.1. NCBI lineage: Eukaryota > Metazoa > Chordata > Mammalia > Primates > Cheirogaleidae > Microcebus > Microcebus murinus. Next base: position 50,999,725 of record NC_134136.1, on the reverse strand, counting down.
AAACTGACCGTTTACAGACAATAGCACATAGCTCTGAAATTAATCATAATGAGTATTTCTATTCAATTTGTTTATGCATTACACTTGTCAAAACTATTCTAAATTACCTGAAATTGCGAAGGAGAAAATTGATTGTGTTCACTCCCGAATGCCAATTGTCATCGAAATGGCACTAGTGGGGTTTTTAATTTGGATTTCGTTTGGGAGATGCCACTTCCTAAATGCCAGTGCAGAAGATCAGCCTTGCTACCTTGGCATAACTGATTCCTTAAGCAAATTAAGTTGGTTGTCAAATTGCTTATTGGTAAAGTGTTGCACAGTATTAATTATAAGCATTAATTGCCCATTTAACAATCCATGTGATTTTAACTAGCATGAATGAAGTGATCTTTGTTAAGTCGAAGGGCATTGCTTGAATGTAAAACTAACCAGAAGGTGACAGTAAGTCCAACACCCAAGTTATAAAAGAAATCTTCACATATCTCAAATTGCAGCTTGCATTTAGACACAAGGGATTAAAACAAATTGAAATGTAGTCCAGTGGTTTTCCTTTCTCAAGTATAGCATGTTTTCAGAAAGTAGAAAGAAATCAGTCTCAAAAGAGCTGAAGTGCACTTGGGAAGTAGCATGAAATGGCAAATTACATATTGATATAAGGGACCTTCCTGACTGCTGGCTGTCAAGAAAATAACATTAATCAGATTTGAATTTGGTATGTTGGGCTATTCCATCTTCTAAAGGCCAGTACAAAACATTTGAGAACAGCCTAGCTGAACAAAATAGGATATGTTACTCAGTTGGAAGAAGGTAGGAACACTGACTTGTTTTGCCTCCTTCAGGACAAGAGTATTCTGCTGGCATTTTTCATACACAGTCACATATGATCTAATCTGATCTCAGTCCAGGCCCAAACCTGTTAGTGACCCTAGGCAAGCTCCCTATGTGTCTGGGTTTCCCCAGCTAGATTTGAGGAGAATGCTAATTCTAACTTCCCTCACAGGCACATTGGGGTTATTCAATAATGAATGAATGTAATGCATTCCAAAGTACTTTTGTGCGAATAACATTTCTCTTGGAAAAATAGCCTATGGACTCTTCCTAAACAAAGCATGATTAATCTGGCTCAACTGAAACTTCACAAACTGGCTACCAAAGTATTGAAGGTTGTTTCAGGGAAGGGATGTGACCCTTTCTATATTCTAGAAAGATAGATATAAGTGCACTGAAGAAATTTATTGCGAGGACAAAAATTCAAGTAAATATTTTTAAACTTTTACTCAAACCACCTATTGAAGCAGTCTTTGCTACAGAGATGCCTTGTCTGATATGACTTCCAAATCAAATCTGGAGTCTGTTGGGGCCCTTTACAGTTTATTTACAGTAGCTGTCATGGTGATTCCAGGGTTGAAGGTGTCCCTGGAATCTACTGGATTCTCTTACTTGATGCAGGTAAGTAGAAAAAAGTCAAGTATTCCAATTGGACCTGTTTTTATTCCAATTACAGTTATAAACTGATTCTTAAATTAGTATTTGCCAGACTTACTATTAACATACATAAATATGCCTAGAGGGCAAATACAATGACAAATAAAATTAATAGCATGCCCAATCTTTAAAGGTATTTAATTGTTCTGATGATCCTCTCGTTTCCATTTTGTTTGGCTAAGTCCCAAGGCCTGAACTCTTGTGTCGTAGTTTCATGCCCTGCAATTCAGTTCAGTTCAGCACTTATTTGAACATCAACTCTGTTAGGCACTCTGTTGGCACTGAGAGTAGACAGATGAATATGAATATGGTTCCTGCCTACAGAGAGCTTACAGTGTAGTTGGAGAGAGAGAGAGAGAGATTAAATAAATAAATAAATAAATAAATAAATAAATAAATAAATAATGCTCACACGCAGACCCATATCTTGGTTTCTAATACCAGTCTCCAGTAAAAGGAACCAGAGGTCCTTGGAGACATAGCTGATTCTAGGATTGGGGCAGACAGTACACAAGATGAGACTGGAGCATCTTGTAATGCCAGAAAAAAAGAAGGGCTAAAAAGAAACCCACCTTGATGGGGGCATGGAAAAGGGGCACATAAGCCAACAGAAAGAGTTCCTAATGCTAATGCTAGAACAATTTGAGCAACAAAATAAAGTTACATTGGTTTTAATGCAAGGTATAAGAGAAATATCTATGAGTCCATACTGATATAAATAAATGGTTGAATTCATAAATAAATATAGATAAAGCTTCTATTCATAAGAATTCCAAATAATTTATGTAGCTACTTCAGCCTCAAGGAGGTGGAGCATAACTCCTTACTCCTTAAGTGTTGGCTGCACACAGTTACTTCTTTCCAACAAGTAAAATGTGGACAGTAGGGGAGAATGAGTAACTTTACAATGAAGAAACCTAACAAATGCTACTTAAGCCAGGTGATTGAGGTCAACCCCATCAATGATATGTCATGTTGATAGTATGTACCCTTGATATGATTTGATCAGAATGCCACTTTACTTCTGTGGTCTTCCTTCCAAAATCCCATAAAGCTTGTCTAACTATGAGAAAAAAATCAGACACATTCCCATCAAGGATATCCTACAAAACACCTGACCACTACTCCTCAAAACTGTTAAGGTCATCAAAAACAAGAAAAGTCTGAGAAACTGTCACAGCCCAGAAGAGCCTAAGAAGACAATGACGACTAAATATAATGTGGTATCCTGGATGGGATCCTGGAACAGAAAAAGGACATTAGGTAAAACTAAGGAAGTCTGAATAAAGTATGGACTTCAGTTAATAATTTTCAACAATACTGCTAATACAATGCAATAGGTGCTGCTAAGTCACAAGTTCTCCTCTCTATTTATTTCTCTCCCTCTTTACTCCTCTTGTCATAACACTTGGACTTATGGCAATCATACCCTGTCTAATTATCTCTCTCCCACTAGACTGTGAGTTTCATAGAGAAAGGGGCTGTATCTTGCACACAAGATGCAGTAGGTCTCCAGACCATAGTATAGTTCTTGGACACATTGTAAGCACTAAGTAAGTGCTTTATAATGAATTAATAAACAAATGCATAATACAGAAATGGTACCAAGGAAGGAGTTTAGATGAGAGACGATAGTGCCTTAGACTCATGACAACAGAGATGAAGAGAAGTGGGAAGACTGGAGAAGAATTTAGGAAGTAGAATCATAAAAACATAATGTTTCACTGGATGTGAGGAATGGTGGAAAGAAGGAGGTAGAAAAGAATGGCTTCTGGTTTCTGGCTTTGACAACTGGGTGCTAGGCAGAGGTATGGGCATTGAGCACATTAGAGATACACAAAATGCAGTTGCACTCCTCCGAGCTTTCATGGTTTATTGGGGGGGGGGATACAAACACATAAATAATTTAATAGAATATGTAATTCCCAGAAGAGAGGTAAGCATAATGCAAATAACCCAGACTCTAGATTTAGGGAAGGCTTCCTTCAGGAGACAATGCCTGAGTAAAGCCTCGAAAGGTGGAATTAAGTGAAGAAAGGCTTGTGTACCACACTGAGGCACAGTAGAAGGTTTGTAAAGATGGGAGTTAAATGATCAGAATAACCCCGAGGCAGTGTGGGGAGAAATGGATTTAAGATTTCAAAAACACCTCCTATGTGCCAGAAGATAGAAAGTATCCTAGACCAGAAATGATGAAAGTTAGAATTAATGTAATAGCAGAGGGATGTAAGAAGAGAATGGTGCTGAAAGCTAGTTTACAACTGCATTTGGAGAGAAAAAGAGGGATCAGAGACAACTCCCAGATTTGGGGCTTGGAAGATGTCAGTATTACGTGGACCTTAGGTTCAAGGAAAATATCCCCCGAACCAAAGTTCCTGTAGCCATTGAAGAAAACATGAAATGAGGAAGAATCAAAATTAATGAACAAGCTCAGTCATCTATGCAGATAAAAATAACACAAGATCCCATGTGAATATGTAATTGAAGTTCCAGGAAGACCAAAATCTAATCAAGTTAACTTTAGCGTTACCTTTAGAAGGTATGGTTATGTGATCACACAATCATGTGATTGTGGTTATAACTTTAAAAAAAAAGGTTAAATATAATCAGTTCTATTATGTCCTGAAGGAAGAAAAAATAAATTAGAGAAGTGTGGTGGTCAGCTGAAAAAAGGAAGCTTGGAGAGAATTGTGGCAGTGTATCTCCAGCACAGCTCTCCCTCAGTGACGCTGCTTGAGCTCTGGACATGCCTTTCAGTTGACAACAAAGCCCAGGAGGATAGTAGTGTCCCCAAGTGAAATAGGAAGCCCAGGAGAAAATGAGTAGATTTATGAACGATGGAGAAGGCAGGAAAAGAAAATAACTTCTGTTTTGGATTTGTTGTGTTTGAGGTGGCAGTGAGACACCCAGGCAGTCATCTAGTAGGTAATTGGATAAGTGGATATGAAAAGTTTGAGAAAAGTGATCTCGTGGGATTTTCTATCTTCTGTTTCTTTCTACCCCCAAATGGATGGTATTGAAATGTCAGCATCATTATGGGTTAGCAGTACACACTGGATTTTTTTCATACCTAAACCCATTACTAGAAAAACAAAGAAGTATTCATCCCCTTGGTACATTAGAAGGAAGATAAATGAATCCGTTCATCTGTTAAGAAATTTTTCTATTTGTGACAAAAGGCAGCCCCCAGGGGATGCATGTTGAAAAAAACTGCTTTTAGTAACTTTCCTTTTCTCTTCCTTAGCACAAGTCCTGCTCACAAATACTATCTGGCTATGGACCCCATGTCTGAATCACTCTATTTATCAGACACCAATACTCGAAAAGTCTACAAGTTGAAATCTCTTGTGGAAACAAAAGATCTGTCCAAGAATTTTGAAGTGGTGGCTGGAACTGGTGACCAGTGCCTTCCCTTTGACCAGAGTCACTGTGGAGATGGTGGGAGAGCATCGGAAGCTTCACTGAACAGCCCCCGAGGTAAAAAAAAAAAAATCATTCTTTGGTCATCTGAAGATTTCATTTGACTTCACAAAATCCTAAGACTGTTGTCACACTGTAGTCTAACCATCCATTTCTGTATTTTGCCTCAACATACATCTTCTCTGAAGTCTATCCTGGAAGATAGGCATATCCAAGATGAATTTTTAGCCAATATGCATTAGTATGGTCATAATGTTATTTAAAGATTCAAATGCTTTGTTTCTGGTACACAAATAACTATTGGCCAGAGCCCTCTGAGGGCCTCCCTGGTACCTCAACCTGTCTCCAGGGACTACCTTCTGGAAACCCCATACAGCCCAGCAACTGAAGGGTTAACCTGGCCCAGGGCAAGGCTTCCAGCCCCTTGCTTTAGCTCTGGCCTGCCTGGTTGGGATCCAGTCTGCACTCCCCTTCTACCACTGTCAAATATGTCGAATATCTCACAGACCCTAAACATTCCTGGCTTTTGCTTAACAACCTTTAATGAAGCTTTCTTCCATAAATTTATCAAAATTATCCTTGAAACTACTTATATTTTCAATTTATAGTACCTCTAGGAAAACACATTCCAATTTTTTTTCTGTTGCTTTGTGTGAGAGCTTGATCTTACTTTTATTTGTCCTAAATTTACTTCTCAGTCTTCAAGGACCAATCCTCTATTTGATTGCCCAGGATTTAGTGAACAAATCTTTGTCTCCCAATTAATTTCATGATTTTATAGACTGGGATCATATGTCCATCTTAGACCACTTAGCTGAAGGATAGTCAACTTTTAAGTCTGTCACCATATATCACCTACCCTATTTCCTTAATTATTTAGTCACTCTTCTGTTTCTGCTCCAGGATGTCTGTGTGTGCGTGTGTTTGCGTGTGCATACATTTATGTTAGTGGGTTTTACAAAGTATTCATTTTACTGAGTTTCATGAAGCCAATGTGCTTTTTAAAATTTTTACACAAATAGCACACATTTATTGCAGAAAAATTAGAAAAGAGAGAACAAAAAATTTAATTAAAATCACCCATAAGCCTACCACATACAGGAAACCTCTGTTAACATTTCAGTATTTATCCTTCTAGACTTTTTTCTGTGCATAGCATATATTTTAGTTCTTTAAGAGTGAAATCGTATCATACAATGCTTTTCTATAACCTGCTTTTCACACTTAATGTATTATGAACATCTTTCCATGCCAATAAATATAGTGAGGTCAATGTGTTTAATTTGTTAGATGGTCACTTATTTCAGATTTTAAGAGGATACTCTTTAGCCATTTGACATTTGCCATATTGGGATTAAATTCCAACTACTATCAGAGTTTAAAGCCTTCACTTTCTTCAAGGCCTTTTGTCTTTCAAAAAGCCCCTCTGGCTAACCCCAGCCCATTAAATCTGAATTTATTTAACAGGATCTACACTACCCAATTATCACTTGATTGTATTTTGCCTCCTTTTGCTTTCCAGTGCTTTCATGAGTGGGAGATTTTTTTCTACTGAAGTAAATTACTTGAGATAAGAAACCACATCTAATATTTTGGAATCTTCTCCACCTCCCCACCAATTTCTAGCACAATGTGGGATCCACCACACATGCTTATTGTGTAATTGATCAATTAATTCTTATCTCTGCCAAGAATTCCTAAAAGGAATTTCAATAGTGTTTAAAGAGGGTGACATTTTCCCCCAAGTATTATGATAAAGTGTTTCTTTTTTTCTCTGCTCCAGCTCTCATTTCTTATACATAGTAGGTCCACACAAAATATTTAATGAGTGAATGAATAACTCAGGTGCAACATATAATCAGCTCATGTTTCAAGAAAATACATCAGGCTGGGTCCCACCTTTTACACAGGCTTAAAACTCTTCTGGGTATTATAAGGATTTCTGCATAAGCAATAAAGAGGAATTAAGCTTGTATTGTGCCTGAAATTGGCATCCTCCTGAGTTGCTGCTAGTTTGAAAACCACGTGGCACCTCACCTACCACATTCAACCTGCCACATAAAGAAGGAATATCCTGGCTTTTCCAAATAAAGCATTGGTTCACTGCAGTTTTGTGTGTTTTTTTTCTTTTTGTTTGTTTGTTTGTTTGTTTTTGCTTGGAAGACAGCAATAATAGAGTCCTAATAAACAAAATTTACATGAACTCTTGAAGCATCAGTAATGAGCATGCTAAAATTTATTTATCTATTAAAGCTAATATTAAACAAAGTTTTTCTTCTTGTCATAGCTACTAGTACATTTTCCTTTGACTTGATTTTACTCATCATTCTGTCCAGGAGTAGCCTTTCCTATAATCTGGCACACTTTATTCCTCCCGGAGCAATTAGGGGCCCTAAGAACATCTAGCCTGGGCAGAACGTCTAATCCATCCAGGAGAGCTTTCACATAGCTTTTCCTGAAGTTGGTATTGTCAACATCTGCTTTGATCCCAGTGAGTGACCTAGAATGCGTAAAGGAGCGGGATGTGTGGTTCATACTAGGTATTCACCATCTCTCCTTCAACCATACTAGCAATGTTTGAAGACCCTGTTAGTGATCTTTATAATCACTCAGATGACAAAACCTATGTCCAGACATCAGTTGCTTTGAAAATGCTGGTCAGATCACTTAGGTGCCTAGCTATGGCACCTGTCTCCATGCTAAATATAGTCGGTACTCACCCTTGTCAGTGAATCAGAAGTGAGATTCTCATTATATGGAATGCTGCAGGGCAATTTCATAGACTTCTGTAAAAGGAAAAATCATGCAAGAAGCTATTAAAGCACAGTGTGCAAATCGAGAGGAGAGTATTGCTAATTGCTAATTTTATCTTTGAGGTTCTACTACAGATTCTTTGTCTCTCAAGAAAGACCAATTTGTTTGTTTTTTGCTTTACAACTACCATGCGCATCAGCTCCTCCTTTCACCCTTATAAGACAGCAAAAATTTAATAGATTTCTTTAAGGAGAGATTTGATTTTTCCTTCTACCTAGAAGCTAATAAAGAAAAGCTGTAGATCAGTAGAAAACGGAAATGTACATCTAGGGAGTACCATTTCTAGGTTAGGAAAGAGAGCTTGCTCTAAGACTTTAACAAGCAACATATTGCAATTACAGGCAGGCTCTCCAACATGTCCTTAATTATGCAAGGTATGTCAAATAAATGTTAATCTGTAAGACAGCTAATTTACTTTCTGAATCTATTCTAAAAATAGGATGAAATAAAATTTGCTTTTGAGATCATTCGTTCTAAAGTAGGAGTAAATTATCAAATGGGATTAAAACCCAGTCAGCCAAAGGTAAAAGGTCAGAAGCCATTGGAATTTTTTTTTCTTTTTTTGAGAAACGACAGCAAATTATGGTGAATACCATGTGAGAGAACCTGAACTTTCTTGTTCAATCCATGTAATGCCCATGTTTCCTTGAATGACCCTATACAAGTCACTGTACCTGACTGTGGTTTCATTTCTAAAATGAAATAGACTGAAATAGACGAAATGATTTCACTGACTAGTTTTGTGACATTGGGCATTTAAACACTGGGTCCTGGGATTCCTCCATTGGAAACTGAAGGGCTCAGGATGATCTCCCTCCCAGCTCTAATTTATTAAAATAATCATAGCTAAAACTGACTAAATGGCTACTGTGTGCCATATACTGCGCTAGATATTTTGCACACAGTATCTCTGATCTTCACAACAATGCACAAGGTAAATAGTATTATTCCCATTTTACAGATGAGGAAACAGAGATTCAGATAGGTTAAGAAATTTCCCCAGGGTCACATAGTTTATAGGTAACAACACTGGAAATCATACCAAGTCTGCCCAATTCCAAAAAACTAATATGCCAAAAAAAATGGCCCGTGATGCCTTGTTTATAAGATAAATAACTTTTAGTCTCATTTCCTTTTCCTATTAAAACCATTTCTCAGATTTTTCTGACCTAGTAGTGTACTCATAGCATTTACGTAGTCTGTAAATGTAATTATTCACATAAATCTCCAAGAAACCTTGTCACATCTCTTTGGAAGATTCTGCAATTAGCAACTTCACCAAATTTTCCTTAAGGGACAGAGGCAGGAAACCTCCGTTTTATTAAAATTCTTGACTAGAGTAGTAACTACAAATTTTGTTTGAAGGAAAAATAGAAGCGTCCCTGAATAGAATTTCATATGATAGCCTCTGGGTACTTCTCCTGGGAAGAAGTCTTTATCTGATCCAGTTTTACGCACTTTGATTTGAATCCCAATAAAGAGAAACATTTGCCATTTTACTCATCAATACTTCAATGTAATGGGGCAAGCAAAAAAGTTTAGCAAAGAGGTTGATGGAGTGCTAATCCCTGGCATTGTATATGAGTTTGAATTGACTTTGAAAGATGCTTTTAAAACATGCATGGATGATGTAGTTGAAACTTAGGTTCCATTTATTATTTTTACTGCAACTTTCTTTAATTCTACAGAGAACTCAAACTAATGAGTCATGTAATAGATGACCAAGTACTTAAGCAGAATGTGAAATGGTACTAGGTGGGGATATAAAATAAAATTTGTGACAAGCTGAATGCATTTATTTTTTTAAGTAGATACAGAGGGTGAAGGAGTGACTGGACAGAATGAAATTAATCAATGGCTTAATTTGGTCCTCTTGGACCTCACCAAGGCTTATATCTATATTTTCATGTACATCTTTAGGCAAACTGACCTCAGAACTCAGCAGGATTGAGGCAATATCCAGATGAGTGCAAATAGCTCATGAGCTGTACCATAGGAGGGAAATGATCCTTAAATCTTGACAGCTTCCAAAAGTGTTTTTAGGGTATTCATGACACTAACCATATAGGATTCATTCTAACTTTATTGGCAATTAAGAAATCTGGCTATGATAAAGTCTAGACACAAACAATCTGTTTCTGTGCCTACCCAGATATAGCCGAGGTGCATCCTAAAGCTCTATTCATTCCCCTGGCATCTGTATGCTATTCTAAAAGCTATATTTGGGGTTAATCGAAAGATACTAAAACTATAATCAGTGACTTCTTGCTGATGTCACTGGTGTCTGTGAGGGAGAGAATGTAGTACAGAAGCAGGCATGGTAATGTTCTTTTGGTTTTCCTGTGCAATGAGGGCAGTAAGGTTTTTCCTAAATTCTTTTAGTATATGATCCATCTCGGTGACATAACCATTTGGATCAGCACTTGGGACAGCCCTCAGCAAAATTACAGGCAAGCTACAGCATGGATAAAATGAATGGTATATTTAGGAAATTACAAATAATTCAGTATTTTTACAGTAAAACTATTTGAGGGTAATAGGAAGAGCAGTGGCAATGAGTTCATTGGTGACCCTGCAATTGGTGCTGTGAACGGAGGTAGAGGTGGAAGCCAGATTTTACTCATTTGGTGGATGAGCCAACAAGAGGTGATAAAATCAATATCGTTAGTGAATATCACTCTTCCGAGAAGTTTGAATGTAAGAGGTAGGTGCGATAAGTAGTGGGAGGCCAAGGCGTTCAGGAAAGCTTTTTCTATAAGGAAGATGTGTCAATGTTTATGGGTCAATGGAGGGATACAGAAGACAGGGAATAAAGGTTGAAACAAGGTCTGGAGGAAACTGGAAGGGAGTAGGTCTTGAATAGGAGGGAAGATTGAAGGGACCATCCTAAGATTTTGTGTAGGTGTAGGGATGGGGATAAGTTTGTAGGTAGAAGAAGCTAGAAGGTTGGTGGTTTTCCATTCTGGTAGCCTCAGTGTTCTCAGAGAAGTAGCTCTATTCTGCTGAAAATGAGGGAGTAAGGTCAGGCTTTAAGGTAAGTGAGGGAATAAGGTCAGGCTTTAAGGTAAGTCGGAAAGGTTTGAAAGAGTCACTTAGTGAAGTCTTCTTTCTGGGTAACACCAACATTCTACCACCCATAGCCAAATTCCCAGCTCAGTTTCAAGGCATTTCCCATGAGAATTCTCCTCCAACATCTCTGTTTTCGAATCAGAGGCATCTCGAGAAAAATATGTTTGGTAAAGTCTTAAAATTCAGGCAAAGTATTTGTTCTTTATCCCTCAGTGATCCTGTTCTGTTTTCATTTAGGGGTATTTCTTTGTTAAACTGTTATTGGTCTCTCACCTTACTATAGCTACAACAGAAGATAGTGCCTATTGTGCAACCAGAATGAAAGCTTACCTTGTTTTTATGCACCGTTGGTCTAATGCATTTGCTTATGATACAGCGACTGGAACTTGAGAACTTTCCTGCCTGTTCTCTTGCAACCCTAAAGCCATAAGCTATTGGTGAGAGAAGTCAGACAAAAGGAAGACACTTTCACCCAGCCTTGGCTAATTGCCTGGTTGGTCTAGGTAACATCCATGGTTGACAAAACCTGTATTAAGTTCATTCAAATTTTATAAAGCCGCAGATGCATTATTAAATGACTTTCTTCTGCATTTACTTTAATTTTCATGTATGCATCAGATTCTAGCAAACACAGGGATAATATTTTAGAGACCAAATATTATGCTAATTTCCCAGGTTTTGGAGTCAAACAGAACTGGACACAAATCCCAGATCTGCCTCTCATTAAATGTGTGACCTTGGGCAAGGCACGTAATTTCTTTGAGCTTCAGATTCCTCATCTAGTTGGAATACTAGTAATAGTGCCTACACAACCAGGTTATTGGATAATGTATGTAAAACACCTAGTGCAATGCCCAACACGTAGTGTGTACACAGTAAATATTACCTACCATTATGCTCAGTCTTGCTGTTTTGTTTCTAACAGTAATAATGACTACAATAGGGACCCGCATATGGAATAAGTTAGTTTGAAAGGAAGCAAACTCCACGTGCTTGTAGATCAATCTGAGACTTGACAATTTTAGGTAGGAATGGTGCCACAAAGCAAGAGTGAAGGTGCGGTGAGATTTAGGTATTGTATGTGATTTGACTAGCTGGTCCTTCCTGACCTTGAGATGCAGTAGTTCTAGTGCTGGTTCCTTGTACATACTGTATTTTGGAGAGCCTCATGAGGCCCACCTAACCAAAATAATTCCCTTAGCATCTTCCCATTTCACCATTAAATTCATTCCATGAGGATTTTCTTCAGATGTGAACTTAGTGTTCAGTGCAGGGAATTGCCTGGAAGAGCAGCACATTTATTCCTCATTAAAACAAATGATGGGATCTTGAGGGCCTGGAGCACAGGATAGATCTGTTTGGATAGATGAGATCACCTGAGGAGGGCAAGCCTAGGTGAGATCTACTCAAGTTGGCACGGAGAGGTGGTGCTAGGTATCTGGCAGAATAGCTGCAATGTAGGGAGCGATGAGGGAATAACAGTGATTATACTTCACCTCCACAGTATTGTCAAGAATGAAACTTGGACCCTTACATGTAAAGAGTGACAGAATGGAATTAAGATTCTTCTTTTTTTAATTTAAGATCACTAGCCAAAATAACTTTGCTCCCTTATCACAGCTCCTCAGTGTCACACCTTTCTTACCTGTCCACTTAAGAATAACCTCAGCTAATTAAAAAGAAGACCCCACCTGCCAAAAAAAGGTGACAGAGATCACACACTAACAGGCTGTAAATCACTTAAATCATATTTTGAGTAGTGTATTATGGTAACCTATAAATAACTAATTGCGTAAAATTGCTTTAGTAGTTTCTAGATGGCAGCTTTAATTAAAAGCACCAGAGACATTTAGAAGTTTAGAAATGGATGGCATGTAATTTGCCCTTTTACCAACCATAAAATGGTAATTAAGGAATTTGATTCACTTCTTCCTATTAAAAGTTTTATGAGAATAGCAAGTTCCTTCTAAATACAGTTTCTCTTCAGCAGAAGGTAGTACGTTTGCTTTATCAGTCTTCTCCAGCAGGGTAAGATGTTTTAATGTACAAATTCTTCAGAAGTTAATTAGGAAATTTCTTTTAATGCAAAACGTTTGTTTTTTAAAGTTCTAAAACATGAAAGTGTATTAGAGTTAAAACTTCGATCATGGCTCCATGTTGCTCCACTGTCATTAGGAGATGATCCAGTAATTTCAAGATTGCCAAATGCATGGAGCTGACTATAAAATGAAAGAAATGGGGAAGTCATTTGCCGATGAGTCTTAGCATGCTTGGCTGATTTTTGAAGGAATCTGAAGTCGACGGTGTGTTGACTTCCCAAAGAATCCAGCATATTCACTCCACACCAGAGGAGTCTTAAGAAGATGTTTTTAGCTTCACTGATCCTCCAGAAATGCTGGATAAATTGGTAGTTGTATAGTGTCAAACTCAAACGATGTGCAGTAAAATAAGATGTCTTTGGAAAACCATGAGTTTAACATCATCATAGGCTGAAACACAGCTGGAAATGGAGTAAGGAAGTCCATTTTTATTTTATAATTGAACAATTGATTGCATTTTTTGGCCACTTCAGCCCAAGAAGTATAGATGACACCACACAGGGCACTTATACCAACATCGCTAATTTAAGTTATACGCATATAAGAAAGACAGCTACTATTTTTTTTAAGTAAAGCAGATTTTTAAAAGTTATCTAAGTTGGGTAGATCTAAGTAGCAAACTGGTAAAGTATGGATGTTTGAAATGTCTCCTCTTCATTCTGTCTTTCAATGACTTCCTGACTAACTGTGAGCCCCTTGCTCTGGCCCTCAGCCTGTCTCCCCTAGATAAAAATCCACCCTTTCCTCCTCCCTCTCCCCTAATCAGAACTGGGTGGGCATACAGTAGTGTACCAAAGGGGGATGGGACAGTAAGAAGAGTATTTTAGAATTTCCAGTGAACAGTAATAGTAAAAACAGACCTACTATTCATCAGGTTTATTATTGTTTTTAATATTTCTACACAAAATGCACTTCTCTTTACTGTCTGCACCCAGAACAGACCATACCCATCCCCCCAAACCTTGGTACACCCCTGCAGGTATAAGAAAAATACTCACAAAATAATGTTTAATGAAAAGTTAAGGACATAAAACTGTATTTACTGTATGCTACTACACCTGTAAAGGTGCAAGGGTAGTGTGTACATGCAGAGAAAAAAGTTTAAAAGGAATTATATCTAAACGTTAGCAATCATATTTGCTGCATAAGGAATCATAAGTAATTTTATTGTCTTCTCTTTAATTTTCTGAGCATTTATTTTTTATAATTCAACAAAAGATAAAATGTTATTTTTTGAATTAATGAAGCAGTTGTGAAATGAAATACAACTTTTATATTATTCTTAAAATATATATTATATATATATATGTTATTTTCTCTCTCTTTCACACACACACACACACACACACACACACAGAGTCCTGTCCTATGCCATGATCTCCAAGGACTCAGATTCTTGCTTTCATAGAGGACACCTCTCCATGAAGAAGTGTCATAATACTGATGGTTGACAATGGGTTACTCTCATCTGAGCTTGTTATAGGAGACCCGCTGAAGGGGCAATAATACCATAAGTCAAGGAAGAAACCTAAATGGGAGATCTTGAAGAAATCCTGGCAGGCTAGTAGTAAAAGATATTTTAATTACATTTATTATTTTTAAGAGTGGAATAAAGAAGAAAAATTCAAATGACCCATAATCTCACCATCTAGATTAGCGCTATTGATATTAAAACATAAAAATATAAAATTGATTCATGTCTGTAGTCTGAAAGTTCAAACTGTAGAGAAGGATACAAAAAGAAAATTTCTAACTTCTCCACCACACACACCTCCCCAAGTCTCTGTCTCCAAAGATAACCAATTTTAACAGTTTCTTGAGATTCCTTCCAACCTTTATGTGTATTTTCTCCTTACCTAAAAGGAATCATATATAGATTACTCCTCACCCTGCTTCTTTTGTTTGATAATATATCTTGAATATCTTTCCATAAAAGCATGTACATATCTACCTCTTTGTTTTTAGGAGCTACATGATATCACAACATATGGATATGCCATAATTTATTAAGCCAGCTGCCTCTTGATGGACTTGTTTGTTTTTAATCTTTCATTATTAAAGTGCTGCAGTGAACAACCTAGTTCATATATTTTGAAGCACTTTTGTGAGTATATACATAGGCTTAATTTTTAGCAGTAGTAGACATTACCAAATTGTCCTCCCAAGAGATTGAACACATTTATACTCACTAATTGTTTATAAGAGTGCCAGTTTGCAATACCCTCAGCAGCTCTGCATATAAACCTTTTAATGTATGCCCATCTGATCAGTGGGAAATGGTAGCTTGTAGCTTTAATTTGCATTCCTTTAATTATCAGTGAAGTCAGGATAGTGGTTACTTCTGGGGAGAGAAGGAAAATGGGTATAGGGATAAAGATATGGGGCTTTAGCCATATCCATATCATTTCTTTTTTTAAAAGAGATATGTGAAGCAAATGTTAACATCTATTAAATTTAGGTGATCGATATATGACACTCTATAGTATTATTTTATGATTTGTCTACCATTGGAATTATTTCCTAATTTTGGAACATTTTAAATCAGAAGTAGGATTTAGAAAGCAATTTGCAAATTTATACTTGAAAATTCCATTTCAAAAAAGTGGCTTATTTTATTTTATTTTGTTTTAAATAAGACTTTGACTCATAGCAGAGATGCTAGTGAAAATATTTAACAACCTGGAAAGCACAGGCACCAACATATGAGAACACACACCAGCTTTGGCCTTGAAGCACGGTCATCAAGGCCCCCTGCCATGGTCAACATGAATCCATTATTTTCTAAACTGATTGGATTTGAGGCTCTTCCATTAGCTTCAGAGCTTACCAGCACTTCTAGTATGTGCCAGTCTGTAGAGTTCCTGAAATGGCTGACAGTGAACTTCCTGAGAGAGCCTCAACATAATGAGTCAGCTTTATCGTTGACCAAAGAAAGGCACTGTTTCCTTCGAACTGAGTTCTGGCCCATTTAAAGTTTCTCCCTGAGGAATCACAGGCTTAATAACTCAAACATGAGGTCATCTTCAAGCCTCAACTATCAAAGCCTAGCCAGGAAGCCCCAGTGTTATTTGCTCTATTTTTCTTCTAGTTTCGCTTACTAGCTAATCCATTTAGTTTTTCAAAAAGCTTGTTAGACTATGTAATGGGTTTTTGGAAAAAAAGAAGATGGCTAGCTGCCCCATTTTACCAGTATTTACTCAGGATAGGAAGCTGATTACAGCAGTAATTTCCCTTAGTGGGCAGGAATCATTTCTCATTTTGGAAGGCATCTCTAACCCAAAGAAATTGAAGCCATAGTAATAGATTGATAGGTCTGCTTTGCCCCTCCCCAAGCCAAAATCCATCATTATAGATTCTTCCAAGACTACCTATATTATATTCCATAATCCTTCCCGAAAATCAGAACTGCAGGCAGGCTACTACTCTAGCCCTGCTTTAGGACTTGAAGAACCTTACCTTTTCCAGAGTAGTAAAACTGGGGACATTCCTGGGGAGAGTAGACTGAAGAAGGGCTATTTTTAAATCTTCAGATTTCAGCTTGTTACACATGAAATTTTTTTAAAAAACCACAGATCAGTACTCAGCACCCCTAAAATCTTTTATTTTTATTGTACTTTTCTTACCAATGATGGGCATAATTTCCCAATATATCTGGTCCAGTTTTAACAGCATGACTTTATTCAAATAACCTATTTGAATATTTTTTTTAAAAGACTAGTCAATTAACAAATGAACAAAACCACTGGTTTCTGAATAGGCCCTAAAATTATATCTTCCTAGTTCCTGGAAATGCTGTAGATGTTTGAACTATTGAATTAAGGAACCATTGCAGTTGCAAAAATGGCATTTGGCTGTATTTTTGTATGCCTCAGTTTTGTTTTGTTTTGCTTCCTTCATCAGACTTACTGTTATTAATTACTTTTTTAACTGTTCAAATTGTTCTGTTTCTGATACAGACCTTAGTCATTTATTCCATAAGCATATTAAATACTCCCATGTGGTAGGAACTATGCTAAATGTTATAGTAAAGCACCACAGCCATCTACTGTTACAACAAAAACCTCCTGGTTATCAGACAGGTATCAGAGATGCCATTATATTACTATTTTCAACATATTTAACTGATGTCAGTAAGACACTAGTGTCGATGGCCCCACTTTACTATTCATAAGACTTGCAATAGTTTTAGCTACTCTGGTGGACCTGGTATAGTTTGTTAGAAAAAGAACTATGTTTACTGAGCTTCCACTGTTTTGTTTAGCTTTTCAAGCAACAAATTTGGAAATCATAAGTGAAGTAAGAAGACATGGTTCCATGGCCGGGCGCTGTGGCTCACGCCTGTAATCCTAGCTCTTGGGAGGCCGAGGCGGGCGGATTGCTCAAGGTCAGGAGTTCGAAACCAGCCTGAGCAAGAGCGAGACCCCCGTCTCTACTATAAATAGAAAGAAATTAATTGGCCAACTGATATATATATAAAAAAAATTAGCCGGGCATGGTGGCGCATGCCTGTAGTCCCAGCTACCCGGGAGGCTGAGGCAGAAGGATCATTCGAGCCCAGGAGTTTGAGGTTGCTGTGAGCTAGGCTGACGCCACGGCACTCACTAGCCTGGGCAACAAAGCGAGACTCTGTCTCAAAAAAAAAAAAAAAAAAAAAAAAAAAAAAAAAAAAAAAAAAAAAAAAAAAAAAAAAAAAAAAAGAAGACATGGTTCCTGCCCTTGAGTGGAATATGATCTGGTTGGGGAGACAAGTAAGAACTCATTAGAAAAGACCATAATTCAGGTTGCGTGATGTAAACTTTAAATACTACATGGATTCAGAAACTTAAGAGCTGATCAGGATTTGAAGAGAAATGGAGAAGGAAAATGAGTAGAAGAAGAAAGATGTGAAGGGAAAGAAAGGAGTCTGAGAAAGAGCTAGACACAGTAGTAAAGAAAACTGGGAACTAGACTCTAAACTCTATTCCAGATAGGTTAACTGAACTCCAAAAGGAATAAGAGATCAAAGAATAAAGGAAAGGAGAGAAGATAGGGCAGTGGAGAATAAAGACATGACACTAAATAGGAAATGAATGACTTAGTCCCTCCTGTGAAGACTAGAGTAATCCTGAAATGGATTTGTTGAAATGGCCCTAACTCAGTATGTAAAATGCACTCTTGTCACACTATGTTGCCCAGGCTGGTCTCAAACTCTTGGCCTCAGGCAATCCTCCTACCACGGCCTCCCAAAGTGCTGGGATTACAGGCATGAGCCACCACACTGGACATTAAATGCATTCTTGAGTCCAGTCAAAAACACTCTGTGTTCTTAATTACACTCCAGGCTCTAGATTTACAACTTAATAACATATTATACATCATTACTACCTACTTGGATTGGTATTACACATCTCTTCTAATAGGCTCAGAATATTTCTACCATCAGACAAGACCATGGCTGGTCAAGTTTTATCATCTTTTAAATTATTATTTTACTTTGATTCATCTCAGAAAGTGGTTCTTTCTGGCTAAGTCCAAAGTTGGCTTCTTCAAGTAAAAGGTCATGGAAAGGACTGACAAATCCACTTGAATACTGGTTTCTGATAACTTTGGAGATTATATACCACTGGGCTAAAACAAAACAAACTTCCAGGACTTTAACTTTAATTAAAAAACTGATATGACCATTAGTATAGCTAACTCAAACCTCGTGAGATGGAGCTAAATTTTCATAAAAAGGCTCTTTATTTAAAACAACAACAACAAAAAATCTGATATAATTGACAAGGAAATACCTCCATCAAGATATCTGCAAGCGTTTGAGTCAGTTTGTGTATTGTAATTCATGAGGTTAGACTTGCACTGTGCCTTGAAAGATGAGCCAGATTTGGATACTAGGAGAGAGGACATTCCAGACACAAGAAATGGTACAGGCAAATCTGTGGTGATAGGAAAGTGAGTGGTGTGTCTCAGAGCAAGTGCATAGACCAGTTTGACTGGAGAAATAATGCAGGATCCTGTACAGACTGATCATCATCATGGGCATGGAGGAGATGCTGACAGAATTTCATATAGGGCTCCTGCCATCTAAGTCAAGCCATGCTGAAGAAGGTAATCATGGAACAGATAAACCACAGCATGATGCCAGAAAACTGTTAATCAAAAACATAAATAAATATTAACATCACTTGTGTTAACCTTTTAGAAAGATTTCACAGACAGAATAGAAGTTATTTTATTTGGTCTTTATAGTAATCCACCTATATGGGCAGCTCAGTTTTTATTCTCACTGTTAGATAAAGGCAGAAACATGAGTGATTATGTAAATTTATTGAAGTCACAGTCAGTCTCACTACTGGATTTTCTGGCTTCTACCCCAGACTCTTTCTTCCTCTTCTCATATCTCTCATGAGCTTGTCTGGGTGATTGAGTTTAGGAAGAAAAAAAAAAAAGTGAGAAAATGGTTTTGGAAACCCCAGTCTCAGTCAAGACAAGGGTAGGAAAGTCACCAGACCCCTATGAACCAAGCATCCCAGCACTTTTAATACCTTTCTATGTCACCTTGTTGGGCCCACAGATTGTCAGACTTCTAAGTAAGAGTGTGGAAAAGAAAAAATGGTAAAATAAGTTATCTCATTAAACAACTGCTTTGACTACTTTTTGCTTTTACTCAGCTGTCATATTTGTGTGTGCGTGCTGTTGTATTCATATATTCTTGATTGAGCCCAAATAAATTTTCCTAAATATCCCTTGAATTTACATTTTAAAGGTTTAAAACTTGTATTCACACAGTACACCTTACCCTCCCTTACCTTTTCCAAATGACTGTCTACCACTCCTGACTTTGTGAACTTCTTTTCTAGCATTAGCTTCATTAGTCCAAGATGTACAGATGTTGGAAGAATAATATTAAGCAGGCCGTCTGTGTTGTTTTTAAATGGGCACTACGTGAAATAGTTATCCTAAAGAAATTTTAATTCTTCTTGAGTTAGTCCACTTTTGTGAATAATAAGCACTGTTGGCTTAATTCTTCATATCTTGCTTTTATTGAGTAATCAGTCCGAGGTATTCTACTTAGTTTGCTTTTTTTATTAGAAACTCTTGGTCATTCACATACCTTGAGAGAGACTCATTTTCCCTAGCGTGCAACAACTGCAATTAGTTTTTTGCTGGTCCATGGGTAATAAATGAACGTTTCTTCCTTGGGCTAATTGCTCATTAATGTTCTTGTGTGGCAATTTGTTTCCTTAGGATAACAGAAGCATTTCTTCCAAATGTATCGGAATAGTGGCCCAGATATAGTTGCTTAATGTTTCAAGAATTTTTAAAGGTGGGGGGAGGATATAAAATATTCAGCTTGTATTTAGTGAACCTCATTTATCTTAGCCTCTATGTACTGCATCCCCTTAAATCTCAGCTTTCAGGCATCTTTTGAGCAAGAACTCTAGCACAAAAATAAGAGATGTGCGTTTCAACTTGAACTAGAACCACACCACAATCTGTCTTACACACACACACACACACACACACACACACACACACACACACATACACCCATATAAAACAAAGAAGAATAACTCACATCATTGGTAGTGTCTGGTTTCATTGTTAAATATTGAGACACCACTACCACCCTCAGCCCAGAGCCTCCCTTAGCCAGTTGCACAGCATGGAGCTTCATTTATTTGATTCTCTGTATGAAAACTTTAACCATCTTATAAAAGCTTGAAGGCTTTTACACTAATAATTCAATAGTGCAGTATCTCCCCCAAGCTAGCAAAACTGATTTCAACCATTGGCTTGTCTCTATGGTAAATCTAGGATGCTCTGCTACTGACAAGGGTTACATAATGCCTTATGGACTTAAATCTTATACTACATCTATCTAACATAGAAACTCCTAAAATGTTCAAGCAAAGCCTGTGTGGAAATATTTGGCTATGATTCTAGGCTTAGAAAAGTCACTCTCAGAGAGAATTATAGCAATGACTGAGCACCACCACTTAGTACCACCCTAATATTAGAACATATTAGAACTCTAATATGTAGAATGACTAGCACTGAATAGCTAACAGTCCCATCACTAAATCCAGTTTGCTCTGTCAACATAGCTTTGTGTTGTGATCTTAAGGTCTCTCCCAACATTACCATGTTAGGAGTTCTAAAGAAACAGGAATATCTCAAGATTTGCCCTAATTTATTTCACTATGGACCCCATCAGTGAAAGCAGAGAGAACAGCTCCAGGCTCAGATCAGGGGATATTAGAACACCAATTAGTACCACCCTAATATTAGTACTTTATCCTCTTCAAAGTCCTTTCATTTCATTGGCTCTTGTGAGCTTCACACCATTGTACCCTATGTAGTATGTAGTATATGGGTTAGGAAATCAAGGCACTGAGTGGTTATATACCTTATCTAAAGTCCTATAGCTAAGCTGTAACAAAAATCAGCCTGAAACGCAGATCCCCTGATCTGAGCCTGGAGCTGTTCTCTCTGCTTTCACTTATGGGGTCCATAGTGAAACAAATTAGGGCAAAATCTTGAGATATTCCTGTTTCTTTAGAACTCCTAACATGGTAATATTGGGAGAGATCTTAAGATCATAACACAAAGCTATGTTGACAGAGCAAACTGGATTTAGTGACGGGACTGTTAGCTATTCAGTGCTAGTCATTCTACATGGATCAAATTCATTTGCAGTTAATTTGACCTATGATTCTTTGTCTGCTCTTGGTTGTCAATCCTCTTTTTCCCATACTCCAATCATCACTAATTGATAGAGGACCGTATTCCTCTTAAGGTCTTTAGAGAAAGATATTATCATTGCATCCTTTCTAAACTCATTTTTAGAGAAATTCATATGTAGCTCATGAACTGGTAACATTCTTTATTTCATTCAAGTTTGATCAATATAAATGCATGGAAATTTAATCTATAATTGAGGAAGATTTATTGAACATGTGTGCCCAGGTCTACTGGATTTGTTGGGATATAAAAATGAATCATAAAATCCAGTTCTTACCCTCAAGGAGCTTATTACCTAAACAGACCATGACTGGAGAATTCACATTAATAAACAAGTGAATAAGTAACAGCTTCCGTGGGTTAGATAACAGAGTGACCGTGATGAACTAGAGTTTGCAGAGAAGGCTCCATGAAAAAGAAACATCTTTCAAAATCTTTAAAAGATGATAAAATGTGGTATATGTATACCATGGAGTACTATTCAGCTCTAAGAAACAATGGTGATATAGCACATCTTGTATTTTCCTGGATAGAGCTGGAACCCATTCTACTAAGTGAAGTATCCCAAGAATGGAAACACAAGAACCACATATACTCACCAGCAAACTGGTATTAACTGAGCAGCACCTAAGTGGACACATAGGAACTACAGTAATTGGGTTTTGGTTGGGTGGGAGGGAAGGGGGGCAGGTATATACATACAAAATGAATGAGACGTGCACCGTCTGGGGGATGGTCACGCTTGAAGCTCAGGCTTGTGGGGGGAGAGGGTGCAAGGGCATTATTTGAAACCTTAAAAGTTATACACCCATAATATGCCGAAATAAAAATAAATAAATAAACAAATAAATAAATAAATAAAAGATGAATAGGATTTAGGTTAGTGAATGTAACAGGCCAAGCTAACAAGTATACTAAACAAACAATTGTATTACACACACACACAGCACACACATACAATCAGTCTCAATAGCTTAACAAAATAGCAATTTATTTGTTGCTCATATCACCATCCAATATGGGTTGCCTGAGAGATGGAAGAATCTCTGCTCCAAGCAGTGATCTAGGGAATCTGAATTCTGCCATCTTGCAGCTCTTCAATGCCTTAAGCTTTGGAGTCCTCTACTGGATGCTCTGCATCTAGCCAGACTACCGGGGAAGGTGATCCATAGAGGAGCTCAATGGAAGTTTTGTTAAGGACCAGACCTAAAAGTGTCATGTATCGCTTCTACCCACACCTAACTGCAGAGGAAGCTGGGAAATATAATCTAGCTCTATTCCCAGAAAGAAAAATTAATAGAATGGCCTGAATATATAGCATTGTCTCTGCCATACTGAAGAGGAAAAGACTTTCTTTTTAAACTGTTTTTTACTGATACATAATAGATATACATATTTTAGAATACATATGATAGTTTCATATATTCATATAATTTATAAAGATTAAATCAGTGTAATTGGGATATCTATCACCTTAAATATTTGTCTTTTTTAAGCATTTGAATTATTCTTTCCTAGTCATTTTGAAATATACAATAGATTATTGTAAACTATAGTCACCCTTGTTTCTTCTATAAAACTGTATATTTGTACACATTAGTCAACCTCTCTTCATCCTCTCCTCTCCCTTACCCTTCCCAGCCTCTAGTAAGCACCAATGTACACTCTATTTTCATGAGATCCACCTTTTTAGCTTGCAAATATAAGTGAGAACATACAAAAATTATCTTTCTGTGCTTGGCTTGTTTCACTTAACATAATGACCTCCAATTTCATCCATGTTTCTATAAATGACATGATTTGATTCTTTTTTGTGGCTGAATTGTATTATTATTTTGTTGTGTGTTCAACAATTTTTTTATCCAGTCATCTATTGATGGACACTTAGAATGATTCCATATCTTGGCTGTTGTGAATAGTGTTGTAATAAATGTTGGGATGCAGTTATCTCTTCAATATATAGATTTCCTTTCTTTTGGTTATATACCCACTAGTAGGATTGCTGGGTCATATGGTAGTTCTGTTTTTAGTTTTTTGAGGAACCTCCATACAGTTTTCCATAGTAGCTGTACTAATTTACATTCCCAAGAATAGTGTGTGAAGATTCCCCTTTCTCCACATTCTCACTGGCATCTGTTATTGCCTGTCTTTTTGATAAAAGCCATTTTAACTGGAGTGAGAAGATATCTCATTGTGTGAGCCCTCCTTTTTAGGCGGTAGCTCATATGATAATAGTCAAGTTACCAAACTCCCCACCACATAGAAACTCTTGAGTACTTTCTTCAGATTTACTAGCTTTGTGGAGACGAAGCCACAGAATATCTTTGAAGAATAATTCTGAAGAGGTCTAAGGGATCTATACGAATATAAGAATTCTTAACAATTTTTAGGAGAGGTCAGAGGTCCCTTTGACAACCTAACAAAAGCAATGGGCTCTCTCCCTATGACAATACCCATACACAAAACATTTTGCAGATAATGTCATGAAGTTCTTTTTAAGTGAATTTTTTAATTTTTTGAATTAATTAATTAATTTTTTAAATTTCAGAATATTATGGGGGTACAAACGTTTTGGTTACAGGAATTGCTTAGCAGTTTGAGTCAAAGTTATAAATGTGTCCATCACCCAGATAGTGTGCAATGTTGTACCCATTAGGTGTGAATTTATCCATCTCCCCCCAACCTGCTTGATTTCTGTTGAATTTTACTACCACATGTGCACATGAGTGTTGACTGTCATGGAGTTTTTGAACCTTCTTAAACCAATTTGTACCCTGACCCTTGTGGTAAAGCAATTGATAGTCTCATTTAAGCTACATGGCATAGTGATAAAGAAAGTGGCCATTGAACTCAGACAAATGTGAACTAAATCGAGCATTTTCTAGGTATATAGCCTAGAGTTAGTCATTCCACCTCTCTGCACTTTCTTTTCTAATCTAAAAAATAGCATTAATACCTATTCCACAGGGCTGTTGGGAAGACTAAATGAGAAAATGTATGTAAAAGATCCAGCACAATACTTGGAGTATCATAGTATTCTCAGCAAATGGTTATTATTTAGTAATATTAGTCATTCTTCATGAATTTTTAGTGGTGCTTACCTGGATTTCATACTAGGCTCATCAAGAATTCAACATGGTCCTTCAGATTTTAGTTTATGTATCACTCTACTCTGAGAAATCACTTGTGACCTTCATTTCCCTAGCCTATCTCCTAAGGCTGCTTTCATGACACCTTAGACTTACCCCAAACTAGTGTTTATCTCATAGCTTCATAATTGCCTAGTTATTTGTTCATCTTCCCACCAGTGAGCTACTTAAGGCCAATGCTATGTCTGTTTTCTACTCTCCTGTACTCCCAATACCTAGCACAGTGCCTGGCACATAATAAGTATAAAATAAATCTTGAATAAATTAATAACAGGAAAAACAGCTTCCTCAGTAAGCTTTTAGAAATATAGTGGTTAGTGGAGGTAAGAGAGCTGTTCATTCACCTTGCCTTGCAGCAAAGCTGAAGTCTAAAGCTTTGAGAGGATCAGAAGGGGCTGAAGAAAAGACAAATGCTAAAAACTGGCCTTGTCTGTCTTTCTCTCAGTCATAATTCTTGGTTAACTAGCCCACAAATCTGTTATTTCTTATAATGACTCTGAAGCCCTTTAAAGTACCTTTTGTGTCATCAAAGAAAGAGGACATTCCAGTCAGTAGAATATTAGTTTGAATGCTATCATTTTTAACTTGTGTTTAAGTTCTTTGGAAATTGAACTTTACTGTTTAGAACATACTATAACTGTTTTGATTAAATAAAATATCTGATTAAATAACTCACGCTATTCGCTAGTTATATATATTACAGTGAGTTTATTTCCCTATTGGGGAAATCCTGATCTCATTGTTAACCACACAGTGAAATCATCTCAGCAGGTCATTAAGCTCTGACCCCTTCCAACCCCTAGTGACACATAGATATCTATCCATAAACCCTCCAAGTTCTAGAAGCTCCACTTACTGGCTTTCCGGCCAAAGAACTTAACAGTCTTTTTTTTTTTTTTTTTTTTTTTTTTGACAGAGTCTCACTTTGTTGCCCAGGCTAGAGTGAGTGCCATGGCGTCAGCCTAGCTCACAGCAACCTCTAACTCCTGGGCTCAAGCGATCCTCCTGCCTCAGCCTCCCGAGTAGCTGGGACTACAGGCATGCGCCACCATGCCCGGCTTATTTTTTCTATATATGTTAGTTGGCCAATTAATTTCTTTCTATTTATAGTAGAGACGGGGTCTCGCTCTTGCTCAGGCTGGTTTCGAACTCCTGACCTCGAGCAATCTGCCCGCCTCGGCCTCCCAGAGTGCTAGGATTACAGGTGTGAGCCACCGCGCCTGGCCTTAACAGTTTTATTGTGCATAAGAGACTTAGCCTTTTCTGATCACAATGGGTAATTAAGTGGACAGTAGTCACATGGGTTGGAGAATGGGCTTTGCTGCCTAGTAGTTGCCATATATACTGCACATGTGATACCAATTTTCAGAGAATTGGGATGCACATGAACAAAACAAAATATTTTAATCTCTCTTTGAGTAAAAGAACACTTTAGGATCAGTTGATCAGTTACACAGCCAAGCACTGTCAATATTGGATACCAAGCTGACATCACATTGAGCTTAGGACATTCTCTGGAAGCTGATTTTAGACATTTATCTCTAGCTCATAAAATTAAAAAGCAGATTGTGGCAGGGAAAAAAAAATCCAGTATTTCAGATTTCTGGTTGCTAGGGCTATAGATGAAGAGAATTTTATGAATATGTTCCAAAGCTTATATTCCAAAAGAAGTTTCATTTTTCATATAGAAATAATAAAAGTGTAGGTGGCCTCAACAGCTGTAATTTTTAAAAATTAAGTACAGAGATGCCTTCTGCTAACATTTGAAGTTGACATTCTGCACAGCCAAAAACTCTGTTCTTCACTTTTATCTAATTTGGGATTTTAGCTAGTATTTCCAGGCTATTAAGCACCACTTCTGAACTCCCAGTGATTACATCAGGATGCCCCTGTTCCTTCAGTATTGATCAGCAGCGTCCTCTTCCCCAACAGGTGATAAATTTATTAGTAACTATCCAAGCCGCCCCAGCTTTAGGCAATTGTCTTCTTAAGAATTATAGTATTTATTCATTGGAGGATAATAAGACAAGGGAAGAAGTCAAATAATTTTGCCTGTAATTTGCAGCTGTTTCATACAGAGCGATGCTTCACAGAGAAAAGAGCCTGCAGTTCAGATATTATATAATGTCCCCTACTTTGCATGAGGCGTTGTGAATAATTTTTTTACAAGATGCACTTTATTTATGAGCAGGTCCCTCCATAGAAAGAGCTTGTTAGGGCTTAATGCTGATGAATGGAGACAGCACCATTCACACTTCCAGGTTATAGACTGTCAGTGCTTTCATTATATGCACTAATTTACAAGGATTTATTTATTTTCTCCCAAATGTAAAAATGTGCTCCAAGCTAAACATGCTGTCTGGGCATCTGAGCCCGATGTTTTCCTTGGTGTGTGTGGGGGGGGTGGGGGTGGCATGGGTATGGGGACTCAAGCTCTTATGTGTGTTCGTCCCACCTCCACCCCCACCTGCCCTACATTACTGCCTAACCTTGTGGAAATATCAGTGATCTATGTATTTTTGTTTGCTTTAAAAATGAATACTGGGTAAAATTTTAAAACCTGGAAGTGGTTTTCTTAATGCAGTTTAAATCTTTTCTTATCCAAAGACTGTGCCTTCAATTGTGTTTTAACTGCTAATGAAAATGCTGTCAATGGACGTGACCATTGGGACAAATTATACCTACAACATTTGGGTACCAAGTTTTGTAGAGCTGAGTAGAACAATATCAAAATACGAAAGTAAATTGAATCTGTAGATCTTGCTAGCCCCAGATGGCTTTCTGTGATCTGAAATCCCTCACATCTCCATTTCTGAAGAATAAAGCTTAAAATATATACTGGGTATGTGTCACCTCCTCCCACCCAGTCTAACAAGCAGTAATAGATCTACTGCATCATCACTATCCCTGGGTTATAACAGTACTCACTATGGGAGGGGAAACCTCCCCAAGTGTTGGACAAAAATAATTCTCTTTTTTCTGCCTAGGCTTTTTCCAGTTGGTTTTTACCCTCAGTGAAAATTAAATACCCCTTAAACTTCATCATTCAAGAAGTTGTAAACTAGTAGGTTGGGGAATTTGTGTGTTGGTTGATTGGTTGATTGGTTGGTTGACAACGGAAGGAAAATGAGAGGAAAATATGTACATATAAAATATGCCTAGGTATATCTATAAAGCACCTATCACACAGTTCCCTCAAAGCCCTTTCTACTATTTCTTTTTCAACCCCAAATATAAGTGTAACCCAATCAAAGTTAATTTAAGAGTCTCAAGGAAAAAAGAGTATGTTTGGGATTTGGACCATGATAAAAGAAGTTGCTACACAAATATATGAAAGGAGAATATTCTACAAACTGTCAGCAGAATAAACCCTGAAGGCAAATAGTAAGTATTTAATAAGCCCAAACTTATTTCAAAGGGCACTCATCCATGGAACTCAGCTGACATGAAGAGAGACAGACAGAGAAGTTCACAGTGTTTAGAACTTCACAAAAATTGAAAGTAGGAAAACCCGATAAAGCCCAGGATTATCCTCCCTGGCTCAGCCCAAACTTCTCATTCTGATGGGGATGAAACGTATGGCAGTCAAGGAACAGAATTGTCCTCCCTGATGTCAGCATAAAGATGTAAAGACCTCCTCAAATACACTAGTTAAGAATACATTTGTTGCTCTATACCTTTTGCAAACCTGCTCAAATTTTTAGAGGATCAGATTCTCTACGTTTACTAACTCCTAGTTAAGAGCAACACTTCATTTTATTTTTAATATTCTTAACTAAAGTTTCAGAGTACTCCTCTTAGTCTTATTTTCAGTGTATCCAAATTCTTTGTCCTTTGTCACAGAGCCTAGCATAGTGGCATTCAGTACATGTGTAGTAAATGATTCATGATTTCATACACTTCAAGCACATCTCCTGTCAGCCTTTCTCTCTCCACACCTGAGTCTTAATCTCTCAGTCCATCCTCTTATAACAGCCAGATTTTAAATTTCATACTTAGTGATATTTAATATATAGGTCATAGAAGATGGCCTTAAATAATAGGCCTGCCAGAAACCAAACCAAATTCTAGGCAGTCAAGAAGTTAATTTTGCCAAAATACAAACAAACAAAGAAAAAAAGCAGAAGTTCCCCTTGGTTCATCTGCAGCCAGAATGTTCTGGAGAAGAAATAAATGTTCTATGTGCCATCATAATTTGACCTGACCCAATCTTAAAAGTCTTTTTAAAAATCTCCTTAAAGGTCCTTATGCCTCAAAAAATGATAAAGGGATTTATTGACATGGAATTACCTAGTTTGGACATGCTAGATTCCTTGGAGAACTCACGAAAACACAGATGACTTTAGAAGCATTCCAGGGAAGTTAAAATGAATCTGTATCTTTTATAAATGTTAAGGATTAATACTTCATAGTGAACATTAGGATTAATCAAAGTATACCATAAAGCCATGTCTTAATATTAACTTCCTGCCAAAGAATTTGCTCATGTAAAAGCAGTTTATTAAGTGGGGTTTATTAAATTGTCTTTAGATGAGTTCATGCTTTGCCAAGAAATTAGTGTGTGAGTGTGTGTGTGTGTGAGAGAGAGACAGACAGAGAGAGAGACAGACAGAGAAAAAGAGAGAGTTGTGTTTTGTTAAAAGGATATGCTTATTAGCACAAAAGTTCCTAACTTTAACATACACTCAGTGAGTTTCACCAGGTCGGAATAAAGGGGAGAGGGGAAAAAACGAAATTGTAGACTACTTTGAAAGTAATACCATGTGGTTATTTTCAAGAGCACTGCCAAAAGCACGAAGAGAAACAGGAGTTGAGCCATATGTTCTTTGTGTCTGACGCTTTTTATATGTATTATTTCATATGATACAACAACCTAGGTGTAGAAAAACCAACTCATCCTGGTGTGTCAAGGACTTCCCTGGTTTTAAAACTGAGCCCTGCCTCAGTCCTGGGCAAACCAGAACAATGGTTCACCTTAGCTAGGTAAGGCAGATCATCTTTTCCCTATTTTACCAAAGAGGAGGCTGAAATGTGAAAACGACTGATTCAAAGTCACATATCAGTTGTAAGTGGTGTATTCAGTATTAGAACCCAAGCCTTCTAACTGCTATCATAATACACTTTCCAAGAAACCAGGCTATAATTAATACAGTGTGTAAAAACTGTGAAAATTTTATTGGCTTTTATTTTTTTCTAGAAGCTTAGCCATTCCCTTTCTAATGTCATAATTTTGCTCTGCAAGTCCCCTTTTAATAGATAATACAGAGAAAAAAAAACACCTCATCCCAGTTTACTAGAATTACTACAAAATCCCTGTTAACTGAGTGCGAATTAATGAAAATAATTGTAATGCTTTTCTCGTCAGTTATTTCCTAATGCAACCATGAAAATAGGCAGCAGCCTGTGCATGCACACCCCAAAAGAAATGTAACATATACTACCTCTCCTGTCTTTTCCCATTTATGTTAAAGAGGATTTTTTTTTCTGTTCATAGGGGTATGCAAATATCAAGGGAGTAGAAATGTAAAACTGGACAAAACAAAATTATTAGGTCTGGTGTTATCTCCATATGTTACTTTTTGTCATTTCTTCTCAATACACAAAGAAGTGAATGTGTACCCCAATAAACCTCTACCATTACTGTCCTGTCTGTACCGAGCAAAATTGAACCCGTATAGCTTTAAAATGCCTTTCCATTGCTATGGCTTTTTTAAAAATACTGATCTTAGTGCAAATGTGGCCCACTAGACTACTAATGCTCATTTGCTGTCTCCCAACAGGCATCACAGTTGATAAGCATGGATTCATTTACTTTGTGGATGGGACTATGATTCGGAGAATTGATGAGAATGCCCTGATCACAACTGTAATCGGCTCAAACGGTCTGACTTCCACACAGCCACTGAGCTGTGACTCAGGAATGGACATCACTCAGGTAGGCACCACTGGTTTTCAAGTGTTATCACCACTGGGCATCATGGAAATGGATAACAATTTTCTCATACAGAAATTAGGTAGAAAGGAAGCGTGGTGTATCTGTTATAACACCAGATAGCAGAAGTTTCTCTTTTATGTAAGTTACTTTTTTCCTCCTCAGAAAAACTTAGTTGGTAAAAAATGGTAAGGATGGAAATAATGCTAGGTGGAATATTGCCATAACAATTAAAATCTCCCAAATTTGAATCAATTAGAGGGGAAGGCCAATCTCATTTACTGAATATTTTCCAAGATATGTAAGTTCATTATTTTTAAATGAAACAATAACTCAAATTTTAAAAAGTAATGGCTACTAAAGCTCTTTAGAAATCTTTTTGTAATGAATATATGAGCATAACTTGTTATTCATGTCAATATAAATAGCTACCTCTAGGGTGTTTGAAAGTTTTCCTGAGTAAAAGCAACATCCCCTTTAAGATCTATTTTACATTTATTTAGGAAAATATTTTAGGCCAGTAAGAATAAAAGAGAAAATTTATTATAGCTTTCATCTCAGCCCACAATTCTACAAAATCAGTGTTAGACATGTAAAGAGATTTCAGAGCATACAGCATAGTCCCAGCACTCTGCAGATGCCTTTCCTAGTGTGCAAATGCAAGAAGTTGGTGTGTTAAATGAAGGAAATAGATCAGACAGTCCTCAAAAGAACTTTCCAGTTCTAACATTCCATATATCTGTGACTCTGATGAAGTAGCCTATTAGATAATCTTTTCAAATAGATTAGAGTGGATGTTGAGAGTTTTAGAACTTATTAGTGTATCAGAGAGGATGGTTTTTGGCTTGAAGTATAAAATATTTTTCTAAAAGTGGCTTAAACAATAAGGTTTCATTATCTCACATAATGAGATGTCCAAAGGTAGGCAAAATGTCAGCAGATTTCCTTCTTATGTCACATTGGCCAGAATTGAGTTGTATGCCCATACTTTCACCAATCACTGGCAAAGGGAAATGAGAATTCCATAATGGATTCAAACCCTCTGGAACTGGGTCCTCTTCCCTGAGCATATCGCTACCTGATTCTTGAACCAAAGCCAGGGTTCTGTTAGCAAGGAATGAAGGGTTGCTATTGGATAGGCAACCAGTAGTATCTCCCACAGTTAGGATATTCCTGTTGCTTCATTTGTCATACCACCTAAAACCAAGCGAAAAAAGGAAAGTAAACTGAACATATCACCCAGAAACCTTTCTTTAGTCATTAGCTCTAATACCTCCTCCCACCTCCACCCACCATGAGTATACAACTCTATAAAAAAAACTAGAAATGTGCCTATCTGGGACTTCTTCTTCCTTCTGTGCTCCTGTCCCACCCCAGAAATTCAGAAAATGGTCAAATATAACCAACTACAGAAATAAAATGGGGAGTTAGGCCTGGAAAACTGTCAAAATGATCAAAATGTTCTTAATAGAGATTTGAGTGGGTTGGGCTATCAACTCCTAGAACAGTCCAACTTTCCATGATTCAAATCCTGCAGAAGGCAAGGGAAAGGAGTATTATTTATGGCAATAAAGAAGGGTGTGAATGCATTTATATGGGGGAAGGGGAAGAGAAAGGATGCACATGTATTATTCACTTGCAGGATATTTTTAACTTAAGATAGGACACTTAGTATTGCAATCAGTCAACTCTAAACAACTTTTCTGTTTCTATGTGGAAAAGTTATGCTGAAAAGAGAATTCTTTGTCCAAATAGAGCAAACATATGATCCTCATGACAATGAGAAGGGTTCTGTTCCACATGGCAGTTTCCAAACATAATTGCCACCATAAAATCTACCTTGTCCTTTTCAGGTTGGGATGTACAATGCAGCCCACTGAAAAGGAGCCCTGGAAACCAGGAAACAGAATCATATTTTCCCTATGGCATTTCATTCCAAGCCTCAGTTTCTCTGAAGTATCCCCTCCCCCCCCCTTTTTTACACAGTTTCACTTTAGAGACACAGTAGATTTTTTTTAATTTTAATTTTTTTTTATTTTAGCATATTTGAGACATGGTAGATTTTGAGGTGAGGGGTGAGGGGTTGCATGAGATGAGAGGGGCATGCTAGAAGCCTAGCAAGATTTACTAGTAAAGAAAGCAGGTTTCATAGCCAAATTATTTAGTACCTATCTCTGCTGCTGTTCAGCATGTCCTGTTCTGTGCCTGAGGCACACTAAAAAATAACTACAAATTTGTCTCCCCAGAGTGGCTTAGAACAAGGAAGTCACACGGATCTCTACCTCAGTGTCCAGAGTATCATCCTCCACCTTTATTAGGGGCCTGTTTATCATGGCCCCATTCCCCCAGTCTGGAATACCTCTGCTGCTCTAAATCCCATTCCCACTCCCCTCACACTTTACCTCTTCCATGGGAACCTTCTCTGATGGTTCTAGTCCTCTCTGTAATCTCATTCCCTTACTGGAATTTGTTCTTTGTTGACAAACTGTGTATCCAACTAGTCTTACATGGTAGACTGTGTGTTCTTTGAACATGCATAGTAAGTGCTCAGCAGGCACAGCTAACATATATACCTGGACCAAAAGGACACAGAGAATATGGAGGAGTGGTGAGAGAGAGAGCTAGAGAGGTATGTGGGTGAAATGGCAAGGACCTTATAAGCAAGGTAGAGTTTCAGTTTTATCCAGAGGACAATGAGGAACCAATAATAGCATTAAGCAGGGAAATGAATTTTTAAAATAGTATTAAGCATTGAAATCATGTTTAAAGATCATTCTAGCTGTCATATTGAGAATTGTGTGGAGTGAAACAGTGCTAGAGGCAGAGAGACCACCTAAGAGGCACCTGAAGTAATCAGGTATGACAGGGACAAAACATATCAGTATATAAATGATAAGCTCCTTTCTAAGGGACTGCTGTATAACTTAAGTTGCTTTCCAATGCTTTTTGGATCTTCAGTTGATATTGCTTTGGAACAAAACTCTGTGGTGAGTGAGACTGTCCATGAAGCTGCTCAACTTTATGCAGGCTACATAGGCAAGCAATGTCAATGGCTGAACCTAAAGTGTCACAGTATGGATTGAGAAAGCAAATTAGTGAAATGTTGGAGCTAATATCAAAGAACTTGTTGACTGGCAACTTCAGAATTAAGAAAGTACATGGATGGTGGTACCATTCACTGAGACAGGTACAAGAAGAAGAAAAGTAGGTTTGAGTGATGGTTGGATGAGGGGTTCAGTTTGAGTTCAGTATGTCAACATATGCCTATATGGCATATGCCTATATGGCATCCAGGTAAAACTATCTGGCAAGCAATTGGATACAAGTCTAAATCTCAAGGTCTGAAATACAGATTAGGTTTGTGATGATTATTAATTTACATAGGGTAATGGCAAATAAGTGAGTGGATGAGATCTCTCAGGGAGAGTATATATCATAAAAAGGGAAGACTTAGACCAAACTCTGAGGAATACCAATATTCAGGAGAAAGCTGAGGAATGGGAACCCACAAAGGATGCTGAGAGGAAGAGACCTGACAATTAGGAGGAAAACCAGGAAGTTGTCAAAAAGGCCAAGGGAAGCAAGCTTTTTAAGAAGAAAGGAATGGTCAATATCAAATGCTGCTTAGTGATCATGGAAAATAAGGTGTTTTAAGAAGCCATCTGATTTTACAGCATTAATAACTCTAATAAGAATGCTTTTGGTAGCATGCTAATTAATGGGAGTCAGATTGTAGTGGCAGAAATAGAGAAAGTGAAAATAGATCACTTCTTTGAGATGTCTGGCTGGGAAGGAGAGGCTTTGGCATCAAAGCCAATCAACTCCCTGGTGTGGGCAAATCAGCACCTAGATGTGGCACAGGTGAACAAAAGCTGTAGCACATGTAATGAAATCAATGGTGAGTGGATAGAGTATTTACCAGGAGGAAACCTATGTGTGGCACAGCTTCCTAGATGCTCAACCATTATGGCCAGAGCTTCCCATCTGTTTAGACAACTGTGGCAGATTGACGACAAATGTTCCCCATGACTATACTTAAGAACATGGGCTGTCTTCAGCTAGACAGAAGAAAGCTGAGTAGGGAGCTTCATAACACCCTCCAAGAGCAAAGCCCCAGTTGTTTATAGTAGTACTTACAGTGATCCAGCTGGGCTTATACAGTGCTCAGTTTCATATTTCAGTAAATCAAAATATACTGATGGGTGAGAGCAGAGACAAATGTCTAAATGAGAGCGCACAGTTTCTGCTGACACAAATGGACAGGGGAGAAAATAGAGGCCTGTGCTACAGCATGAAGATTTGAATCAGACTCTAAGAAAAGCTTCCTGTTTCTAAGACTATGTGGCAGCATCATACATTATCAAAAGATTTTGTGAAGTTCCCACCTTTTGAAACTTTTCAAGCAAATATTGGATCACAATAATCCATGAATGCTTGACATATAGGCCTCCGTGAAGCCAGGAAAATGGACCAATTGTTTTCCCAAGGTTTCTTCAAACTTTGTGAAGTTTCTTTACAGAAATATAACCAAATTTCTAAAGTTCCTTGTTATCTTTCCTGTATTTCAAAACTAAAAGGTCTCAAACAAGAAAAAGCCCATCTCTGCTAGCATAGTACCTACAGAGATTGGGAAATGATGTGAGTGATCCTTTTTCTCTTCCTTGCCTTTATCTTCCGCACTTTCTGAGGCAAACATGAGCCCCAGAAAGAATCAATTCTCAATAGCTTGTCCTAATCTTCAGCAGATCAAGATGTCCTATATTAATTCAAAGAATAACTGCTACCACTTACAGAGAGCTTACTATGTGCCAAGAACTGTGCTAAGCGTCTTATTTGCACTGTTCCATTTTATCTCCACAACCGCACCACCCTTGAGAGGTAGGTATTATTATCCCCATCTGCAGAGGAGAAAACTGATAGTCAGAAGGATTAGGTATTGGTCTATGACCATTGAGTTACTAAGTGATATAACCAGGACTTGTGCATGAGATTTCTGGCCCCAAGTGTGCATTTTCCCAACTTCCACATTCTCAATGACAATTGGAGATGACCTAATATCATTGTATTTAGCTGAGTGACAAATGCTGCTTGGTTGAGGAATATGCTGTTTATTCACAGAATGTGTGTTTAGTGGCACTTAGGAAATAGCTTAATAAAATCTAATCATCTCAAGAAATGAAATTTGCTTTGACAATAAAACCAGCCATTTGTTCAAAATCAATATCTTTTTTTTGATTTACTGAAATGTGAAACTGAACTCTCAGTGTAAACTCTGAAGCATAACTGCCCTTTGTAAGCACTGCTATAAACAACCAGGCCTTTCATTTCAGGAGATGAGTTGATTATGAAGAGATTGGGCTCTTTATTTCCATTGCTGCTTTTGAATCATCCTGCTCTGGTAACTCACTTTCATCGCGTGCCTGACTAGAATGGAATTGGGAGTTAGACCAAGTCTCTTGGTAGGATAGCAAATTTGAAAGCAGATTTACTCCTTGGAGCCTAGTGCTCTTCCAGAAATCAGCCCAATAGGAGATACACAAGCAAAATGGACCTTTTGTATGCACAGGTCATCCTGTTGACCTACTACTGCCCATAAGGTACACACTTTGAGGTGTTTGCCTAAGAGCATCCAAATACAAAGCCAGTGCTCCATAAGTGCTTGTTGTATGATCTGTGTACTCCCCACTGGTTCCCAATAGCACCCATTTGTCACATGGGCCTAACAGGTAGAGGGAAGCATCATCTATGGTTATGAAGGAAAGAAGGTAACTGGTTCTTTGGAAGAGCAACCTTTGCCCCATACATTTAATCTATTAAGCTAGGAATGTTACTCCTCTCCTCAGACATTTCATTCTGGACTCCCCTCCAGAATATTCTCACTATGTAGTAACAGTCCAACCTCTCCTCCAGGAGAGGTGCCTCTTCCTTCTTGTGTTAGAGAACTTAACTACCTCCTCCAGGCAGCTCGTTCCATCTTTGAATGTCTCTGGCCAGTAGAACGTTCTTCTGGGATCCCGTTAACTTTTTATCTTCCTTTAACCATCTAGTCTTATGTAACTCTTCAGGCCTTGAGTTATAAATTTAATCTGTTTTCTACAAAATAAATATACTAGTTAACCAAGCACTTTACTGGGTAATTATATATCTGCTATCTTATTTAATCCTCATGAAAAGCCTTCAAGATAGGTATTATGTTCCCCTATTTTCAATAAATGTGAAAAACAAGATTCAGAGGAGTTCAGTAACTTGGTCAAGGTCGCACAACCAATAAGTGGCAGAGTTGGGATTTGAACCTGGTCAACGTGATGCCAAAGTCCACATTATTTTCACCAGACTATTATATCAAACTGCCTCCTCCACATGACAGTCCTCTACATATAAGAAAACAATTCTCTCATGCCTCCTAAGACACACCCTCAATTTATTGAACTGTGCCTCACTTGGCATGATTTTGAGTCCCTTCACCATTCTCCTCACTCCTCTCTGAACATGTTGCCATTTATCTATATCTCTTTGAAAGGGTGGCTTCCAGAAATGAATAAAATAGTCCAGATGTGCTCTGACTACTCACAGGTAGAATGGGGACCACCACAACTCTCTCTCTGTATTCTGTTTTTGTTCCTTTTGCCTAGTGATTTTCAAAAGGACTTTAGCCACAGAATGTTTACTTCAAACAAAATAACTCCCAATTCATAAAACACATGCAAACAGCAAATTCAAACAAGAGGTAGTGTCCCAGAACCTTCCCTGTTCAGGCTTACTCCCACACAATGGTAGCTTGCACAGTGACTCTCCAAGACACTTTTGCAAAATGCTAAAGAAATAAAGAGCACAGATTAACAAATTACAGCCACAGTTAAATTAATTATTTCTCAACTACATCACATTTTTGACATATGATGTGACTACGGAGAACTAAAATTCACATGGCTGTCATCCCCATCTCCTCATCTTGTTCTTGCATGGGTAGTTATTTGCATCATACCACAAGGTCTTACCTTAATCTGTATTCAATTCCATGTTGTTGATTCAGTCCATTTGTTTGTATTCTTCTGCTATTATCCAATATCTTCACTATCCTTCCCAGCATTGTGTCACCTATGGATTTGATGAATGCCTCCTATGTCTTCAGCCATGATAAAACTGATGGACAGATAGACCAAGACATCATTTTGGCACCGCTAGAGTAGTTATCTGTTAGATTATGGACCCATCTGTTTAAACTATCATCTATGGGTTGTGATTCATAGTAGATCAGAAAATCAGTATAACAAATTATGACCAGCTTTTTAAAAAGATGAAATACAACAACAACAACAAAAAACATAGTGTATCATGTGTAGTAAGGGTAAGTATTGTTTCATAAAAATTTTATTTGAACTGGATAATGGTATAAAATATAGTTCTTAGTGTGAGTCACAATCAAAACAAGTTTGAAAGCCACTACCTTCACCTATATTTCTCCCAACTTATCCATAAAGGTATTAAGAGAAACTTTACCAGGTTTAAGCTCTGTTTAAAAGGAAATAAAAACCACTTGACAGAATTTGTTTGAAGTCATAGTATCCACAAACACCAATTCTTCATCTGAGAACTAAGAAACAACTATTTAGTAACAAAATCAAGGATCTTTTCCAAATTGACATAAAGCTCCCTTCATACAGTTTGTAAGGCACGTCTGATTCTTCTTAAAGTCAGATCTATGTTTAGCCATCTATAATCTTCCAGCATATTTTCTGCTCTCCACCATTTCTCAATAATCACAAAAAAATTGGTTCTGAAAACCCTTTAGCAAGTTCTCTTTATGAGGTAATTCTTCCTGGCCAGAAAACTTGACTCAGTTAAAGATGTTAGGTGCTCTTTTACAATCCCTTCACCCATCTTGGATTTTAGCAACTTTGAATCAATGTGCTTTATGGTCATTCTCCTTAACAGAGAAAACAAAAACTTCCCCTCTCTCAAATCTATCAGTGTTATACCACCTACCCCAAGCAGCAGACCTCTGCCTTCCCTAGTTATTTTCTGCTCTCTGCATAACTGAAAAAGCCATTTTCTCTTGTCCTTAGAATTTTTTTTTTTTGCAGGCTTCAGCTAAAGTAAGCACAACTGGATAGAAGAGGAAATATAAAGCCTCCTCTTCAAAATCTACATGTCGATTCAATTTTATACAAGTGGATTCAGCATTTTCTGTTGTTTTCAAAAAATATGTATAATAACATCTAGGCATGAAAAGTTACAGCAATCTGGAGATTTAAAAAAAACAGTAGTTTTAAAACAGAAAAGGCACCTTCTTTTCCCCTTCTTACACTCTTGCCTAATGTCTCTCGTCAGCTCTCCCTCTCTCCCCTGCCAACCCTTTCATGTCTACAGAATGTCCTCCATCACTCTGAATGATACAGATGATATTGAAACTCAAGTTCTTCAGTGGTTACTTGCCTTTCTTTGTGCACTTCCATCACTCTCCCATATGCACACTGAAAGAGAACAGAATTAGATCTTTCGAATGAAGGCCATTATAAGTGAAATTCCCTGCAGGGACAGACTTCTGAATTTTGTGAAGCTCTATAGGGAATCAAGAAAATCTGAATTATAATAAGTTTGCTTGAATAAAGGGATCTCCCAGGGGAAAAAAAAGAAAGTTTATTTTAAAAGTTCTTGCCACCAGAAATGAAAATCTCACCTCCTCCACCCCACCACACCCTCTCAATGTTTTCATGACTATGGAACCCATATCACTGTCAAAGCAAAGCAAAGGTCTGTGGCTATACTCCAGATAATTCAGACACAGGGATATGTGGTAGAAGGAAAGAGTGAGTTGCAAGTAAACAGCAAGACGTGCAAGATGAAAGCAAGTTATCTGAAATATCTGAAAACACATCTATTAGGAACCAGAAATACCAGTGGGCAGCAGACACAGCTAGCTGGTAGAAAAAAAGAGATGGCCAAAAGGATAAAATCAGATTAGGGAGTGGAGAGGAGATTAACAGCAGATTAATGATGCCCAGGGAGGAGTAGAATGGGAAAAAAATTATTTGGTAGCCCTTGTGCCAAACATTTACTCTATCCTAATTGGTCACGGTTAGTTTAACCAACTGCATCAACCATTTGCATGGTAACTGCCAACTAATAGATCAGATGGCATTAAAAGTCATACCAACCAAACCTCCAATGATTTCCCTTTTTCTTTTATTGTTGTCATGCCTAGATAGCATCAATAGTGCAGCAATCTGATTGCTCAGCCATTGGTTATTGTAGGAGTCCAAACATAAGCACCCTAAATCAGCAATGTTTTGTTCTATTCCTCTGAGCCACATGCACTCAGTCAAACCACCAATCACAGCCAGTCTGTCCTGCTGATCCAAAGGCTCATATTATAAATGTAGAAATGGGAGTAGGGGAAGTGTTAGTCTCTACAAGATTAAGGAGTTCAATCTACATCAACCATAGCAGGACATTGCTAACTTAGCCACACCCTTCTCAAAGATGTCTTAAATGTGAAAGTATTTAAATTAGAAAGTGATGACTATTGAATAAAAACATGCAAACTTCCTACCAGACACGTTTATAAGCCTGGAATAATTATTCACTTCTTCAGAAGTACAGGGGTATATTTTACCAAAGTTCTCTGGACAACTGCCTAATTCATCCATTTCCCTTTGACTAAGTTAGGATTTTGTAGTAGGAAGAATATAGACAATCCTGAATGTGAGTCTGTATTCCACTATTTATTAGCAGTGTGACCTCAGGCAAGTTATTTAAGGTCTCTGAGCCTGAGTTTCTTCATCAGTAAAAAGTGGGATAAAAACACTTTCTGTCTCCTAAGGCTGTCCTGATAGTTAAATGAGAAAACACATATGAAAGAACTTTGTTTTTTGAAAAGCACTTGAAACTATAAATTGTTGGTGCTGATCAGAACTGAAGAGAGACCATATGGCATTACATGTAACCTTGACTTTTATGTGTTCATTTGCCACACCAGTTAGGTAGTTATGTGGAAGGAAAGTTATGTGGCACAAACCTCAATCTACACAGCAATCAAATTATGCTGTCACAGAGCATGAGATGACAGTTAGAGCTATTTAGACTCTGATTTGACAGCAGCACCAAAAGCCATTTAAAAAGTTTTCTTTAGGAGTCCCTAGTGGCTCTCCACATTATTACTCACCTGTAAATGAGAGATTTGTTAGAGTTTATGGCTGAAAATTATGCAATAATGCTAAATGAACCTACTTGTAGTTGCCATTTCTATATTTTAGAAAAATAACATCTCTTTCTGAATCATTTATTCTGCTTTCCTCTGAAAGATGGGAATATAGAAAAAATTAAATCATTTTTGTCTACTTCTTGACCCAAAAGAGGATTCTCTATAATTTCAGATTCAGCACTACACATGGAAAACTGACACTGTAATTTTAGAACTGTTTAATTATTCCTTCTTATGAAAACTAATTCAATAAATGGCCCAATTGTTGGTTAAGTGGCCTCTCTTTTTTTAATGTGAAAGCACTTGGAAAAGTATGAAGTGCTTTACAAATATAAGGGATGATGTAAAATGTTAATTGGCATTTTCATGAAATATTTTCTGTTGATTCATCGCACACTTGCTGAAATAGGAGGATGCAAGAACAAAATAAGTCTGTAAGGTGGTTATTCTGATTTTGTAATATCTGTGGTCGTCAGTCTAATTTAAATGCATTCCTGGATAATGTTATTTATTGCTCATGCAGCCCAGACCTAGTCTCCTGGCTCTGTCAAATATAGAAAAACACCTTCTGCCTTCTGGAACTGCAAAGGAGAGCCAAACCTTTCTCTAATCCTTTAATAGGGGATGCAAGAGACAAAATCAGGCCTTTAGGGTAGACTCTCCCTTATAATTATACCAACATAAAAAGTTAGTAAAACATAGTGGTTTGGGCACCTGACTGCCTGGGTTTAAATCCTGGATCCACCACTTGCTAGATATGTACCCCTGGGAAAAAATTCTTTATATGTAAATGAGGATGATACTGTTACCTTCCCCACAGGGAGGTTGTGAGGATTCAATGAGGTAATACTCATAAATCACTTAGTGAAGTGTTTGACTTGTTCAATAAATACATGTTCAATAAATTATTATAATGTCATTATTATTCTTACTAGTAGTAGTAGTAGTAGTAGCAGTATCTGAACTTCTCACTAAACAGAGAATATAAGTGATGATTTACAGAAATGGGGTAAAAAGGACCAAAATAAGTTTGGAACTGGTATAGAAATTGTATAATCTTCCTTTCTGTCCTTTTCACATAGGTGTGCCTTTTGCAGAGAGGCATATATCTGTAGGCAAGTTTGATGGGCTGTAGCAAACATATGCTCCAGAGACTGATCTTAACCTGCTGTGACCTTCACAGAATGTTTCATCTGCCTAATGCTGATGTGAAGCTCTATGTAGATCACTTAATGGATGTTCACTGTAGTCACTCAATAGTGCCCCAAATCCTTCATTTTCTTTCTATTTTCAAGAAGTGCCATACTGACTATGAAGCTAAGGCTGTAATGTAGCGTGAGTTTCATGTATCTGTGAGTTTGAGATTTGAGATCATCTTCCATCTCTTTGACATCAAGAGGTAAAAAGCCAGCTCATTCAGTGGGTGGCCTGCAGCCATTCTAGGTGGGTAAATTTCATAAAAAATAAATATTAGAGTAGATAAGAAAGAAGACAGCTTATCTAGGTCAATATGAAGAATATGATTCTCCCAAGACAAAGCAAAAAGGCTCACAGCCAAGTAGAGAATCAGAAGAAAAGAAATTATGCAGCAGATGTATCATAAGAACAAAGTAGTATCCTAGGATTTTTCAAGCAAGTTTAGTCTATGAGTTGTTTCATCTATCCAATGACTCTTCTGTTTTTATCAACATATTCTATCAGCTTTTCAAATCTAATATATAAAAACCCAAATTTAACAAAATGCTAAACTGGGAAAAACATTGCAATAAGATTATCCACAGAGTTCCTTTAAATATTGTTTCCCTTCTCCAAATTTATTTAAACCCATTTTATAAAACCACACATTTCAAGCCTATAAAGTCATTTTACTGTTAGGTAAAATGACAATCAGTAAAATCACAATATAATAACCTGTTATCAGAGATATTTGCATTGCTCCCTCCAAAGTGACACCTCAACCTCTTTATATAAGAAGTGCAGAATAGCAGGCCAACATCTTCAACTCCAGCATATCCAAATTCTGCTGAAATGTCTGCACACAAGCAAATAGCCAGAGTTGTCAGGGGCCTTAAAATAAAAGTCAAGGACCGTGCTCAATGCTATATCGAAAACATAATTTATCACATAAATAAAACTCCCTCAGCAGTGTCCTCTTTCCACACAAAGGACAATGGCACGTTAGCTCTTATTAAAACTATTAAGCACCAGAGGAGAAGCATCTTCAAAGTTCAGGGTGAGTCACAAGATGCAAAGCTTGCAAACTACTTTTGAACCACTCAGTCTTCTACGCATTTTTCTTGGCAGGCGCCATGACCTGAGGTGAACCTGAAGCTCTCTAAGATACAGAAATATCTGGCTGGTAAATTCAGTGGTTAATGTCTAGGGGTTTTAAGGCCACATCCTGGACTAAGTTCCAATGCAAGCCAGTTGGCCTAACTAAATTTCAGACTATACTGTACCTTTAAACATAGCCCTACTCTCTGTTAACTATGGGAGGAGAAAATTCATGAATCAGTGCCAACCTGTCTTTATCAAATGGAAATACAACTCAGAGAGAAAGTTCTTTTGGCTGTCAGCAGGAATGCCATCTTTTCATGCGAAAGTTAGTATATTTGGAAAAGTGAACACTAGGATATATATAAAACATTTACCAACAGGCTATACCTGTTGAGAAGTGTTGATCTTGCGACACATAAGAAGAGCAGGGTTCATTTGGTCTACCTCAAAATACACTTCCAACTCCAAATCAAGGAGAAGAGGATTCTAAAGGACCAGTCCCAATGTCTGACAAGGAAACTAGCAAGAGGGACTATAAAAGAAATAGAGTAGTAAATACTCAATGTATTGCTACTAATCAATAAATTCTGACCACATAGAAAATGTCATGGGGCAAACTCATGAACCATTCAGTACAGAATTGTGCCTCCAAAAGACATATGGGAGAGTCACATGACCCACCATGAGGTAATTCTCAAAAATCACAAGAATCCGAGGTTCTAGAGAACAATGACATCATCATGGCATTTCCAGACATTCAGAGAAGCTCTTGTTAAAGTCAGTCACAACCAACTTCATAACATCCAAGCACAGTGGATTTCGGGACTTTCATAGCAACTTCAGTGCCTATATACCTGGGAAGGTGCCTAGGCCAGTAAATATGTAGGAGAAGCTGTTAACTAATAAGTTCTCTGGGGCCAAGATGGTCCTTGCTGGTTCTTATTCACCCTTACTAGTTTTCTGTTACCACTGGCATACGATAGT
The DNA here is from genome assembly GCF_040939455.1 of Microcebus murinus. Classification (NCBI taxonomy): domain Eukaryota; kingdom Metazoa; phylum Chordata; class Mammalia; order Primates; family Cheirogaleidae; genus Microcebus; species Microcebus murinus. The sequence continues at coordinate 50,955,568 of NC_134136.1, read as the reverse complement.
GTATCCTTGTATATGGTTAATGCTTTATCCTTGTATATGGGTTAATGCTGTGCCTATTAGTCAAGATCCAGCTGGAAAAACAGAAACTATATTAGTTATTTTAACAGAGAGGTTTTAATATAGGAAATTGGCTGCACAGGTGTTTGAAAGGTGAAAAAAAAAAAAAAACCAAGCGATAATGTCTGCAGGAAGCAGCCACTGCCTCTCGGGCTGAGGAAACAAAAGCAAGAGGTTGGGGTTGTCAGAACATAGAAATTTGCGGGATTTGCTCCACAGAGGTAGAACCCAGCTCTCTTTGAAGACGATGCCAGCTGGGTGCTTCTGGTACCTTTGAGGGGACATGATGAGACTGATTCTTAGAGTATGGAAAGGGGCTGGAAAGTACAGCCAGCTACTGCTGCCAGGATGAAGGGCTACTGTTGGGAAGATGCTGACAGGGACAGAAAGCAAGCAAGAAGGAGCAGTCTCTTCTCCCTGCTCTAACCTCCCAGAATTCCCTTATTTTCCATATTGTCAGAACCTATCAGAAATCTAGCTGGCAAAAGAAAAATGTAGATTGCAGAGTCCCAACCCCGGAATCACAAAGCAACAACTTTAACGGGGTGAGTTGGGAGCTGTGAGACAATAGCTTAATAACTAGCACACTGTGCAATGAGGTGTTAGATTTTCATCTCATTGTTGCTGCTGGAGTCACTCAGATATGCTTACAGTTTGGATGAAACATTAATTAGAGTGGACTGTTTGCCACAGAGGATTTCATCATTACTGAATCCATAAGAAGCAATTATTGGGAGACCTCAGTCAGAGCTGCTCGATGTATTTGTAAGGGTGATTTTGATTCCCCTCTTATCAAAGCTTAGGTACTTAATATTCATCACCATTTTCTTTTTGCTTTTGTTCAGGCTCAATTCTGTAGCCTGCTTGCTTCATTAAATGGTTGTGTACACATGGTAAGTGGTCAGGTGGCCAGTCCCCAGAGCTCTGGAAGCATGAGTCTTGAGCTGGGCCATCTGTTGAGTATATGCATTTTGGTATTAGACACAGAGAAGTGGTGGGTAAAACCCGGAAGCACACTGGAGGCCTAATGAAAATACGACCAGTTAAATCTTCCCTCTAAATGTTCATTAGGCCATCTGCTCTTATTAGTGCCCTTATCATTTGGAAACATTACAGAGTTAAGATGAGAGAGCCAATCTGTGGAATTCTAGTCTAACTTGAAATGAAGTTTTGAGTAATCATGAATTGTGATGTTTCTCTTCCCGTTCAGAGCCCTGCCCACTTATATCTCCACATCTCCACGGTGAAAATTTTTAATAGTTTCTTCCTGAAATATTATAACAGAAAGGAGTAGCAGTAGCTACAGAAATTAAAACATAATCTCAGAGTGGCTGATCAATGAAATCAGACCATATCATAAAAGCCGTATAGTCATACTTCTGGCCTGTAAATTGCTTTAGGTGCCAAAGGGAATTGGAAGCTTGGTCTATCCCGTCAAGCCAATAGTATTATATTAACAACCTGCAACAGACAAGTTTGTGCAACTTCTCAGCAGAAAGAAACTGCAGAATGGTTTCAGGGGCTTCTTTGTAAGTCTCTGGCTCCTATGCAACCAAAACCTTGGCTCTCAGGAGGACAAAGTCCCACCTCCTACTGCGTGAAGACCCACAGAGGTCCTCTCCTTCCTCTAAATTATCTCAGAATGTATGGTCTTATCACACAACCTCAAATTTGATTTCATATTACCTTGAACTGTTCTCTAATTGCCTCTCTTTCTGTATGTGTATCCCCTACAGTACTGGATACACAGTAGCTATTTAATAAATATATGTAAAATTAAATTAAAATAGTCAAAAGAAAAAAACAGGAAACTTTTCATGTTCCTCTCCCCACCTCCAGAAGGGCTGAGAGGGTTAAGTTGTTTGGCTGTAGTGATAAAATCCAAGATACGGAAATACAAATAGTAAATCGGCAAGCAGCATCACGTAAGTAGCATCATGTACAATATGTTCTTCTTACAATAACAATCAAATTTACAAACAAATTAGCTGTGGAGTCTGAAGGACATTCTGTAGTTTTCACACTGGGCCTTCATCTCCTGCTGATAGATGACTTTGACTGTAAATTGAAAACTGGAAGTGGTTAAACATTCTGTGTATTCACAAGTGCCATTTCCAAAATTGAGGCTTCGGAGAGGAGCTGCAAGAAAGGGTCGACGGAAACTCAGAGCAATTATGCCTGTTATTAAGATGAGGTAGTGGCAATTACACAGCAGACTCATAGAGAGTGTGTACGTGCTGATTGTTCTGAGGCAGCCTGTAAGAACAAACTTTTATGGTACCCATCAGGCCTCAGGCCTCTAGAGGAAGTGAAGATTTCCAGCCTCTCCATCAGTATGCTTTTGGATGGGGCTTATGGCCCCAGACACCACCTTGGAAGAGATACATGCTTTTTTTTAAATGAGTTTCAATGAAAACCTTATATAATAGAATGGTTTCTTTCACTGTTTCTTTCCTTTAAGATAACCATTCTCAAGTTTTTTGGTCTCAGGATCCCTTTGCACTCCTAAAAATTGTTGGAGGTCACAAAGAGCTACTCTTTGTGTGGTTTTATCACATCAATATTTACCTTATTAAAAATTAAAAGTGTGATTTTTAAAAAAAAAAACTAAAGATACGCTAGAGGTAGCCTCTGGAAAACTTCACTGTGCACAAATGATAAAGTACAAAAGGCACATTTTATTATTAGAAAAATAGTTTTGACCTCAGAGACTTTCTGAACGGGTCTCAGAGATACCCAAATCCCTGGACCAAAATGGACATTCCATTTTCCTAAATTCTAAGACACAATGGACTGTAATACATAGCATCAGTTTGATAACTTTGGATAGTGGGGAGAAATGTATCATTAAACATACACATGGACTATAAGATACATCTCCACTTCAGAAAAGTTGAAATATGAGAGAGTAGGAAATGCACTTCTTAAAATTGAGAAAAAATGGCAACTTGCACTTATCTCAGTGGGCCTATGAAAGCCCAGATTTACTGACTCAAGCATGTTGATGAAAAATAGTTTTTCTAAAAGCCTATTTGCATGTTATAATTTTTAAAATGCTTTTATGGACTGAAAATGTTACAGTCAATGAAGCACTGTTTTCATTCAAGAAACATTTGCCAACTATAATACCAGATACCAGGAATACAAAAATGAATGAGTCTTTATCCTTGCCCTTGAAAATTCATAGATCTGGTAGAGAACATAGGAACACAAGCAATTATTTTAGCATAATGGAGAAGCACTGGATCTTGAGCACTGAGTCATAGAGCTGGAAGAGGAGCTTGAATTGCCCAAAGATGGATTCAAGATGAGTATTCAAGAATGCTTGAGGTTAATCACTAAGTTTAAGCAGTTAGTCATCCTCTTAACAAAGGACTATCTTAGTGGACTTGCCACATATGTCAGTCACTTTCAGATATTAATTTAGTTTAATTTAATTTTGCAATCATAGGTGATTTATCCAGAGATGTAAAACTAGAAATTTGTTAGACCAGTTTGACTATAATGGTACAGTCAGTTGCTCTAGTCAAGACCAAAGCCTAACAGTTAGGGCATTGTCTTCATTGTGTTTAGGCTTGACCAAGAGTAACTGGTAACCAAAAACTCTAACAACAGTGATGTAAGCAGACAGCAGCCAGGCTAGATGTATGGTTCAAGACTGAAACAGTAGCTCCCAGATGCCATATGGGTCCCAGGCTCCTTTATTTCTGACCTGCCATCCTAACACATAACTTCCATTATCAAGGCCACATCATGGTCCAAGATGTCTGCTAAAACTCTCACTAGCATAGTCATATTGTAGAATAGAAGGAAGGGCAAAAAGAGGCTTCTTCCAGTAGGGTCAGCTCTCCTTAAGCAACCTTTTAAGATATCTATTTGAAAGTGTGAATTCTTCTACACTTCTTCTTACATATTATTGCCTGGAACTTTACCGCATGGCTTTGGATAATTGCAAATAAGGCTGGAATGTCTTATACTCTGGACAGCAATGTACCCAGATAGAAAATTGGGGATCTTATACCAAGGAAGAAAGAGTGAATGGATGATGGAGTAGACGTAGAACTAGCAGTCTCTGCCACAGGAATCTTAGGAACCTCAAATTTAACATTTTTTGTTTGGACCTTGATATTATCTGAGCTTATTCAAATTTATAAAAAGGAGAGAAAATCCATCTAGAGAATGTTTGTTTTTCCACAGCTAGAAAGCATAATGACACCAAAAGAGTGATATCCCTTATTAATCTTGCTTGTAAAAGGTGGAAATTATTAGAAGATGAAATATACCAGGACTACTTTGGGGGTTTGGTTTGGTTTTGCTTTGCTTTAAACTTTGGGGGATTGCTTTGGTTTTGCTTTGCTTTACTTTACTTTGCATTGTTTCCTCCACTTCCAAAATGTTTTAGGAACATTTGCATTAGATGCAATTTAATCTATATCTTCTGCAGTTCTAAAAATCAGTCCAATTGTAACTCTTGATTAGTTTGATCCTAGCTATTCATTTGCAATGAATAATGCAACTAAAGTGTCAGTTAGTCTGATTAGGAAGCCATGGAGAGACAGACCATGCCAATGCATGTGACCAAAGGTTGCAAGGTTCTTTAAACTCTCCAGCCATTATGCAGAGAGACACAAGAATGTGGCTCTGAGATAATGGGAAATAATTTGCCCAGTTGACAAGGCCATGTAATCTTGGTGTATTTCATCTTCTAATAATTTCCACATTTTAAAAGCAAGATCAATAGGGGCCATCACTCTCAAAGGTGTCATCGTGCTTTCCAAGTGCAAAAAACCAAACTTTCTCCAGATGGCTTTTTCCCTCGTTTATAAATTTGAAGAAGCTCAGACAGTATCAGTGTCAAGAAATGAGAAGGCCATTTGAAAACTGACAAAAAGTGATGCTAACAATCTGGAGTTGTCAGCTTTTAGAAGCATAGGGAAATCTAACGGGGAGCTGGCAGAACACCTGGCAGAGAGCACTCATTCCCATCACTGTATCTTCCCCAGGGCTGGCATACTACAGAAGAGATAATCATACACTTCCTGGAAATTCCTACTGAAGAGGCCTCAGAGATCAAAATCAAACAGAGTCATTTTTTTTTAAATGAGCCACAAGGCTCCAAATGTAGTAAAGAAAGGAGATTAGAAGTGTCATGTTTGGAACGGGAAGGCAGGACCTTTTGGGAGACAACTGGTTTCTTTAGCACAGTTGAACTTTGGGGAAAAAATTATTAGCACTTGTAAAATACAGTAACAGTTACGATATGTTTTTGAGGCTCTTCCATGAGAGTTAACTTCTGAAAATAAATAGAATGGAACAGAAATCATCTTCTGCTTTATGCCACTAACAACCCCGTGTACATACTGGAAAATAAAGGGAATGAAGTCAGCAAAAGACTGTAAACTGTATGAGGTGAGGAATCCAGTCTGTCATGGTTCAGGCTGGCTCCTTAGTGCCTAGCATGGTGCCTAAAAATAGATATTTATTGGCATGAGAAAGGAAATCAATTAAAGTAGCATGCTCTATACTTGGAATTATACCTAGAATACTGTTACAAGTAACAGTAGGGAATCCAAGTAATAAGCTAAAATATTAGCCATGAAATTGGCTGACAGATGCATATGAGATAATATAATGCAATGTAAGCCAACTATTTCTTGGAGGACATGTAGCTTAGAATGACTCTCAAGAAATGGAATAAACAAGGAGGAAATGACTGGTGACATAGAATTAGGGGAAACCTTGAAAAAGCACAACTATATGATTGAACTTAAGAGTTCATGAGATAGCCAAGGAAGAGAACATTACAATAATAAGACAAGGACTAGAGGAAATATAAGCATGTTCCATAATTTAAAAAAAATAACTAGCCTTTACAGAGCTCTTTCCACGTACCAAGCATTATGCTAGAAGTTTTATGTAGATTTTTTCATATGTTCCTATAGTAATTTTTCAGAAGATATTATTACCATACTCAATTTCTAGATGAAGAAACTGAAGCTCAGATAGGTTACCTGATTTGCTTCAAGGTCATAGAGATAGCAAATGACACAGACAGAAATTTTGATCCAGGAAGTCTTACCTCTAGAGCCTGAACTCCTATCTAACCACTTCATTTTACTGTCTACTATATCTGAGCCTTTTTCTAGGGAGAGAGCACCTAGCTTTCCTCAGAGACTGAAACAGACTAATAAATCAAGAAAGTATGAGAAGCAGTGTTCCAGATTCCAGGCACCATGAAAGCAGAGACTATGTCTATCTGAATCAGTACTCAGATATCTGTCAGACAGTTGGATGGAGGGATATGTTAATGGATGAATGTACTGTACTGGTGAATAGCTGGCCTCCAAATTGGTTCTCCTGAATCTAGTTTGGTCTCCTGCCAGCCTGTCCCCCAAACTGAAGCCTAAGTAATCTTTCTAAAATACTAATCTTCCACATGTTCTCGCTGTCAAAGAAATAAAAAAATAAAAAAATAAATAAAATAAAATAAAATACTAATCTAACCATGTTAGCTCTCTTTTTTAAAGACCTTCATTGACTCCTCAACACCTACAGTTTAAGTCTAAAGTCATTAGCATACACCACCCTCCATGATTTGATCTAGTGGCTTCAACAAGGGCCAGTTTTGCCCCTCAGGGGCCATTTGGCAATACCTGGAGACATTTTTGGTTGTCATGATTGGGGCTAAGGTGCTACTGGCATCTAGTGACTAAAGGTCAGGGATGCTGCTAAACATCCTGCAATGCACAGGATAGGCACCACCTGACGATAGTGCCTCAGTGGAGAAACTTGGACCTTGTCCCTGGCAAGCATTTCAAACTTCATTTACCACTACCACCCACCCTATTTTATACCTAAGAAATCCCAGACCATAGTTAGTTCCCACATTCCCATATCATTTTATGCTTTTGTGGTTTTGTTCATTCTTTTCCCTCTGCTGAGATCACCCTTCCTACCTTGCTTCTTCTCAATACCTTTGCTTCATCCTTCAAGATTAAGTTTACAGTTCTCTTATAGGAATATTGCCTGGAACTCCCTCCTCTGTGTCCTCATGTTACCCTGGGCATACATCTATCATGGCACTTAACGACATTATATTAAATGACATATTTCTGTATCTGCCTTCCCCCACTTGACTGTGAACTAATGGAGGACAAAAATCTGTTTGTTTACATTTATAGCAGTGCTTGGCACATAGTAGGCACTCACAAGAGCATTGAACTTAAAAATAACAGATGACAAAGAGAAAAACAAATCACTTAACTCCTAACAAGCTTTGACCTGCTTAGCCAAAGAGAACAACATTTAAGTTGATTCAAAAGGACCAAGGGGAGGCCAGATTTGGTGAGGAGAGAGTAAAGAAACATGTACACTCTTCTGAATCTGATGACATAGGGGCTAAGAGCATATATTTGAAAATGAGGATATTAATAGTTTTTTTCCTTAAGTAATTGCTCTAAGCATATCAAGTAATAATCCATATCAAGTAGCTTACACCCAAGAGACATCCAATAAACAGTAGTTACTTTTATTAGTGGCTCAGATGAGTGTGCCTTTAATTTTATAAATGTTATTGATTAGGGTCATTTCAAAGGAAGGGGCAGGACTTATTCACATTTTTTAAGTAGGTCAATTTAAAGAAAAATTTTAAGTCAATAGTGGTGCAGGTGGTGTAGGGATGAGGCCAAATTCATAGAGGTGGTATGTAGACAACTGAAGTCTGGGAAACACAGTTGAAAGGGAACTACATTGAATGGTAACTAGACCAGGTTCCTTCTAGCTTTAAAGGTCTGTTACTGTTATTAATATTAATACCACTTGCCATCCCTTACCATGTGCCAGGCACTGGACTGAGCGCCTTACATCACTGTCTCATTTAATCTACACAGTAACTTTATGAGTAGATAGATTATCATTAGCCTCTTTTCCTTGCTACAGATTAGGAAACCAGAAACTCATAGAGGATACCTAATTTGACTTAAGGTTATGCATTTTTAAGGGAGGGAACCAGAATTGAAAGTGTTAGAGGGAGCCCGAGTATACAAATGATGGCTTGTATCTGCAGTGTAGGATTAGGCTTATACACAATGGAGGAATATTGTAGTTTAGTCTAATCAAGGGCTCATATTTAGATATTGCTTTTACACATGGATTTTTCCCTATAGGATCTGCTGTTTATACACTGCTATTTAGGTCAAAATTAGCTGGATCTTTAAACCAACCATGGGACTGGTTGACCTGAGAGTCAACTCCCTCCAAGGCACGCTTTCCATTAGCAGAGGAAGACACAGTGCTGTCAAGGGTTGACATCCCCACCAAGAGCTTCTTTTTGCTCAGGATTATTTCTGAGGGAAGGTTGTTGGGAGATGGGCACATTCCACCAGCTGGCGGCTACACCAGTGACCTTTAATGCTAGTTTAGCTTAAATACAATTTGACATTTCAAACAAATTAATGTATTTTTACAAGGTAGGGCAACCACCACAAATTAGACCAAATGGTTTGCCCGTAGGCCGGATCACTAGGCAGAGTTTACAAAGCTTTACTGCTGCTCTTCAATCTCTTTCTGCTCCCACTCACAAAAGGAAGTGTTTATCCCCCCCCCAAACCACTTGGACAAATGCCAACAGCTCTTGAGGGTCAGCCTTAGCCCCACGTCAGTAGCATATAATTCTGGAGTCTCTCTGCAACTAAGAGATGCTAATTCTAACTGCCAGAATCAGCTCAAAGACTCCATTTCCTATGTTAGTCTGCGTGTTGCAGAAATGCCTTGCTAGTAAATACAGTGTTTCTATTGTGTGAGTGTAAGGCACCAGTTCCTTCAAAAAATTACCTGGAAATGGGAGTATTTAACATGAGAAGGACATAAAAGGAACTGACAACCTAAGAGAGGTAAAGAGGTCCAGCTTCTGAAAAGGCTGACCCTCGACTACTAAGTAGCCACACATCTTTCATCTGAGCAGATTTCATAGACAAGCTGCCCAGCCAAATCAAATGGGAATTAAATGGATTCTGTGTAGTTGGTATAGAAAGTGTCTCAGAAGCACAAAGGCCACTTTAGTCACAAAAAATCTGCCATGGGGGGACTTATTTGATGGAAAAGAAAACTAACAGACAAAATAGCTTGTGTATTTTTGAGGCAATATTAGATCTAATAAACATGACACCAATAGAATTGGCTTAAATCAGGTTGGGCGAGTTGGGGAATTTAATAGCTTATTTTCCAGCTACCAGCCTTTATCTCAGAGGCAGCCTTGATAGCTGAGAACAGAATCTGAAACATGCTCCTTCTCTGGCTTCTGCCAGGTGTGTGCTGTCCCCGGCCTCTGCCCTGGCCTCGGCTCCCAGAGTGGGGATAATTAGAACGTCATTTCTGCCAGGTTTGTTTTTTCTGGGTCACTGGCTTCAGACTCGATCAAAATAGGAGTGTTGCACTGAAATGAATTCATTTCCTCTTCCTCAGCCAGCCCCGGCTAATTTCCTGGGGGGCCATGCTCCATAGGGCCCGTGCACACAGACAGCTTCTGTACAAGCATGATAGTGTATACAGAGGGCCGAGGCAGGGGCACTTAGCAGAGGAGGAGTCAGAGCCCTCCAAAGCAGCAGGCATTCACTCTCCCTCTCAGTGGCAGGGCACCAACATGCAAAGGCCTCAGACAGACGTGCTGAGGAACACATCACCACAAACTGCTCTGGGAGCTATTAAGGCTGGTGTTTAATGTTTATCCAATGGCCTCAGTCTGTAAGGCTCTGTAGAACATGCATAACACAAGTTGAGCTTTATACCCCATTAGCACTCGAATTTCTAACTGCCCAGAGGCATCTGGTACTGACCAGAGAAGGCCAGCCTATGTGGAGGTGGAGGGCACACAGAAACATGGGGACAGAGTAAGGTCACTGGGTGTCTAGGAGAGACACTCGGAGATGGGGGCAAAGAGCCACATGTGTTGCAGTAGAGGAGGTCAAAGATAACCTTCATCCTCTTCATAGCATCACTAGTTTTTGTCCCTTATGAGACACAATTAGAGAAAGGGCCTTATCTTACCCTGGCCTTTATCCACTTTATTACTGACTGCATGTAAGGCCTCTTCCAGCCAGGTAAGTAGTGGGCCTCCGAATGTAATGACAGCTCATATCTTGTTTTCAGACTTTCAGACTTTCAGATTCCATGAGAAAAACAAAGCATTCCAGCATTCCTTGGGCTTTCATTCAAAGCAAAAAAAAAAAAAAAAAAGTGTGGCTATGTTACTATTTTGGCCATAAATGGGACATTTTTTTCTGCCTTTATCTAGCCTAAGAGAAGAGAAATAAGTAGAGAATAAGTGAGCAGTGTGGTAGGGAGTGGAGTGGAAAACAGTTCTCTGAGAAATGGTCAGGGATAAATAGCTTCTATCAAGGAGATGCCAGGACAGACATTGAGCCAACTTCTGTGTCTAGAAAGGAACTAAAGTGAAGTCATGTTTGGTTGGCCTGGATGTCCCTCACACATCACTTGGCACAAGGCACATAGACACACATACACACACACACACACACACACACACACACACCCCAATCCATTTGCTTTCAACTCTTTAGCACGTCTCAAATCCACCTACTTCCCTCAATGTCCACTGTTGTTATGCCAGTTCAGGCACCACCATCACTCACCTGGGTCACTGCAGGAGCCTCCTGTCTGCCTGCCTGCCTCCCCTCTCACTTCCTCCTCCAATATGGTCTCAACAGCAACCATTGTGATCTGTCTAGAATCCAAATATGACTATCACATAGCCCTATTTAAACCCTTCAGTGGCTTCCCACAGCCATCAGAATAAAATTGGACATGTGCTTCCCTCTATTACCGGGTGTCTTAGTCTGTTTTTTGTTACTATAACAGAATATCACAAACTGAGTAATTTATTCTAAAAAAGATATATATTTGTTTCATGGTTCTGAAGGCCATGAAGTCCAAAAACATGGTGCTGGCATCTGGTGAGGGCCTTCCTGCCATGTCTCAACATGGCAGAGGACATCATAGGGCAAGAGGGCAAGAATATGGCAGCTCAAGTCTGTCTTCCTCTTCTTATAAAGCCACCAGTCCCATCATGGGGCCCAACCTTATCAAATCTTAATTATCTTTCAAACAGGGAAATACAAATCAAAACCACAATGACATATCATCCCACCCCAGCTAGAATAGCTATTATCAGAAAGACAAAAAAAAAAAAAAATGCCAGTGAGGATGCATAGAAAGGGGAACTGTCATGTGCTATTAGTGGGAATGTAAATTAGTGCAGCCATTATGGAAAACAGTATGGATGTTCCTCAAAAAATTAAAAATAGGACTACTATATGATCCAGCAATTCCACTACTGAGTATATATCCAAAGGAAAGGGAATTAGTATGTCAAAGAGATATCTGCACCCCCATGTTCATTGCAGCATTATTCACAATAACCAAGATATGGAATCAACCCAAGTGTCTATCAACAGATGAATTAATAAAGAAAATATGATATATATACACAATAGAATAATATTTAGCAATCAAAAAGAGCAAAATTCTGCCATTGTTGGCAACGTGAATGAGCTTAAAGAACACTATGTTAAGTCAAATACATCAAGCACAGAAATATAAATACAGTGTATTCTCACTCATGTGAAAGCTAAAAGAGTTGGTCTCATACAAGTATAGAGTAGAATAGTGGTTACCAGAGATTGGGAAGTTGGGGGAAGGATAACTAGAGATCAGTTAACAGATACAAAAGAACACCTAGATAGGAGGAATAAGTTCTAGTGTTCTATATCACTATAGGGTGACTATAATAAACAAAAATTTATTATATATTTTCAAATAGCTAGAAGAATGGATTTTGAATGTTCTCATGACAAAGAAATGATAAATGTTTGAGGTGATGAATATGGCTCCACCTCCAAATGCCATCAATGTATGAATTTGGAGATTAAGCTTCCCAACACATGAAATCTGGGGGACACATTCAAACCATAGCACCCGATATATTAGTCTGATAGGACTGCCATACAAAATACTATAGAGTGGGTGGCTTAAACAACAAAAATTTATTTTCTCACACTTGTGGAGGCTAGAAGTATAAGATCAAGATGTTGGTGTGTTTGGTTTCTTCTGAGGTCTCTCCCTTGGGCTTGTAGATGGTTGCCTTCTGGCTATGTCTTCGTATAGTTGTCCCTCTGTGCACACATGTTCCTGTTGTCCCTTCCTCTTATTGTAGAGACACTAAACCTATTGGATTAGAGCCTCACCCTTATGATTTCCTTTCATCTTGATTACCTCTTTGAAAGCCCTATCTACAAAAACAGTCACATCAGGGGGTTAGGGCTTCAATATATGACTTTGGGGAATATACAATTCAGTTCATAACACCTGGCTTCATCATTCAGCCTATGTTAGCCTTACTGAATTATTTGTAGTAACCTGGATGGGCCATGCAGTCTCTAATCTCTTGACCTTCACCCATGCTTTTCCCTGTGCCCAGATTGGCCCCTCCTAACTTTCCTCCTGGCCCCTCCTAACTTTCCCTGGCCCCTCCCCACTTTCTACCCCATTCCTCTCCTACTGGTCATTTCAGACTCTCCTTCTCTGGGGATATCCTGCCTCCTGCCTCCCAGTCCAGGTGAAGTGCTCTCCTACCCTCTCTGCTACCTTCTTCTCATAACATGGAGAAGTAATTGCCTAATGGTCCTCCAAGGGCTCTACTAAACCATAAGTCATTTGAGGGCAGAGGCTATGTCATAGTGATTTTTGAATCCCCAAAGCCTAGCACAAGGCTTGGCCAGAGAAAAGTACTCAGCAAACATTCAATGAAATAACAAACTAAGCTGTTTCTTTGCTGAGGTAAGGGGCATATAAAGTGAACCAGGTCAAGCTAAGTGAACAGTATGTTACAGCCTAGGATTCCAAATGATAAACTCCACAAGATGAATGCTATACTAATGGCAGGTCCTGTCCCAAAAGGTTGCTGATTGAGTAAAACCTGTTTTCTCCAGCATTCTGTTGTCCAGAAGCCCCTATGACTTTGCTCTTCTTGGCATCTACAGGACAGTGAAAGAGATTTGTAAATCATAGCAATCCTAGGGCAGTGGTCCTCAGGATCACTTGGAAGCCTGTTAAATAAAACATCATGGCTGCCCCCCCCCAGGGTTTCTGATTCAATAGGTCTAGGGTGGGGCCTGAGAATTTGCATATCTAACAAGTTCCCAGGTGGTGCCGTTGCTGCTGGTCCAGAGACCATACTCTGAAAACTGCTGCTCTAGAGGATCCTTCTGGAATTAATGAAAAAAAATCACATTATGTTGGAAATGACATAAATGATAAATATGTTTACCAGAACATGTGATTAACCATTCACCCCTCAACCTTTCCAGACATCACCAATGTTGCTGAAATTCGTAAGACAGGGAGAAACAATAAGCCAATTTTTCCTTTCAATGTAAAACCCTGGAAAGATATAGTAACCTAATGGTGTGTGTTCTGTTCTTTTCGCAGGTGCGATTAGAGTGGCCAACAGACCTTGCAGTCAATCCCATGGACAATTCATTGTATGTCTTAGATAACAACATTGTGCTGCAGATTTCTGAGAACAGGCGTGTGCGGATCATTGCAGGGCGCCCCATTCACTGCCAGGTGCCAGGCATCGATCATTTCTTGGTCAGCAAAGTAGCAATTCACTCCACTCTAGAGTCGGCTAGGGCCATCAGCGTCTCCCACAGCGGGCTGCTCTTCATAGCTGAAACAGACGAGAGGAAAGTAAACCGCATTCAGCAAGTGACCACCAATGGGGAGATCTCCATCATTGCTGGTGCCCCCACTGACTGTGACTGCAAAATTGATCCCAACTGTGACTGTTTTTCAGGTATGACCTTTTCAGCAGTTCACCAGCTCCCCCTCTCTGTTTTCAAAAGAAAAACAACATGCATCAGAAAAGTCAAAAAGAAGACAACAGTTTTACAAATATTGGTATGAGCTAGTGGAGGAAAGCAATGGGTAGGGAGTCAGATCACCTAGTTGTTCTCACATCTGACTTAGTGACCCTAGAAAGCCACTAAACCTCTTCATGACTCACTTTCCTCATTTACTTAACAGGGATAGCACTTGTCTCAGTTATATCACCTTGCTGTTCTGAGGATAACCTGGTGTAATAAAATTGTTTATACTCGTAAAAAATTAAGACCACTATACAAATGTAAGATCACAATATTATTTGTACTTAAGAGAAAGCAAATCTAGGTAAAACCCATATTTACTGATTTAACTAAGGAAAAAAAATACTTCCCCCTAAGTGCCTGATTTCCAGATTAAAAGCAATGTGCTATTTGAGATGCGAAGGGACTAAGAACAGACTGCTTTGGGGATAAATGGGCAAAATTAAATCTCACAATGGAGGGTTCTCAGGACATCAGTCTGCTACATGCATTGCTTTTCCAAAATCCAAAACTTTCTTTATAACCAATAGTGCCCTTTACTTCTAATTGAAATAGGAAGAAAGAGCCTTTTCCCCAAAACATAGATAGCAAATAGTCCTCTAAATGTCAGCAGATAAATTTATTGCTGAGATGTGGAAATCCCTCCATGGTACATGCAGCCCTATTAAACTGCTCATCCAGGCCTGAATGGTCCCCTTAACCTTTGCCTTTCCTTAGGCCAGAGGAGTCAGAAGCAAGCAATTGATCGATATGACTTTTGATCAATATTTCCAATGTTTTCCTGGACAATTAGTTTTATAGATATTTTGCTAATTTGTACCTTTCATTCCAGGCAATTCTAATGTTTATACCAGTTATCAAATTTGATGTTCTGAATTATTGTCACACTTATAGACTTAGTGTACTTTGACAGTGTGACAATAGGAATTAACAGAAGAAAGGGCCTGTAGGCATGGTAGGTCCTGAAACAGATCCTAAAGCACTGACAGGCATAAGTCTCATGGATTTCCATCCAAATTTTGTATGGTCATCCCTATTTGCTGTTCTTGTATCTTGCAATACAATAGATTCTGAACAGCAGGATTGAGGATTTCACAAAATTGGTGTAACTGAGATAATTACATCTTACTGTTCATCTTCAATGGCACTGACTCAAGAATTACAATCGTTTGAATAATAGGTTTCAAATTTGTCAAGGGGGGACATACGGAGAATGTTGGTTCGCTGATTGTTTCCTTTAAAATGAATCTTGGTGCACAGTGTTTTCTGTCTGTAGTATATTCATATAAATGCTTGTGATGCCAACTGTTAAAATCAAGATCTTTCTCCCACAGGTGATGGTGGCTATGCCAAAGATGCAAAGATGAAGGCGCCTTCCTCCTTAGCAGTATCACCTGATGGTACCCTCTATGTGGCAGACCTTGGAAATGTTCGAATTCGTACCATCAGCAAGAACCAAGCCCACCTGAATGACATGAACCTTTATGAGATTGCCTCACCTGCTGATCAGGAACTGTACCAGTTCACTGTCAATGGAACCCACCTGCACACCCTGAACTTGATAACAAGGGACTACGTGTATAACTTCACCTACAATGCTGAAGGTGACTTGGGTGCAATTACCAGCAGCAATGGCAATTCGGTACACATTCGCCGTGACGCAGGAGGGATGCCCCTTTGGCTTGTGGTGCCAGGCGGGCAGGTGTACTGGCTGACCATAAGCAGCAATGGAGTCCTTAAAAGAGTGTCAGCTCAAGGCTATAATCTGGCCTTGATGACCTATCCAGGAAACACAGGACTTCTGGCCACCAAAAGTAACGAAAATGGATGGACAACTGTTTATGAGTAAGTTTCTAATTCTCCACATAGGCTTTGTTAGGTTTTTATTTGAAAATTGTACTACAGTGGGAAATGGCTTAGTAATTGCTGGGTTTTGCATGCTATTTTCTCCTAATAACCACAATAAAAAAAAAATAAAAAGTCAAGAAGAAAATTTTACCCAACTCCTAGGGTTCAAACCCATTTTTCCAGAGTGGTTTGCAGAGCTTAATAATAAAAACATAGAATGAAGGAAAGAAGAATCAAGTGTGGCACTGCAGGAAATAGGAATGAGGTAGAAGCCCAAGTACTCAAGAAATTTACAGCATCCCTGGGAAGACAAGGTAAAATTTCATTTAAATAACAAAACTAGATAATAGTTCTAAAGCAGCAAAGAAGCAGTGTGATTTAACAAGTATTTATTGAGCCCTGTGGGGTTTAATGAATGAATAAATGAATGTGTGCCCAGCCCAGTTCAGCCCAGCCCAACTCAGAATAAGTTGCTGTGGGAGGTAAGAGAGAAGTTAAAATATAAGAAGTGGCCCCTGGGAAGCGAGTGTAAAATTATGTGAGGCAAGTGCTGAATAGAAAAGGCTCCATTCCACTGGCTGCTTCTGTAAAATGTGGAGCCAAATGCTCCTGTACAGGCTTGGGCTTCCTCCGGGGCCCCTGCACAGATCAAAGAATCCTGCACATTTTGGCATTTACAGACTGGTTCTGTGATAACTTTGTTTAACTGGGAATTAACACAAAGTGTGTCTGACAGCAAGCTACTAGGAGCTGCCATGACACAGAAGTAGAGACCATTGTCCTTGTTTTTTAAAGCATGGCCAGCCTCGTTTGCAAGTCAACCCATTTAGAAAGCTGGTCTGCCAGCACTTAGGAAGCATTTTTCCTACAAAGGGAATTGCTGAATTTTGAAACAGTATACTGAATCAGGATAATCTGTGGAATCTGAACCCAGAGTCAGGAATGCCATTAAAGTTGAAGAATGGGAGAAGTAGAGATGTTAAGGATGAGGGGTTCCAAGTGTGACTATTCTGTGAAGATGTAGAGAATATGAAGCAAATGTGTCCAGCCCCATGAAAGCCTCCAGAGGAGAGAAACAAAGCAATTGGCATTCAAGTTTGGATCATTTCCCAAAGAAATGCCATTTATACAAAAGAGCTGAACAGCTATTTTAGTTTCACTCAGAAAAATGTATTCATTTGTTTCTGTTGCAAGTCTTCCTCCATTTTTTGAAAAATTTCTCTTACATCTTAATAAGAATGATAAAAGCTACTATTCACTAAAGATTTACTAAGTTCCAGGTACTAGGTGATTTGCACATGTTATTTTATTTGATCTCCATAATAACAACATGGGATTGGTGTTCATAAGTATGTTCATTTTATGAAAGTGGAAACTGAGGCACAGAAT
The DNA here is from genome assembly GCF_040939455.1 of Microcebus murinus. Taxonomy (NCBI): domain Eukaryota; kingdom Metazoa; phylum Chordata; class Mammalia; order Primates; family Cheirogaleidae; genus Microcebus; species Microcebus murinus. Next base: position 50,938,334 of record NC_134136.1, on the reverse strand, counting down.
GGTTACTTGTCCTGATTCACACAGATGTCCAGGATTCAAACCCTTATAGTCTGACTCAGGAGCCCATGTTTTTAAATATACTACCCTTAGAAAAGATAAAGTTTCTAATGAGAAACTTTGATATCTTTTTTTAAAACTCATGCCAGATGATACTGCAGGTGAAGTTAGGCAAACAACTATTTTGAAAGCTAAAGGTAGAATTCAGTCCCCAACAAGAAATGGCTCAAGTATTAACTAGCTTTCAAAATAACCAGATCAACTATTTATTTATTTATTCAACAAATATTTACTGAACACCAACTATGAACCAGACAGTATTCTAGGTGCTGGGAATATGGCCATGAACAAAACAGATAAAAATCCCTGCCTTCATGGAGTTCACATTGTACTGAAGGGAGATGAGTAAGATGTATATAACTTCAGATGGTGATAAATTCTATGGAGAAAAATATAGTAGGGTAAGGGAAATAAGTAGATGGGACAGAAAGGGTTTTTATTGTAGATTGGGTGGGCAGGGAAGGCCTCACTAAGAAGGTAACATTTGAGCAAAGACCTGTAGGAGGTGAGGGAGTAAGCAGTATGAATATGTGATGATGGGGAAGCAGATTCCAGGCAGAAGGAACAGCAAGCACAAAGGCCCTGCAGCAGGAGCAAGCCTGACATGTTCAAGGAATAGTAAGGCAGCCATTGTGATTGGAGTGGAGTAAGAACAATGGGGACATGAAATCAATTAAGTGACTAGAACTACATCGTGTAAGGCCTTGTAGGCCACGGTAGTGACTTCGACTTTGACACTGGGTAAGAGGTGGCGTCACTGGAGAGTTTTCAGTAAAGAAGTGGCATAATCTGACTTAAAGTTTTAAATAATCATTTTGCACTGAAATCACACTGTGTAGTGGAAGCAGAGGAACCTAACTGGGGAGGAGAGAGCTATTGCAGTAATCCAGGCAAAAGATAGTGACTTGGACCAGAGAATGGGGACAGTAAGAGGTGCTAAAAATCTGAATACATTTTGACAGTAAAGCTGTCAGGACTTACTGATAGATTGAATGTGGGATGTGGGAGAAAAAGGGGTCAAAGACAACTCTAAGATTTTTGGCCTGAGCAACTGGATGTTGAGGTGTTCATTTACCATTATACTGGAAAGTTGTGAGGTGGGAGATCAGGAATTCAGTTTTGGATATGATCAATTTAGTTAGACATCTAAGTGAAAATATCAAGTAGGCAGTTGGATATATAAGTCTGGAATTGAGGGGAGAGGGTAGATGGTGAAATTTGGGATCTACCAGTGTTCAGATTGCATTTAAAGCCATGAGATGGTATGAGATACTCGTGAAAATGAAGGCAGACAAGGAAGAAAAGAGATCGAAAGACTGACCATGAAGCATTCCAATGTGTAGAGCTGAGGATACGGAGAGGAACCAGCAAGAGAGACTGAGAAGGAAAGGCTAGTGAAGTGTAGGATGAAAACTAGGAGAGGTGGGGCCAGGCACCACAGTGGCTCATGCCCAGCTTTCTTTAGGCCAAGTTGGGAAGATCATTTGAGCTCAGGAGTTCGAAACCAGCCTGAGCAAGAGCGAGACCCCGTCTCTACTATAAATGGAAAGAAATTAATTGGCCAACTAATATATATATAGAAAAAATTAGCCGGGCATGGTGGCGCATGCCTGTAGTCCCAGCTACTCAGGAGGCTGAGACAGGAGGATCGCTTGAGCCCAGGAGTTTGAGGTTGCTGTGAGCTAGACTGATGCCACGGCACTCTAGCCCGGGCAACAGAGTGAGACTCTGTCTCAAAAAAAAAAACAAAAAAACAAACACTAGGAGAGTGGGATGTCCTGGCAGCCAAGTATCTTAGTCCATTTGTGCTGCTACAACAAAATACCTTATGCTGGGCAATTTATGAAGAACAGAAAGTTATTTCTCACAGTTCTGAGGCTCAGAAGTCAAAGATCAAGGCTTGGCAGAGTCAGTGTCTGATATGGCTTCCGCTCTGCTTCCACCATGCACCTCTTCCTGAGTCCTCACATGGCAAAAGGGCAAAGGGCAAAAGGAGACTTTGCTAGTTCTCTTCAGGCCTTCCATAAAGTCCCTAATCCCATTAAAGGGGCAGAGCCCTATTGACCTAGTCACCTCCTAAAGGCCCCACCTCTTAATACTATCACATTGGCAATTAAGCTTAACATATGAATTTGAGGGGACACATTCAGACCATAACACCAAGTAAAACAGGTGATTCAAGGAAAAAGGAGTGATCAGCTGTGCCAAATACTCCTAAGTCAAGTAATATGAAAACTGAGAATTGGCCATTCAATTTAGCACTGTGGCGATGGTTGGGTTGTTGTGGGTTTTTAGAGTAGTTTTAGGTTTATAGAAAAATTAACTGGAAGGTACAAGGAATGCCCATAACCTCCCCCCACCAGTTTCCTTTATTATTAACATCTTGCATTAATCATTGTGGTACATTTGTTGCAATTGATGAGCCAATGTTGACACATTATTATTAACTAAAACCCATAGGTTTTTTTTTTTATTTTAGTGTATTATGGGGGTACAAGTGTTAAAGTTACATATATTGCCCACGTAAAACCCATAGTTTATATTAGGGTTCCCTCTGTATTATGAATTCTATGGATTTGGAAAAATGTATAACGTTATGTATCCACCACTGTAGCATGAAGATCATTGTTTACCTGAAAGGAGCAGGTGTTCTGACACAGTGGGGGGACCAAAGCTTGAGTAGAATATTCTCTTAAGAGAGAATGGATACATAAATGACCACAGCAGCATTGTTCGTAATAGCCAAGAAGTATAAACAACTCAAGTGTCCATCAAGTGATGAATGGACAAACAAAATGTGATCTATCCATACCATGATATTATTCAGCCAAAAAAGGAAATGAAGTTCAGATACATGCTACAACATGGATAAACCTCAAAATCATTATGCCAAGTAAAAAAAGCTAGACACAAAAGAACAAATACCATATGATTCCATTTATATGAAATGCCCAGAAAAGGAAAATACATAAAGACAGAAAGTATATCAGTAGTTGCAAAGAGCTGAGGAGAAAAGAGAGTAAGAGTGACTGTTAATGAGTCTGGGGCTTACTTTGGGGGTGTACTGAAAGTCATTGGATTGTACAATTTAAAATGGTGAATGTTATGGTATATGAATTATATCTCAATAACAGTAATAAAAAAGAAAGTGAGACGGAGGATAGAGATTGGAGACTGAGTAAAGAACTTTTTTGAGGAGCTTAACTGTAAAGGATGAGCAGAGCAATCAGAGCTGGAAGGGAAATGGAGTAAACAGAAGGAGTTTCTTAAAATGAGAGAGATAATAGTGTATTTCTATATCGATAAAATTGGTCTAACAAGTGGAAAATTGATGCCAAACAGAGAAGAGAAGTTTGTTGTCATATTAGTTTGTCCTTGTTTTCCGCTGGCAGCACATTGATGCAGGCACTGTGTGTTAGGCAAGATTCTCTCAATGAGCTGAGCCCAGGCCTGTTACCAGGACTTGGCCAACAGTGAGTGACAAGGTATCAACTAACATCATCATTGAATAACCAATCTTGAGCCACTAAGAGATGAGAAGCACAGGCATCCACATGGAGGTAGTCATGAAATTTATGGCCACAAAGAAATATTAGATGTCATTTTACAAATGAGGAAACTGAGACCCAGAATAGGGAAGCAACTTGACCATTCACATAGCTAGTTGGCTGACCTAAAATCAGATCTTTGAACTTCTATTCCAGTGTTCTTTCCACTGCTACCACACTACCTTCCAGAAAAAAGAGGAGCATTTGATCTTACAAGAGTGATTCTGCAGGCTGGGCGCGGTGGCTCACGCCTGTAATCCTACCACTCTGGGAGGCTGAGGCGGGCGGATTGCTCGAGGTCAGGAGTTCGAAACCAGCCTGAACAAGAGCAAGACCCCGTCTCTACTATAAATAGAAAGAAATTCATTGGCCAACTAATATATATAGAAAAAAAAAATTAGCCGGGTATGGTGGCGCATGCCTGTAGTCCCAGCTACTCAGGAGGCTGAGGCAGAAGGATTGCTTGAGCCCAGGAGTTTGAGGTTGCTGTGAGCTAGGCTGACGCCACGGCACTCACTCTAGCCTGGACAACAAAGTGAGACTCTGTATCAAAAAAAAAAAAGAGTGATTATGCAAAGTCTGGAGAGCTAGATTTCCCTACCAGTAACAAGAAAAGAGGAATATGGTAGCACCATGAGATAAAGAGGGGGGCTGAATAACCATTTGTTCCTACTCCCCCTTCTAAACTCCAGCCAGAATTATGCTGACACTCTCTTGGTCACACAGTATGTGTTGAAAAGAGAAGATACCTCTTCCTCCTGAAGCAATCCATTCTGGTGCTATATAGCAATCCTTAACAAAACAAAATCCCTGTCCCTTCTTGCCTGTACACATAAAGGAATGAACAACTTCCCAACTTTCAGAATGTGACTAATTCTTCCTGCAGTCTTTTCTGTATAAAATTTGACAACTTTGACTTTTATCCTCCAATGCTTTGGCTAGCTCTGAGCACTCCTTCAAGATGTTTCTTGTCCTACTGAAGTTGGGGAATACAGAATTGGACCTGTTCTTCTAGTCAGGGTCAGGGCAGTGCTAAGGTCGCTAGAAGGTTGCCATGCTGCTGATACCAAACCTTCCTAAAAGAGTTTGGGTATTTGTCTGAAGTGAGAGGGAGGCTTCTTTCTGTGGCCAAAGGGGACAAATTGTTTGCCAAGGTGCAAACAGAAATTCTGTTCGGAGACAAGAGTGAGAGAAAGAGAGAGAAACAGAAGTGAAATTTTGCAGGATGGAGGAGTGCTGTATAGAAGTAACCAAGCCAGTTATCCATTGAACTTTCGATTATTTGCAGCTATCGAGAGGAGAACTGACACAGATGACCCTGAACAGTGAATAATCGAGATGGGATTTTAAAATGGCATTTTGTGCGGTGGCAGTGTGTGGGCTTTTATTATGTAGTGTGATGTTGTTTAAATAGTTCATTGATTTTCATAATTCCGTTTGACTTGGACCAGGATCAAAACTGCACACCCCAAGTATTAGTACTTGACGCTTCACTGCCCATAAGTGTCCTGAATGTCAGGGGGAAAAGCTGACCACAGAGAAACGGCTAACAAGGAGGTGATTGTCAAGGCAGGAATACTGGCAGAACGAGACAAATGGTCTGACCTGAGGGGCTGGTAGGCTCCTAATAGTAATACTCTGCCCCAGCTGAGATCTGAGGGAGGGGCCCAACAGCTCTCATAGCAGGCGAGCCTTCTTTCCCCACAAGGCTGCAAGAGTGGCCAGGATTCCCTCGCTTGGGTCCCTGGCATTTCCCTGGCAAAGACTTCTGCTATACTAAACTGAAAAGGTCCCAGATTAAGTCCAAAGCATCAGTTGTGCACTGCTGCCAGTCCAGGCTGAGTTGACAGTTCCTCGGGGCCCTTGCCCTTTGTGGGAAGCCCTCCCACTGCAAGGAGACTCTGCATTTACATGATCTCTTGATCCTTGGTCTTTTGCATTCTCTGTTTCTGGGGTTTGTTGGCACAGCCACTACCCCCACCAAAACAAACAAACAAAACGCAGCACCCACTGACAAGTTGGAAAAGCCTTCATAATATCTCTGGGTGCCTTATAGGCTGTTTTATAAATGTTCAGTTTTATCAAAAGTGGCTAATGAAGGATTTCCCCCTCTTCCCTGATAAGGTAAAAGGGGGAGGCAAGGTAAACAAACCGTGTCTCTGGGTGAGATATCTTTCTGGGGATAGGATGTGATTCCCATGCAGAACTGCTTATGTAATGATCAGTCAATCCAAACAAAACATGAAATGTTTCCAATGGCTTCTAGAATCCCAGAATAGAAAGGAACTAAGGCAGGTGAATGGTTTAAATTAAACAAGAACACAGAAAAGTTGACCTTTCCTTCAGGTCTCCAGAGACAGAGACTCAACACCTTGGCTCAGTCACCTCTCCTCGTGCGTTATGCCCTTAATAAGGATCAAGAACAGGGCAAACAGAATTGTCGTGGCTAATGCTGGGGTGAACTGAAATAAAGACAGGGAGCGCACAGAAGTAACAGAGGCTGGTAGGGAAATTTAGCTACACTGTGCAGGACATCAATATAAGCTGAGGGTGGCCTCCCCACACCACTATAGATGGTTCTGTCTGTTCTGTAACCCCACCCTTTCCGCTTCCACTGGCAGCATCCTATTTACACTTAATTCAACAAGCAAGTGTAGTGAGAATCTACTACACTGATGTCAGACCCTGAGAATACAAAGATGAATGAGACATTGTGTCCTCGCTCTAAAGATGTGAGACATTACAGTCAAGTGAGGAAGACAAGTCCCAACAATAGGCAACCACAGTACATTTAGTAAAGGCATGAGGCCACCATCTTCTCTGGCTCAAACTGAGGCTGTAACCTCCTAACAGGTCTCTTTGTTCCTTGTCTACCTCTCCAAGACTCATTGCCACCAAAGCCCTGTTTGGATAATTATCTTCTCCCCCTGAAAAGCTTTCTATGCCTCTCCATTGTCTGGTAACTACATACTTTCCTTCAGAGCCTGGTATGCCAGTTCCCTCATGCTCTGCCCCTAGCATGCCTCTCCAGGTTTCTCTCCCACTACCATCCTAATGAATCTAGTGCCCTAGCAACACTGGTCCCCCAGTGGATATCCCATTCATCTGTGTGCTTTTCTTCATGCCATCACCTCTGTTTGGAATGCCTCCCTCCCCTCCCCAGTCTCTACCTACCTTCCAATATTCAAACACCACCTCCTCCTGCTCTTTCTCCTCCTGTTCTGCTCAGCCCAGCTGGAAATGACCTCTGCCTCTTCTGAGCTTCTACAGTTCCTTCTTTACAAAAGTACACAGCAATATTCTGCCATTAGAATTATTTGTGTACATATCTTATCTGCCTTACTAGACTGTAAATTTCATTCAGCACTGTATTCCTGGTCCCTAGCACAAGACTCTGATATTTATTGAATGAAGGATGAATGAAGATAGAAAGGCATTATGGACTTGTAACTAACTGAATCATAGACAGCCAAATGAAGTTATTGGTGAGGAAAAGGAAATCCAGTATTTCCTAAAAAATTCTTATTGGGTTGGTCAGTTTTCTGACATGAAAGTGTAAAGAGGATCTGACTCCTTCATATTTCCTTTTAAAAAGTAATGCAGGCTGGGCGTGGTGGCTCACGCATGTAATCTTAGCATTCTAGGAGGCCGAGGCAGGAGGATCCACCAAGGTCAGGAGTTTGAAACCAGCCTGAGCAAGAGCAAGACCCTGTCTCTACTAAAAATAGAAAAAATTAGCCAGGCATGGTGACACATACCTGTAGTCCCAGCTACCCGGGAGGCTGAGGCAGGAGGATCACTTGAGCCCAGGAGTTTGAGGTTGCTGTGAGCTAGGCTGACGCCACAGCACTCTAGCCTGGGCAACAGAGAGAGACTCTGTCTCAAAAATAAAAAAATAAAAATAAAAAAATTTTAAAAAGAGGTAATGCATTTTCCTTCTATAATGTGCAGTTATTTTCTTTCTTAAAAGCAAAGGTGGAGAAGCCTCTAGTTCCTACTTTGAACACTGGCTTAAATTATCCTCAAAAGAAAGGGCAGGCTATCTCTTATGAGAAAATATCAGACTAAATATATTTTTAATAATGTGTAAATATCATCTCCCCAACCAAACTATATGCTCCTCAAGGACAAGAATGAATTTTGAGTTTCCTTTACAAATGTTTCCTTTGCTCCACTGGGGCGCACACACTCACACTCAAGCCCACGTGCACACAGCTTGGCACAGTGCTGAGCAAAAGAGTAAGTGCCCTCAGCACTTCACTGCTTGGTGCCCTGTTGAACATTCACAGTGGAACTCTAAAATCAGGACATGAGGGGACAATTTTATGGCAAATCTCCTCTTACCTAGCCCACTTCTGGCGAGTGTGATGGCAACAATTCACCAGCTAGAATCTGCGGGCCTGATGAGGTGCTGTGCCCTGCCTGCAGTGAGGGGGTGTTGTTCCCAAGCGGTGGCCTGAGGGGATCAGTTGGAGCATATTGGCTTGTACTCTGTTCACCAAAGGATGCAGGCACCAGAGGGAAATACATGGCAGAAGAGATTTTGATTAAACTTGTTTCTTTGACATTCAGTCTGGAAGGATGCATTCCCCTGTGATTGGGGGAAAAAAACTCACACAAGCTATAGGAAATCAAAGGCTCCCTTTATTTCTTCTCCACTTTGAGCAATCTTTCCAAAGTTGTGGGAATTATCCACTTATGTGTACATCTGCCTGTCGCTCTTCCTTTGGGAATGGCCCCACAGCAGAGAGAGGACCATATACATGACAGAGCACGTGAGAGCTCACAGAGCACAACACTGCAGACACCATCAAATGTGATTGCCTTGACTGTGACCAGCAGAATTGGGGTGTGTGAGTGTGTTGGTGGGGTGCTTTATTTATGGTAATGTTACAGTCAAATGTACACTTTCAAATTCAAATGCCTAGCCAGCCACAGAAAGGAAATGAGGCAATATAACTTTCTAGCTACCCAGCAACTGGACAGGCCTGTGGGAAATGATACCTTATTCCAAACGCCATTGCCTCCTTCACCAGAAAAAGAGCAGGCAGCAGTCTCCCAGCTAGATCTTTCTCAGCCACAAGTAGGATCCAGGACCATTTAGCTTTCCTCTCTGAATATACTGCTGTCGATTTGGGGAATGGGATCAGAATATGTAGAAACATGGCTGTGCGCTTGGGAATAAGATGTAAAATGAATCTCAGAACAAAAAGCACCAATGACTTAGCTTAAAAAGTGTTTGGTGGTTGGGTTAGGAAAGCAGATTTATCCACAGGCCACTGTGTATAAGGTTCATTGGGACTTCTGATCCTTTGTACCTCTGTGCATGGATGGCTCAGTTGGTATCTGATTTTGTAATCTTGTTCTGATGAGTGGATTCAACCACTGCTCTCACCTTTATATGAAATCTTGCTTTAAAACAAGGGGCTATGTGACTGGAAAGGAAGGAAACTGGCCCCAAGCTGGAAAGCCCATTGGGCACCTGTATCCACAGCGTTTTAGGTCAGATTTCCTGAAGGAATGATAAAGAGTGACTTTGCCAAGGATTGAGAAAAACCCCTAGAAATCAGGAAAGGAAAACCAACGAGGCAGAGTTGCTGGTGCTGAGGGGAACTGGCTGCATAATGTGGTATAGGCTTTGGGGGCCACAGTTTCCCTCATAAGGAGGGCATGCAGCAGCTTCCTTCTATCTGCTGCCTGAAAACTCCTCCCTGCAGGGTAAATCAGCTTGGTACCTTGAGAAAATAAAGGCTGGGCATTGTTTTCCTCTCCTGGAAGGAAGATCAAGAAGACAAGGTTGGGGCTGTACTGGGCATTCGAGCCTTTCCATGTGCCTTTCTCACCGGGCACCAGCTTCTTGTAGCCACAGAGCCCCAGAGCAGGCCATGGTCAAACAGGCTGGGCAGAGGAAAGGATTTTGCCATTAACTCCAGGACAAACAGCACCCCCTGGCCATTCTTTGATAATGAGTCCTTAGCTGCATAGTAGCAATGCACCAACCTTTTAAACTAAAATCCATTTAAACAAAGGGAGCACCCGATTTAACATCTAGGGATTGGCATATCTGTGATATCAAATGACCTATTTGATTATTTTTATTTACATACATAACCATTTTAACTGATACTCTGTGTGCACACACACGTGTACACACAGTTCTAAACTTCAGGAGGCACTGTGTAGAGTGTCAAGTGCAGGCCTGTCCTATAAAATATGGCCCAGCCCCATTTCCCCAAGCCTACCAAAGGCTGGTATAGGTTTTAAAATTTGAGCAACTGCCCAGGCTGAGTTCTTTAAAACCCAGTGGATTAACACTGAATTACTATGCCATTTTGCATAATTGTTGGAGGAGGAGATCCAGACTCCACCATTGTGTCCATGCTGTATCCTGCTTACTTTGGGTAAAAAGAATATAATTGTTTAACATTTTAAAAGCAAATAAAAATGCTTAAATATTTGGTAATTTGCAACTTGAAAAGAAAACAGTAATGGGTTTCCAAGTGCATGTCTTTACTTTTAATGAAGTGTTTATTTTTCATGGTTCTATTGGCAATAAAAGAACAGCTCAACATCAAAAGCCTTCAGGGGAAGCAGTTTTCATTTGGAGGACAGTGAGATTGCCAATAACTCTGATTTTTTTTTTAAAAAAGAAAGTAAACTCACTAAACTATATTTCTAGATATAGGTTATTGCCTATTATCTCAGGTAATTATTTTTTGTGTGTCTTACCCATATAGGCAAATTACAAAACATTATGTACTATACTCCAAAAAGATTAAAAAAAAAAATTAAGTGACACTAAGATCAGGGGGTTCCAGAATGTTTTAATGAACATGTTTCCATTATCCTCTGTGCATGTTCATTTTGTTGGGAGAATGATTCATTCATTTCAAATTTGGCAACTAAAACAGCAGCAAATTATAATTTTCCCATCATAATGCAAAGTCAGTTTATTGGCTTTTCGGGCTTTGAGGACCCTTTTGTACTTCCTTTTCCTTTGACAACAGCACCCTCTACTGGTTTTTGTAATCCATCACATCTAATGAAATCGACCCAAATTGCAAACGGAGGCCTCCCTGCAACATTGCACACAGCAGGACATGATTCATAAATCAGTTTTCCACCCTGGTGATTCATTACTAGATATATTTTTTCTGTAAAACAGCACAGCTCAAGGAAGTCATCAAGAATTCAGAAGCCGCAAAAAATACCTTCGTTTGATTAATCGTCTCTCTGACCTTTTTCTTCTTATTGAACAAGGTTAATAATACTTGTTATCACTCAAAGTTAAACTGTATTAGCTGCCAAGTGATTTTTATTTTGTAAAGGCCTATTATCACTGCCAGGAGGCTTCAGTGTTGGGATTGGTTACATTCCTCAGGTATGACCCCGAGGGACATCTGACCAATGCAACGTTTCCCACTGGAGAGGTCAGCAGTTTCCACAGTGACCTGGAGAAGCTGACAAAAGTGGAGCTAGATACTTCCAACCGCGAAAATGTCCTCATGTCCACCAACTTGACAGCAACTAGTACCATATATATTTTAAAACAAGGTAAGACTGTTTCCGACTTTACCTGACTATAACAGCACCTATCATAAAGTCTGCCCTCAAACCTGTGCACATTGTTAATAAACAGAATTCACCTCTGGCTGAGAAAATGAACTCTTCTCCCTCTTTTTTATCTATGGAGGTTGAAACCCAAATTCATACCTTTTACAAGTTCCCATATCAACTTTGGGCCACATCTCTGTGGGAGTCATCAGGTCAGATCCCTGCTGAGTCTACTTTGCCATCAAGTCATTTCCCAACACCCAGCTGTTTGCAAAGTTCTTTAAGGGTCTGACGAGGTTGTATTAAAGAAATGGTGTCAGGGCCCCAGCTGAGCTTAGCATTCTAGACCGATGCTGATATGGGTGGAGACAAAGGACAACTTAGGATATATACCAAGAAAGAATGTAAGTGAAATGAGACAATTAAAAGCTCATTCTGTTCAAAGAGAGACAGGAACGAATGGAAGAAAAAAAGAAGGAAGGAATGTCTTGGAAGCTAGAGGAGAAGTAAACAAAGAGAAATTGCTTTCTCTCTGCCCAGTCATTAAAGTCTCATTTTGTTGTTATGTTGTGGGGCCAGACACTCTTAAGAGATACAGTACCAAGTTTTGTTGGTATTGTCATTTGTGAGGTCCAGCAACTGTGCTGGAGGCCCCAGGTGGTGAGGCTGCTGAGTTGAACTTCATGCTCTTCTCATCCCAGCTCTCGGCATATCAAACTGCGGAGGCTGATTCAACAAGTCAGAGAAGGGAGTTTGTGAGGGAATTCTTTAAAAATGAAAAAGAAAAAAAAAAAACAAAAACAGCCTGCAGTGTTAGACAGGAGCCTTTTATCCAAGAAACAAGATACTCCAGCTGTGAAAATAACAAGACCCAAATGGACAGAGAGCACGTCTGCCTGTCAGAGTGGTGGTCTAGCCCAGAAGGCAGTTAGGCCCACAGCGCCCCACCTGCTCATCCCATCCCAAACGTGCCTCCTCAAGTGAAACTTATCTTTTCCCTGATTCCTACTCTTCCCTTTCTTCCCCTTCTTTCTGCTTTGCTCTTCCCTCGACAGAAAATACTCAAAGTACCTATCGGGTGAGTCCGGATGGTTCCCTGCGGGTTACTTTTGCCAGCGGGATGGAGATCAGCCTCAGCTCAGAGCCCCACATCCTGGCTGGGGCGGTCAACCCCACTCTGGGCAAATGCAACATCTCATTGCCAGGAGAGCACAATGCAAACCTCATCGAGTGGCGGCAGAGGAAGGAGCAAAACAAAGGCAGCATTGCAGCTTTTGAGAGGAGGCTGAGGGTAAGGCTTGACCTCACAGAACATTTATGGGGTTTTGTGAAAACTGCAGAGCCTCCCTAATCTGAAGTCTCATTTCTCCAAAGCTTTTCTAGGTGACTGACTAGCTTATATGATATACTAATTCAAGAGAGGGTGCTAATGGCCGATAATGGTTCAGTATCCTTAAATGAGCATTCTAATAGGAGCTTTCTTTGTCATTAGCCAGCTAAAGTGCTGTAATCGTAGCAATTTCAGGCACCAAGAAAGTCTGGCTAGAGAAATGTGTTTAGTCAGGAGGCCCTCCAGTCCCCCTCCCAGCAAGCCCTAGAGATATTTATCAGGCCCACCAGGTTGACCCAGGTTCTTTGGAAAGACCAGGTAGGCATACACAAAAGGATTTGAAACATAAGGCAACATTTGGGCAAAGCAAAATCAGTGAATGATAGCATTGCAATGCATAATATTAAGGGCCAGAGGGATAAAGGACTAGTGCTGAAATTGGGCTGGGGTACTCAGAGTGAGTTGCCTGGAGGAAATTAAAGGTTTGGGAGTTTTCAAGTCCTTACTAAGCACAGTGCACTGCAGTTAACCAGAGATCTCTGTCAAAATTGCTTTTCTACAGCACACGAAATCTACAAACACCTTAACTCTCTGTCTACCTGTCCCTACTCTAACATTAACCAATGTTAGGATAATGTGACCAACTTTCCAAATATAGTAACCTTCAATATCAGCCCTAGAGCAACTGCCAGCCTGGGGGAAATCATCATTCACTATTGAGGCCAGGCCTGCTTTAAGCACCTGTGTCACTCCTGGGGTACCAGGAATGCTTGCATTTTCTTCACTCATAGTAAAACTTTGGTAACCTTAAGGTTGTAGAAGTGCAACCATCAGACAACCATTCAATTCGATGAAGAAGCAGTCAAACCAGTCATATGGCTTGATATGAACAAAATCACCTTCAACAGTCCTCACTTTTCCATCAGTCCTATTGGTGACACACAGCCACAGCCTTCAGTGGGTGTTTTTGGCAGCAGCTACTAAAGTTGTCTACATGCACAATCAATATGTATTGTCAAGTCTCTAACAGAATAATTACCAGATATGCCACTGAATGGAGAAATGAAACCAGTCCAAAATAGTCAAATCTCTCCAGATGGGTAGCAGTAAGGGTTTCTACCAGAATTCTTCAAGAAATTGTGTCTCATGGTTAGAGCCTTAGATGGCAAAGTTAGAGGACCTGGCCTTGATGCTCAGTTTTACAACTGGCTTAAGGAATGCCTTGATTTTTTTTTCACCTGTGAAATGAAAAGGTAGAACTAGAGAAAATTAAGAAGTATCTACATATGATTATCAACCTCATGGATTCACTACAGAAAAATTGTATTGGAAATGTGGTCTCTTAGTGCCTCCCCATTATATGGTCTCAATAAAACATTATGAACCAAATCATATACTATGTAACTTTGGGATTTTTCCATTCTTTAGGATGATCCATCCCATACTATATGACCTTGGAATTGTCTGTTTTCTAGGATAACACATCCTGTTTTCTCCCTTCCATATGCATACATAATGGAGAAACTATAAACTGTGATTTCTACCTTATATTCCAGATTGTTCTTAATGTTGAGAAGGTAATGGCCAAAAAAAGTTGGGGAGCTCTTTAGTGTTAAGGAATAAAGTGTTTAATTAATACTAATTCTAATGTGACCTATTTCCCATCCTATGGTAGAGTTGAAAAGATTTGTGGACTCAATTATAAGGGCAACAAATTCAAGGCCTTCTTCTCTGTGATACTTCTAGGGTGTGGCCTGACATCCTAGGACTGAAGAATGTAGCCTCTCATTGTCTAGGTGGTGTTACTGTACATGTCCCTAGAAATATAACAACAGCAATCCTTTATGTATGTTTAGTGCCACAGAGTTAACAAAATGGTTTCATAGCCAGGATTTTATGTGATCATTACAGCCATCAATTGTTGTTATTTCCAATTTACAGATAAGGAGACTAAGGCCCAGAGAGGTTAAGTGATTTGCCCAGAGTCAAACAGCTATTAAAGATCAGAGCCAGGGCTAAAATGCAGGTCTTCACCTGGTGCAGCACTCTTTCCATTGCATCATGCTGTGCTGCCTTGTTCCTTAAAATAATTAATCTATAAATCATCGCCCCACTCAGTGGAGCCACCTTGGCAGGGCCTGACTCTTCATTTCAATGCTGACAAAAAGAGACAAATAATCGACTCTAATGTACCGGCTGGCCTCCAGGCAGGGAAAGCATGAAAAAGGCAAAAGGAAACTGGGGGCTGCTTAACTGGTTAATTTTTACCTGCTCTCCCCATTCTTAGGGATTTGTGTTTATACCACTGCCTCAGTTTCCCCAGATTAGGCATTTCCAATTGAATAGAATGAATATGCTCCCAAAGGTAGGTGTGAATCCAATTTTGACAAAGCACATTCTCTTTCCCCATGGACTTTATTATTTCAGAGATAGTGTCCCTTTGCTTCTGGTAGCTTTTCAAGGGGCAAGCTGATGACAACATTCTCTCTTCCTGGACCGAATATGCAGTGGCCCATTTGTAAGCACATGTGTAAAGAATAAGCTTCTCTGATGCTCTCAACTACCACAACACCCTGGACCGAATCATTTATTTCTTATGTGACACTGCCATTCCAGAGCAGGTGGAACTACCAGAGATGCTGAGACAGAATTTCCGATAGTCACACAACATAGAAACCCCTGCCGTACTGTGGGAAATGGGGCTCCTCTTTGAAAACCCACACAAAAGTGTGGTTGTAATTTGCAAATGTGCAGATCATAAAGCACTAATTGTTCAAGCGCAAAATGACAGTTTCATTTAAAGGCCCATTTGGTAAGATGACAGATATCAATTGTTCCGAAAAGCTACCAGTCACACCTACCCCAGACCTTCTAGCTGGAAAGGAAAATAATCAGAAGGGATAAACCTCTCTTTGGACATATAGCAACACGAATTGCTTTTCTTCAATGATCAGTGATTTCTTTTTTCATACAAAGTCAGGGTTCTCTTCAAGGTGAGGGAAGCAAACCATTGGGAAACATGACACCCTGCTCAGCCTGAGCAGGCAAGGGATTTGTTACCTCTGGGCCATCCGTCACCAGCTCCATTAAGTGAAATAAATCACATTAACATCCTGAAATTTCATTTATTTTTAAAAATCCATTTCTTCCCCAACCCGAATTGTGTTTGAATCATCTTCCTTGTAAAATACTTTTGTATCCAGTCCATGTATCTTCTCATCTGCTGCATCAATCTGTCCCCATAAATACATTTCCCTGGACAATAGAGAAATTATTAATAGAATGCAGATAACAATAGAGGCAATTGTAAAAGAATTGGACGTTCACCAAAAGCAAACTGGTTTAGGGACTACATCCAGATTGCACCTTGCTATGTCCATGGATAATAATGCCATAATGTGAGACTTATCCCAGCATTGGATCCAGAGCTCTTTATAAGATTCTGCAAACTGAGTTGTAAGGTTACAGCAAAACCCCAGAACTGCAGCCTCCTTTATTAAAAAAAATAAAAATGGAAGAAGCTTAGCACTTCAAACCAAAGTCATAAAATCAAGTAAGATGATTATGTGTTTAGAAGCAAAATAAAGCCAAGTCTCATCTAAAACCCTTATGGTTTATTTTTTTTTCTCCACTCAAAGATAACTGAGAATAGGGTAGGTTTGTTTTTAAACGCAGCATGTGACTGTTCAGATGAGAGCTGAGAAGGGAAAACAAGCCCAGTTGAACACAGGGTCTCAGTCTAACAAATGATGGGGAATTTGGGAGGGAGCCAAGAGGGTTCCAGCATCTACCTCCGTTCTCAGAATTGGCCTTTGATGACAGGGCCTCAGCTACAGGCTACTCAGAATTGAAGTTCTCACTTCACACTATTTTAACTTCCTTCTCCTCAGGTTTGGTGAGGCATCTATCTTGTGAAAATTTAAATAAGAAGGCTGCTTGAAGATAGATTAATCTATTTTTTAAAATATATCTATAGTTTTCAACCCCAAATAACTGCTTATACCTCTGAGTAGTCCCCTGGAGACAGAAGATATTAGGCAGGCTGGCTCGGTGGCTCACGCCTGTAATCCTAGCACTCTGGGAGGCCGAGGCAGGCGGATCACTCAAAGTCAGGAGTTCGAGACCAGCCTGAGCATGAGCGAGACCCCGTTTCTACTAAAAAAATAGAAAGAAATTAGCTGCACAACTAAAAATATATAGAAAAATTATCCGGGCATGGTGGCACATTCCTGTAGTCCCAGCTACTTGGGAGGCTGAGGCAGGAGGATTGCTTGAGCCCAGGAGTTTGAGGTTGCTTTGAGCTAGGGTGACGCCACGGCACTCTAGTCTGGGCAACAGAGTGAGACTCTGACTCAAAAAAAATAAAAATAAAAAGATATCAGGCATCAAGGCTACTGAGCAGTATTGATTTTTGGTCAGGTGATTCTTGGGGCCTCTAAGTCATAGAAACTATTATATTTGTTGGGTCAACCCCACTCAGATAACTAGAAAGAAAGTATTGTTTCACACACTATTTCACCCATATATAAGCATTAATGATTTGGTTTAGAAAATTTTAATATATATGTTGTGTGGTTACACAAGGAAATTAATCAACAGAAAAGTATTTAAACAAGAGAAAATCAGCATCATGCAAAAAGTCTCCAAGTTAAATGATATGGCCAAAGTCAGGTGAGAAGAATGAGTATTATTTTGAGAAAGAATTGGTATGCCCCTAACTTTGTACTTTTTCCATCTATAAAATGAGGGGCATAGACTATGTGATCTCTGTTAGGAGTAATATTAATATTAACCATAATAACAGCAATTAGCACTCCTTGAGGTCATACTATGTATACTGCCACATATTAACTCATTTACTATTTATAATACCTTATTATTATTCCCATTTTACAGATGAAGAAACTGAGGCACAGAGAGGTCACACAGCTAGTAAGTGGCAATTACAGGATTTGAATCCAGGCAGTCTGGCTCAATAGCCCATTTCCTAAGATTCCTTCTGGTGCTAAGATTTTGTGGGCTGCTAAGGTAAAGAGAATGTCTTGGGAGTAAAAAGAAAAAGAGAAAAAGGAAATTCCAGATGAAATATTAGAAGCTGATGCTAATATTGAATTTATGCCCTGCTCATTTGTAGGCAACTCTGTGAAATAAAAGCAGGCTTAAGTAAGCTTTTGATTGTCAATCTCGAGATATCAATAAAAAATAAAATCTGTGGAATTAAAGTAGATATGGATTTCAAAAAATCAACTACTAATTACCTTAAAACTGGTGACAGTAGAGTATTATGTGCTACTTGAAAATCAGCTCTGACTTTTCTATCCATTCTCTTAACTTCATGAAAATTAAATGCAGTTTATCTTCCAAATTCTGACATGGGTATGTGGCCCAACTCACTTATTCACCTTCTGACTTCTTCAGCAAAAATTAAACAGGTAACTCAGTTGTATTCTAAGGTGAAATGCTAGACAATGTCCTTGAAAAGTCAGCCTTCTCCTCCTCCTAAAGGAAAGAAAATCAACTGCAGTGATTGTAGCTGAGAGTCTAGCATATTTGTGTGTGTGTATGTATGTGTGTGTAGTCTGTTGAATCTTAGCAAATTGCCCTTAATGTAGGCCCAAACAGTCAAATATCAGCAAATGCCTTTAGATCAATACTATAAAGTTATCCTGCTAATTGAATGAGTCTCTAATTGGAAGAGTTGAAGGGACTTCCTCTTGAGCAATTAGAACACAAACTCCTAGAAAAAGCAGCAAAGACTCTGAAGGGAGGCAGAGGATACTTGCCTTTGGAGCTTCTCCCTGTACCCACTCTTCACAGGCCCTTTCATTTCTGCCAGCAACAGTATTCATGGCTCTCCAGAGTACATGCTTCCCTTTTTCCTCTCTGGTCCAAGTGTGACCCCCCCCCCCAAAAAATCAAGCCCTTCTCCTTGCTCCTCCTTAGTATAGCTAAAAAAAATAAAAATAAAAAATAAGGAAAGCCAAAGGATAAATTACAACATAAATACATCTTCCCCTATGAAAAAAATTACTAAGTCCAGCTTTCTTACCACAACATACAGCTCATCAGCTGCCAAACCCAAAGGTCTTTTTTCAGTGTGCAACTGTCCAAAGAGACCCTTTTGAACTTGCAGCTATTCCCAAATTGCAACCTTTTTATTTTTTTTTATTTTTTATTTTTTTGCCCCTCTCTTGTCCAGAGAAAGGATTGATGTAGACTGGGGGAAGAGTGTAAATAAGGATTGACGACCCACACGTGGGTCAAGAGCTATCGTCGTTCAGGAAAGCAAGCACTTCTATGAACGTGGAGCTTTCCCAATCTTGCCCACGACCCCGGCAGTCAGTGGCATTCAACCTAGTTCTGATTCCTGCAGTAGGGACTGGTGGCACATTAAGTACTCAAGAAAGAGGTTGGGAGAGCTCACCTGGAAAAGCATTCTCTCTCCCAGGCTTTTCACACGTGGTTTCCACAGGAGACTCAAGGGGGTATCTTCAATACCGTCATGCCCTTTCAGCTCTTAGCCAAATTTTACATTAGCTTACAAACCTGACTTTGAAACTAGTTTTTCAGCAGCACGGGAATATCAGGGTATATTATCCAGAAACAGAGAACCACAGTTACAGAAGTCTTCACAGGCAGAGAAAAAACATCAGGCAGAGTTGTTCTGCTTGCTTTGTGGTGGATTTTAAACAGTGATCCCTGCTTGTGTAGCTGTAATGACTTTATTAAGAAATGTGTTCTTGAGTAGTAAACTTAATCTATCAGACAAATAAAACCACAAATTTAGTTGAACTAGAAATCACTTGTTACTTTGGCTCTTTAACTATCATTATAACATAAATTGTAATAGTTACAACCGTCTCTGGGAGTACATGGATATTTTACAGCTATTGTAAATGAAAGGTATTACAGTTGGAGATATGTGGCTATAAAACCACAGGAAGGGTAGTTGAAGAAAGAACACCTGGTACCTATAGGCTTCCAAGCCCAGCATATCAAAAGACAGGAAATATATGCTTCCCTATCACCTTTTAGGTGATAACAGCAGGTTACCATATATTTATGCAAGACAACACTGCATGCATTGGCTACAGATGGTTTAAAGAGTCATGATTCCCAATCTGTGGCTTTATTCCCTAAATTAAACCTACACCTGAGACTAACAACACTTTCCTCCCCAAATAATTTAAGTATCTAATCACTAGTCTTCTGGATAGAATTGATGGCATGGAACATTTGATAGGTCATTTTTTGCAAAAGTTCAAAATTAAGGGCAAATATCATTAGCCCCAGCTGACTGGTGAAGAAACTGAAACCGAAAGAGATTTAAAACATAAAGTGCAACACCCCAGTAGAAAAATGTCAAATGTCATGAGCAGACAATTCATACAAGACATACAATGTGGCCAATAGATGTTAAAAAGAGTTCAACCTTACTAGTAATCAAATAAATGCAAATTTAAGCTACAGTAGCCTGCCATTTTCCCACTCTCATAGTGGGAAAAGTTTACTAACAATAATAGTAAGTAATGCTATTAAGGACAATGCTAGTAAGGACAGATGAAATGGGCTTTCCCACTACTATTTAATAGGAGTATGAATTTGTACAGCCTTTGTGCACTATAAAGTAATCTCTCAAGTTGCATCGGGAGTCTTTTAATATGTTTTTCTCAGTAATTTCACTCATAGGGTTCTGTATTAAGGAAATATTCATTTTAAAAAGTTTCAAAAAAACACAAAATATGAAAGAAAAATGAGAAACAACAACTCTAATTTTCCCAAATGGGAGAATAGATAAATAAATGTTTATCAGGTAGTAAGATATTATGCAATCATTAAAAGCCATATTTTGAGAATATTTTAAAACATGAGGATTGCTGAAGATAAAGCATTAGGTGAAAAAGTAGGACACAAAACTTTAGGTACAATGCTAGTTATATGATTTAAATGTATGGACAGAGATTATGTAAAAAAAAGATAAATGGAATGAAATGCAAGGAAGTGTTAACAGTGATTCTCATTGGAGGGTGGGACTACAGGTAATTAGTTTCTATATACATTTCTATATTTCCTAATTTTTCTGCAATGAAAAAGTTATCACTTTATAATCAGGGGATAAGGAAGTGGAGGTTATTTTAAAAAGCAAAGTACACAAGATTACTGAGCAAGAAAAGACCAGAGTCTGATATGAGAATGTTGGTTTTGCAGTCATACAGGCCACTAAGATAAAAACTCTTTCTGAACCAGGAATTTGAACTTGGACTCCTAGAGGTTTGATGTTTGTGTTTTGGGAGGGTTCGGAGCCTCCAGGAGATTGTATCAAAAATGTTCGTATATGTGCTTATATGCAGCTTATGTGCATTTTTCTGACGACATATTGCATAGCTTTCAGATATTTAAAGAGATCGTTGACTACAGAAGTCAAAAATTAACAAAATTTAGTTGAGTAGCAAGTGAATCAGTTTGGTCTGATTTTAATTAACACAGTCAAACCCTAATGTTGGTTTTATTTCCCTAGCTCATTAGCCAGATATTTAACATTCTGTTCAGGATCATGTTGACAGTTCTTACAGATATAAATCTAATCCACTAAACTATAATCACCTTGGAATCTGACACATAGGCCTATTCACAGGCCTAAATAAAATGAGAAAAGTAGTCATTATATTGTAAAAATAACAATTACTAATGTTTCACAGTTTACAAGCACCTGTATATGTACTCTCATTTAATTCTTAGCACAGCTTTGTGGTGTAAAGTGGTAACATTCTCATTTCACAGACAAGAAAACTAAGGCCCAGATAGAGAAATGACTGGTGCACAGACAGGCAGCTTGTTGAATGTCTCCTGACTCCAGTTTACTGCTATTTACACTTCTCAAAATCCCCTCCTTTTCACTCTTGCCTTTGTTTCTGCCAGATACACTTGGAACCTCTCCATGCAAACTCAAAAGTCTGTTCCTAAAACCTGGGTGAAGGGTATATGGTGACTCTACCATTTTTGCAACTTCTCATGAGTCAGATTATTTCAAAATCAAACGTTATAATGAAACAAAACAGATTAAAAAAACATGAAAACTAAAACCAAAATAAAATGAAACAAATTTTAAAGGCCCTTCCCTGAGCTTTCCACCTACCCCTCCTCCAAAGCCCCACTCTTCCAAAGGGCCTTCTTCAGTGCTGGCCAGCAGGGACTGAACCTCCTTAATAACTAAAATCAACAGCAGCAACTTTTTTTTGTAGAACACAAAAGAACTACTTGAGTATTGCATTTTCTAAGTGGCTGTATTGTAATCATCTAGTTATAGCAGAAGTTTCTGGTGGGTCTGCCAAACACTGACACTACTTACTAGTCAAAAAGTGGAAAAAAATTAGGTCAGTTGTCCGGTTGTTTGGAAAACCCAGTAAAAGTCTTTTTGTTATTTTTTTTTTTGAAGACAGAGTCTCCTCCTGCCTCAGCCTTCCAAGTAGCTGGGACTACAGGCGTGCACCACCACACCCGGCTAATTTTTCTATTTATAGTAGAGACAGCATCTCGCTCTTGCTCAGGTTGGTCTTGAACTCCAGAGCTCAAGTGATCCTCCCACCTTGGCCTCCCAGAGTGCTGTGATTACAGGTGTGAGCCACTGCACCCAGCCATGAGTTTTAATTTTTTTTACTAAGTCATTGAGTAAATCTCGTGTGGACCCAGCTGAATTTCATCAGAGTCAGGTGCCATTGAGTGCTGTCTTTCATGGAATCCAGTTCAAGGTCCCTTGAATCAGGCTTGCTCTGGGATAACTACAAAATTTTGAGGTGCCCAGAGGGAATGCTCGTATACAGTAGAAGAAGCCTACAACCAGAACCAAGCCAAACTACTAATTGTTTCTGAATTTGAAGTCCAAATTTAACTCCATGCTTTAACCTCAGTTACTGGTGCCACCCTTGCAAATGCTAGGAGACCTACCAACACCTACCATACCACATTTACCTGCAGGCCTCCATGAAAATATTGCTGAGTGGGGTTCCATCACTAGGGCTCAACCTGAGTTCACCTGTGATAGGTATGAAATCATGTAACTCCAAGCCCAGGTGAACAAAGAAGCCAAAGAAGAGACTCTCTGTTTTGGTTAATGGGGGCTCACTGTAGTCCTTTTTTCTGATTTCTAATCACATAAATAATTCACCATTTTATGTTCTAGCCATGTCACTGGTGAGAAGGAAGAAGGAAGCCCCAATTCTTAGTAGGCATCCGACTTACATAACATAGGATCACATAATTATTGAGAACTATAGCAATGCAATTAAGGCTTGAGCTGGGGAAAAAACAATCAACAACCACATATTGCAGGTCTAGAGTATGCCAGGTACCGTCCCAGGAATTAAGTCCATAGTCTTGACCCTCCGGGAGCACACACTCTGGTGGGGGAATAAAGTCAGTGAGCTGGGTACAGTGGCTCACGCCTGTAATCCTAGCACTCTGGGAGGCTGAGGCAGGAGGATCCCTTGAGCTAAGGAGTTCAACAGAAGCCTGAGCAAGAGCAAGACCCTGTCTACTAAACATAGGAAAATCAGCCAGGTGTGGTGGTGCATGCCTGTAGTCTCACCTGCTTGGGAGGCTGAAGCAGGAGAGTCACTTGAGCCCAGGAATTTGAGATTGCAATGAGCTGTGATGACACCACTACACTCTAGCCTTTAGCTGGGGCAACTCTTCTGTCTCAAAAGAAAAAATAACAAAAAACAAAAATACAAGTGGCATCTGAGAAATGTTAAGCCATGAAGATTCAGAGGCGAGAAAGACCCCATGGTTAGAAAATCAGAAAAGGCTTTGTGATTGTGAATGCACTAGATGAGAGGAACCAAAGCATTGCTTAAAATGTATTTCATATCTCTTTTTCATAGGCCCATAACAGAAACCTGCTCTCCATAGATTTTGATCATATAACCCGCACAGGAAAGATCTATGATGACCATCGAAAATTCACCCTTCGAATTCTTTATGACCAAACTGGGCGACCCGTTCTGTGGTCTCCCGTAAGCAGATATAATGAAGTGAACATCACATATTCACCTTCAGGATTGGTGACATTTATTCAAAGAGGGACATGGAATGAAAAAATGGAATATGACCAGAGTGGAAAAATAATATCAAGAACTTGGGCTGATGGGAAAATTTGGAGCTATACCTACTTAGAAAAGGTAAGTACGTAGGGAAACAAAACTAGTTTCAAGTTTCTGAATAAGAATACTGAAAGTGGCCCTTTCTCTGCATGAGAAAATTCTGTGTTCTGGCTCTTCTACTCTGTAAGAAGTAACAACAACAACAAAAAAGATGTTGAACCTATAAGCATAAGCTGTTTTTCCTCTGAAAATTTTTCCCAATCCCACACTCTGCCAAGTACCCTTTCAAACTAAAGTCAGAATAATGACTTGGCTTTCTCCTCATTTGAGCATATTTTGTTCATGTTCTTGAAAAGGTACCTTTATTATGAAAGCTCATGCTGAGAGAAAAATAGCTAGAAAATTATAAAATTATGTGTTAATGTATTTCAGCTCTGTTAAAGGGCCTCTTACCCAGAGGATAAGGAATTCTAATTTTGTTAGGATAGTGAGTGAAATTTTCCTTATATACATTTGAGGACTAATTTTCAAAAGTCATCAGCCTGAGGGAATGGTGGCAATGGGGCTTCCCTGGTAATACAATAGTCTTTTGTGCTTAGTGAGTCTTTAGTAGCATCCATAATAGGAGTTTGAAGCCTCTGTCTGATAAAAATAGAAAAGGATTTTAATCCCACCACAGAAACCATTTGTCAAACTTCAGCCTCTACACAGCAAAATGGTTTCTGGCCAGATCAGTACCAGAGGACAGTAAGAGTAATTGATCTCTATCTGCCATCTCAATGTCAGATCTCCTAAGATAGTGCCTCTTGTTTCCCAAATCTATCCATTCAATGAATTTAGGAACTCATCAGTCCTAAATTAATTTCTGGGAAAATTGAAAAATGCTTTCCCTTGAGGATTCAAGGGTAATCAGTGCAAGGTAACCCCTAGAAGTTCTTAGAAAAGTCATAGGAGCTTATAGCTCACATGGCAAATTTCACTCTTTGCATTGAATAATGCCAAGCCTTTCTGATACGCCCTCCACACAGTTAAAAAAAAAAATTGTGTACCAGTGGTTGTCAGTATGCTGGTCATTACAAAACTATCTTACTACTTCCCAGAGTCAGTTGCTGGAGAATTTATCAAGTTGGAAATGCCTAGGAGGTAAAGCAGAGTTCACTTAGGAGCCATGGTAAAAGGAGAGAGTCCTTTGCTGTATCCATCCCATGCCCTTTCCTGCCAAAGAAATTTATCACATCTATAATCTATCCTCTACACTGGGAAAATCTGAATCTTATGGAGCAGATCTTTCCTCTTTTGAATTTCAGTAACAAGAACAATTGGCAAAATCCTATTACTAGTATCTACAAAGTGCCAAACTTGTTACAACATTAACTAAATCCAAATATTTGGAGATGTGTGTACATAGGCAAACTGTTTCTTAAGGTGGATATTGATGACCCTCATTTTAATAAAAAGATGCCACTTATTATTAACAGAATATTAGCTGAGTTTGTTTTCCAGGAATGAGGACAGGTTTGCACTGATCCTTCCACAGGTCTTCTATGTGATTAGTTAAGTAGGCAGCACTTCTTAGAAAGCATACATGTGTTTGTACTCATAACTCCAACCTCATTAGCACGAGAGTCTGACCAACTGAGCTAATTGCCTATAGACAGTTGCATCTAGGTCTCATAAGACTTTCCCTTCAGGCTGTCTATACAATAACAAAAGAACCTATTGAAGACTTAGATTTCAGCCCTGCATGCAATTATTTAGCCTCTTTTCTGACACCAAAGAGGAGATTTTATTGTTTGTCTTTTCTGAGTTAGGTGATTATTTCATCGAATTTACTTCAGCAAAAAATCACATGAAACGAAATTCACATGAGTTCTCTTTGCTATAGAAACTTAGTTGGCAATAATTCTTAAAAAAAAAAAAAAAAAAAAAAAAAAAAAACACCTCCATGAGACTGTGTCTGCAGTGAACAGAAATAAGACCTAACTGACCCAGAGTAGGGTATCCAAACAAGCCCCTGTGACTTCCTGACCAGTGAGACAAGCCAGCTCATTCGTGCCTTTTAGTTGCCTTTTGTCCCTTTCTTGATTTCCTGTTTAATTTATTCTCTAATTAAAAGGATAGCCACTTATTTAAGCAATCTTATTATGTAAAATGAGAACCTACAAAACACATGATCATGAAATGGTTCTTTACTTTCCAAAAATCATTTATCATACAATTGATTTTATTAACATTATCATTACCAGTGATCATAACTAATTCACTGAATAGATATGATGATTAAATGAAATAATATAAAGCACCCAAGTAGAGAATTTAACTGCTAGCTAGTGAAGGTAAATCAAGACAGGAAAGAGCAGAGAGAGAGAGAGAGGGAAGAAGGAATAAAGAATCTTTGAAATTGTCATTCATGAAAAAAAAAGGGAAAGAGGTTGAATTTACCAAAATCTCATTTACATGTGACTTTTTTAGTGACTTAATGAAGTTCTGCACCTCCTTTGTGTTCTTTCCAGTCCTCTCTTTAACATGGCCTTTGCGGGTGCATTGTTTAACTGTGACAGGGGCAGAGCAGGGACAAAGAGGCTGGTTCTTGTGATGTATTTTAAACTAAGAATTCTCAAGCTTTAAAATGTATTTCTCTCTTTACACCCCAAAATACTTCTGGTATTACCTCTATAAATTTGCTTGCCATAATCTATACCATGACATATTAAAAAGCAGCAGAAGATTTTTCACCTTAACATGCAGAAATTTTGTAAAAATAATTTGACTTTCTCTAGAGTAAGTAAAAGTTATGCATATCATTTTCATGCATAATGGTTTGTAGCCATTAGAAGAAAAATAATTATTTGGGTAATGGCTGCAGTTGCTTAATGATCTCTTCTCTATTTAAAAAATCAATTATTGTTTCTTAAATTTTCTCTGTGTGGTCATTAATTCTCTGTCTTGATTTATGAGACTTCTCTGAATTAATTATTTTTTGAAGACTTGTGGAGCTAAAATTTTGTATTACAGTAAATGTAAATCTTTCAGTTTCCTAAAACCATTCTTACAAACTTCATTTTTAAAATGCATTTAAATATATTTTATAATCATTAAATAAGATTTTAGTCATACATTTACAGAAATTGCCTCTTTGGGGCTAAAGTTTTCAAAGGCTGCTTAGAGAATGCAGTCTTTGGCTTGAGCTTCTAGATGGCCCCACACTGCCATCTGGTGGTCATTCAAATGCTTTCACTTTTCAAATTTCTGTTCTCATTTCTATTCTTGTCTGAATTAAGTATACAGCCGTGATTGTTCTGGTTTTTTTCTTTACAATGATATCTTTTAGGCTTTCACAATCAAAAGGAATAAAAGTCTCCCATTCTATTATTTGGACTAATAAGAAATGGCCTTTTATCCTGTAGCAACACTGTGGACATTGGATGGACTCATAAGCATTGTTTTTGAACAAACTGATAATAATACCCACCCAAAGTGAGAAAGTAGCCAAATGAAAGCTAAATGATATTCTGGCAACACAACAGTTGCATTCATACGATTTCTAATCGCGTCATCCACATTCTTGTCATTGGCAGGAAGCTTTCAAACAGACCAAGGAGTTTTTCAGACAGTCCCGCATCAGCATCACCTAGGAACAAGGTTCAGGCAGTGGTTTACTGCAGGCCACAGGATGACACTGGGGCAGAGAATATAATAACAATGTGCTATAAATACTTGGCAACACTGGTACAGCGACTGGAAAAGGCATGGCCCAGGCAGACTGGTACTAGATAATGTGTGGGGACCATATGGTGATTGTCCCTGGCCGCATCACAAGGTGACAGATGTCATTTGCTCATGGCAAATTGACAGAAGGGAATAGAAAGGAGCTGAGAAATGTGACTTTCAGCAAAGAGATAATGCAAAGGCATTTTCCACCAAATCCTGTATAAAACCTCTCTGTCCCTGCCCCCTGCCACCTGCTGCCCCATTCATAGGAAAATTCCTTGCTGCTTCTATTGAGTTTTGCTTTGGTCAAAAGAAACAGTTCTCCCTTCCTGTCCTCAGGCCCACTCAGGATTTCCAAGTCTCCTGCCTTTTGTTCAGGAGGGTTTTCAGAGGTTGCCATGGTAGAACTGCAGGCTGTGGCAAGCTGCAGGTTGTTCACAGATGATGAGGTGACAAGATTTCTGCACTCACCTCTGGCTCTCCTGGGATAGTGTTGATGGAAAGGAAAGAAGGAATGAACGAGCAAACAACCACTGACTTTCACTTCATGGAACTGACTCAAAATTCAAAATCAAAAATTCTCAGAGGGGTAGGAAGAATATACAGTTTCAAAAAGCACATTCAATACCATAACATAATTTAATACTTAAAAGATTTAATGTACATTACATATGTAATTCACATTCATAAATGTGTAATTTGTGTGTGGAAAATGAAAAAAATCCCTTTTGTTTTCATAGCACAAACTTCAGAAAATAAAGCTCAACTAAATCCTTCTGTTTGATAAGGTAATTTTCAAAAGGATAGAGGTGAAGCTTCCCTAGGGAGCTATATCAGAATCTCCAGGGGTGAATGTTGTTTTATATTTATTAAAAGATGAGATTTACATATCAGTAAATTAGAGTCCTCCCTAAACAGTGCTCCTTTTAGGTCTATATTTAGAATTAAGATTAACCAATATTTTTGAGACACCTATTACATACTAGGCATTATACCTCAACAAATAACTGTTTCTGAAATGCAGATCAGTTTGGAGGAGAGAGGTTGCATGACCAGAGAATTCTTCACTTTAACGGCATGCTCTCCTAATATTAAAACATGAATTGAAGAGTGAAGTTCAAATACAAATTGCAAAATAATACTGTAATAATATTTTATATGCAAATTTTAGGAAGACATCTGCTATGTGAAGCCAATAAATACTTTTTGGTAACTGTAAGTTAATATGTGACATGCTCTGCCCTCCATTTACCATCTCTACACTGAAGTGACAATAACCTTTCCAAAATACCAACTTGAGAGTTTCTCCCAGCTCTGCAAGCACCCTGTCCCTTAACTTGCTTAAAACCCTTCAATGGTTCTCTATTGCCAACATGCTCAGTGAGTTTGAGTCGAAACTCCTTAATGTGGCTTAGAAACTCCGGCATGATCTGGACCCAGCCTACCTAGCTGGCCTCATCTCTGGCCATTCACCACCCCATCCTCTACCTCCAACACACCTATCTCTGGCCACACAAAATCCCCCTCATTCTCTGAAAAAGCCATGTTATCTCATATTTACATATTCACCTTCACAATGCTGTGCTCTCTGCCAACAGTTTTTTTTTTCTCTTTACCACTGCCCCACCAGCCTCCTTGGCTTCCCCTGGCCAACCCCTACTCATCCTTTAGGTCTCAACTTAAATGTCACTTTCTTTAAGAAGCCTTCTCCGGCCTCTTAAGTCTGAATTAGATACTCTTCCTCTATCTCCCATAAGCTCTCTGTATTTCTCGTGGCATAACACATTTCATACTATATTGTAATTGCTCGGTTACTTGTCTTTCTCCTCCATTAAACTATGAGTTTGCAGATAGACACCATTACTGTGCACTACTGTATCCACTAGGGTGTGCCACAGTGCCTGACACATAGTAAGTGCTCAATAAATTTGTGTCGCATGGAGAAATGTGTGTTTTCCTTAATCCCCTCAACTTTAGTGAGGGGGATTATTCATATTATTCTATTCTGCCTTTGTCTCGTTTCAGTCGGTGATGCTTCTCTTACACAGCCAGCGGCGTTACATCTTTGAGTATGACCAATCGGACTGTCTGCTCTCAGTCACCATGCCTAGTATGGTGCGCCACAGCTTCCAAACCATGCTTTCAGTAGGCTACTACCGGAACATCTACACCCCACCAGACAGTAGCACTTCTTTTATCCAAGACTACAGTCGAGATGGCCGACTGCTACAGACCCTGCATCTGGGGACAGGGCGCAGAGTTTTGTACAAGTACACTAAGCAAGCAAGGCTATCTGAGATTCTCTATGATACCACCCAGGTGACATTAACATATGAAGAGTCGTCTGGAGTGATTAAGACGATACACCTGATGCACGACGGATTCATCTGCACAATCAGATACAGGCAAACAGGTTTGTCATGAAAGAGTGGCAATGCATGCAACATCGGTATTTTCTTGTGAAGTTTTCGCTGACTGCAGTCTGAGATAGAAACATTAACCTACACACATTCAATCCAACAAACTTTCACTTTATTTATCAAATTATCTGCCATTGGAAATTTAAAACATGTCTGATGAAGGCTGATTTCTTAAAAACATACAGTGCATTTTTCTTTCTTTCTCTCAGCTCTCAAGAAAGTTGAGATCTAAGTGCCTGGTGTAACTGTAGACCCATTCCAACTCACCACTAAATCTTCCCAAAGATGCAGCTGCAAGATATGAGTCTCACTGAAACTAGTTCAAGCCCTGTGTAACCTCTGTGAGCCTCAATTGATGACAAAATATCTTCAAAAGTCAAGACTTTCAAATACATTTCATCCTTTGGGTTTATAAAATGCCCAAATCCAGTTGCGTTAATGCTGGACTTTGTCAGAACCTGACCCTATGACTTTGTAGCAAAGAGTAAATGAGATGAAAGCATTTTTTGCCAGTGATTATAGCAAGAAAGCATGTTCATAAATCAGTTTCATCACCTCAGGCTACTGGATGGGTTTCGAAACTAATGTAGTTTCTATAATTAAATTATTCTATAACTAATACTAAACAGTATTTTAATGTTTTTCCATATTTGGTGACTACCACTATGAGAATATATCTCTATAAGATGCTATCCCCAGGCATTAGATATCAAAGATTAATCTCCATATTTAAAAATTTTGAATGTAAAAGGATCAATACTAAATAAAATAACACTAGACCTTTCTGACTGACTGTTCCACATTAATCCCCTAAACTTTTTTCTCATTTTCATTTTGGTTCCCACAGGACCTCTTATTGGACGCCAGATTTTCAGATTCAGTGAAGAAGGTCTTGTGAATGCACGGTTTGACTACAGCTACAACAACTTCCGTGTCACCAGCATGCAAGCTGTGATCAATGAAACCCCTTTGCCCATAGATCTGTACCGATATGTTGATGTCTCTGGTAGAACAGAGCAGTTTGGAAAATTCAGTGTGATTAATTACGATTTAAATCAGGTCATAACTACTACAGTGATGAAGCACACCAAGATCTTCAATGCCAATGGACAAGTCATTGAAGTCCAGTATGAAATCCTAAAGGCAATCGCCTACTGGATGACTATTCAATATGATAACATGGGCCGTATGGTAATATGTGACATAAGGGTAGGAGTAGATGCCAATATAACAAGGTACTATTATGAATACGATGCTGATGGACAACTTCAGACCGTTTCTGTAAATGACAAAACCCAGTGGCGTTATAGTTATGATCTGAATGGAAACATCAACCTCTTAAGCCATGGGAATAGTGCTCGTCTCACTCCTCTCCGATATGACCTCCGAGACCGCATCACCAGACTAGGAGAAATTCAGTATAAAATGGATGAAGATGGCTTTCTGAGGCAGAGGGGAAATGATGTATTTGAATATAATTCTAATGGTCTGCTGCAGAAAGCCTATAATAAGGCTTCTGGCTGGACTGTGCAGTATTACTATGATGGGCTTGGGCGACGCGTCGCCAGTAAGTCCAGCCTAGGGCAGCACCTCCAGTTCTTTTATGCAGACCTTGCCAACCCCATAAGAGTTACTCATTTGTACAACCACACGAGCTCAGAGATTACATCTCTGTATTATGATCTCCAAGGTCACCTTATTGCCATGGAGTTAAGCAGTGGTGAAGAATATTATGTAGCCTGTGATAATACAGGCACACCACTAGCTGTGTTCAGTAGTCGAGGTCAGGTCATAAAAGAGATATTGTACACACCTTATGGCGATATCTATCATGACACTTACCCTGACTTTCAGGTCATCATTGGTTTTCATGGAGGCCTCTATGATTTCCTTACTAAATTAGTGCACCTGGGGCAAAGGGATTATGATGTTGTCGCTGGCAGATGGACAACACCTAATCATCACATATGGAAACAGCTGAACCTCCTTCCTAAACCATTCAACCTCTACTCCTTTGAGAATAACTACCCAGTTGGCAAAATTCAAGATGTTGCAAAGTATACCACAGGTATTTAAATGGTGTAAGACTTTAAACTTGAGATAACTCAGTGCTGTTTGTTTTATCACATAGCCTCAATGCCTTTGTAAATATGCTTCCTCTTCCTGCCAGTTAGCCCACAAGTTATCCTGCATTCACTGTCTTCTTTAGTTTTCTAGAGTGAGCAAAACATGTACATTAACGTAAAAGGTGAAGCTTTTGGATCCCACTATATTTTTTCTTTCCTTTTAAGCTGTCTCTGTTTCTATGCTTCACTCTCAAAAGCTTATATGAATAATTTCATCAAGGAAAAATTCAGAATTGTGTTGTATCATAGAAATCTAGTATTATGATCCATGTGGCCTTAGTACCACTATCACATTAAGAGCTTCAATGTAGTAAACTGAACCTATCTCTGGCATTATCCACAAGTCAGAAGTTTTCCTTGTAGGGAGAGGATCATGTGTTTTAGGGTGGATCATATAAGCAGGGGTGGTTTATCCTTAACTTCCCATTGCCTAAACATATTGAAGGCAGGAGGGGCACCATTCAGGTTTTTAACAAAGGTTGTAAAGTATAGACTTTAAAATTTTTTTCTTTTAAATTTTGTGTCTCACAGACATCGGAAGTTGGTTGGAGCTATTTGGTTTCCAGTTACACAATGTACTACCTGGATTTCCCAAACCAGAATTAGAAAATTTGGAAGTAACTTATGAGCTTCTACAGCTTCAGACAAAAACTCAAGAGTGGGATCCTGGAAAGGTTAGTAAAAGTTTTCCCGTCTCTATTTAGCTGAAAAAAACAGAACAGCATTCAATACCATAAAATGGTAGCTACATATATTTGCTTATTTTTTAATCTTTTTAAATATTCACTAAAATTTACATGATTAATGAGGAGGTAGAAAAAAAAGATTCATGAGGAAAAGACCAGAGAATTGGAGCTTTGGGGAAAGAGAAGACTAACAGGTTACTTAATGGCTGCTGCAATAGATAAACAAGAGGAAAGAGGAACTGAACTTTTAAAATTTGAAATAGGCTACCAAGAGCAATTATGGATTCTATATAGAGAAAATTGTTCACTAAAAGATATAAAACATCAGATTTCCAAATGAAGACTGACTTAGAACATGGTACCCTAAGAGCATGGGAATACCAAAATAAAATTATTCTGATAAAGAAAAAATATACATGCGCAGTGAAGCAAAAATAATAAATACTACAGGGATAAAGTCTCTGGAAAAGTAGAAACACCAGGCCAGGCACGGTGGCTCAGGCCTATAATCCTAGCACTTTGGGAGACCAAGGTAGGATGATCTCTTGAGACCATGAGTTTGAGACCAGCCTGAGCAAGAGCAAGACCCCATCTGTACAAAAAATAGAAAAATTAGCCAGGTGTGGTAGTGTGCACCTGTAGTCCCAGCTATTTGGGAGGCTAAAGCAGGAGGATCACTTGAGCCCAGGAGTTTGAGGTTGCAGCAAGCTATGATGATGCCATTGCATTCTAGCCCAGGTGACAGAGCAGGACCCTTTCTCAAAAAAAAAAAAAAAAAAAAAAAGAAAAGAAAAGAAAAAGAAAAAGAAGAAAAGAAAAGAAAAAATAGAAGCACCAAAACATTTGAGATTTAGCAGATGATTTCATCAGAAGTATGAGATACAAATGAAAACAAAAAGGAACGTTTTCTTTGAATTGAAAGAAACAGGAATATCTGTGTCTGCAAAAAAAAATGGTTTTAACTAAAACTGAAATTTGAGTGAGAGGGCTAGAAACTTAAGTCTAA
This sequence comes from Microcebus murinus, assembly GCF_040939455.1. NCBI lineage: Eukaryota > Metazoa > Chordata > Mammalia > Primates > Cheirogaleidae > Microcebus > Microcebus murinus. The sequence continues at coordinate 50,904,797 of NC_134136.1, read as the reverse complement.
AAATTTATAAGGCAAAGGAAATTCTAAATACATACTGTAGGCTTCTCCATTTTTGTAAATACATATGATATATAAATACTTTTTGTAGTTTAAAGTCCTACCAAAAAAAGTTTAGCAAAATATTGAAAATTGCTAAAGCTTCGTAATGGATATTTGCAGGTTTATTCATCTTTTCTCTTTATTTCTTAATATGTTTGAAAATTGTGAAAATAAAAAGGATTTTCTTAAGTCCATGAAAAAGATTGAAGAACTTCTTGCTCATTTGCCATAGTTATTTATAATGTCATAAGCTGTTGAAAGCTTATGCCTTACATGTCACCCTAGATATTATTACTGTATGTAGAGTACAGTTATTACTGTATGTAGAGTATAGTAATAACATCTAGTCAGTGTCAGTGATATTGGTGAAAATAAAATGTCTGTTTTTGGAAGGAACTTGACCCACTTAAAGTTCCTTCTAGCTCTGAAATTTTATGATATCAAGTTTGAACATATTTCCTTATGCTTAACTCCACTAAGATATAAGAATGCTAGGCAAAGAAATGGTAAATGCTTGAGGTAATACATACCCCAATTACCCAGATTTGCTTATCACACACTGTATGCCTGTATCAAAATATCACATGCACCATATATAAAAACCAATGCTACGTAGTCAGTCACCTGTTAGTCTTTCTTTTCAAAATCCCTGATGAAAAGATTCCAAATTTGGCTTGTTTTTAAATCACTCTCTGACAAATTAAAGAGAGAAGAAAGCAACTTTGCAAGCCTGTCCTTTCCACAACCACCAAGCGTATGACAGGTGTCTAACACTGTGTTGCATTTGCACCGTGCCTTTCTTCTTTTCTAGACAATCCTGGGCATTCAGTGTGAGCTCCAGAAACAGCTTAGGAATTTCATTTCCCTGGACCAACTTCCTATGACTCCCCGATATAATGATGGACGGTGCCTTGAAGGAGGGAAGCAACCAAGGTTTGCTGCTGTCCCTTCTGTCTTTGGAAAAGGTATAAAATTTGCCATCAAGGATGGCATAGTCACGGCTGATATTATAGGAGTAGCTAATGAAGATAGCAGGCGGCTTGCTGCCATTCTTAATAATGCTCATTACCTGGAAAACCTACATTTTACCATAGAGGGGAGGGACACTCACTATTTCATTAAGCTTGGGTCTCTGGAGGAAGACCTGGTGCTCATCGGTAACACTGGGGGGAGGCGGATTCTGGAGAATGGTGTCAATGTCACAGTGTCCCAGATGACTTCTGTGTTGAATGGGAGGACTAGACGGTTTGCAGATATTCAGCTCCAGCACGGGGCCCTATGCTTCAACATCCGGTATGGGACGACTGTCGAAGAAGAAAAGAATCATGTGTTGGAGATCGCCAGACAACGCGCTGTGGCCCAGGCCTGGACTAAGGAACAAAGAAGGCTGCAAGAAGGAGAAGAGGGGATTCGGGCATGGACAGAGGGGGAAAAGCAGCAGCTTTTGAGCACTGGGAGGGTACAAGGTTATGATGGGTATTTTGTTTTGTCTGTGGAGCAGTATTTAGAACTTTCTGACAGTGCCAACAATATTCACTTTATGAGACAGAGCGAAATAGGCAGGAGGTAACAAAAAAAATCTCTGCCTTTGCGTCACCAAAGACTGCCTGTTTTTAAAACATAAAATGGTTTATTGTATTGGTTTTCTAGATCAGAACTCTGTATATGTAAATATGGAGGAAAAACATATCCAACTGCCTTTCAATGTGACGGAAGATGGTATTTTAATATTGTTTGTTTAAACTCTTTAAGAAATGACAGAGATTTTTAGTTCTTGTGTGGCAGTATTCAAAATAACACAAGTAGAACTTAAACAGCTAAAAACAGTTTTCTGAAAGCACCACTTTAAATGTGTCGAGCCATGCATATGTTCCAATATCCGGAAAGAACACAAGGTTCTCTATCTCTATTGTGACATGAAGTTTCATACTTAACTGCTGGCAGAATTTGCAGGCTATTTGAAAAGGTGGTGCAATAGTATCTGAACCGTGCATTACGAAAGACTGCCAGCTCTTTCACATTTTCTGGATCTGTTATAGGAAACTTAAAAAGAAGTGTAAAATGTCTTCAGCCACCATCTCCTAGAGTCAGGACCCATTTGCCCTTCCTCCCTGTTTATTCCTCCTTGCTTGTTAAAGTAAATGCCATGTTGTTGTGCTGTGTTTTGGCGTGTGGTGGCTGGATTCTGTCTACCATGCTTCCCCGTGGGTGTGGGAACCAGACTGAATAGCCACTATTTGCTTGGTGTGTACATGATACCAAAGCAGCTGGCCGATGTGACGTCTCTCAGACAACCTGTTTTGGCTAAACTTTTTTATCAAATTGTCCAGCTGTATTGGCGTCATGTAAACATAGCTTTTATTAACCTGGGTAGGAATTTCTCATTTATATATAGGGTGTGTTTTGGTCATAGTTTCACATTGGTGATTCAGTATTTATACACTAATTCAATGGTTTTGTGCACATGAAAGGTAATTTACTAAAAAGTATGATTCTGGTACAAAAAAAAAAAAACGAGGCTTTAGCAGGTATACATGCCTGAGATACCAATAAATATAGTAACTACTACTGCAGAAATTCATAAGATTCAAAACCTTAAAAAAAATAGACCTAATACTAAAATGAAAATACCAAAGGGAAGACCAGACCAAACATCACAGCAGTTTCTGCCACGTTGTTTCAGCCCACTTAGATTTATCTTTCAAATGTACAATTCTGTATTGAACATCTCCTAGTCATATTCAGGAACTTGAATCAGGTGAATCCTTTCCAACTTCAAACATTTCAACTAATTAAAGAGAGGCAGACTAGTTTTTACTAACACAATTTTTATGGTCAGTTATTTTAGTTATCCACCTTTACCCGTTTATTTTTGTTTAATCATCTTTCCTGCCTAGGAAAGTTACTATATTCCAAGATAGGTTATTTGTTCCGTGATCATTTAAAAATTGGAGAAAGGTCAGGATTAGTGTTAATATCAGCAGCAGTTTCTCAATCTCTAGGACTCCTGAGAAGCCCCTTGGTGAGCTGGAAGATTTGTGCCCAGTGACAAAGAGACAGTTTGTAAAATGCTGTGTAATTGTAAGTTATCACAAATGAAAATACATGACAGCACAATGTGGCCTGTAGAAAATTCCCCTGAGCCAGCTTCTGTACTTTCATCACCAAGTCTGAACATTTGCTATGTCTGAAGGAGAATTTATGATGGAATGTTAGTTTGGATTCTTTCCAGCTACTGCCTAAATGCAGTATGGGGTCATTGAGTTGCTTTGTGATGACAGTTTCTTTGAAAATATGCAAAGTCAGAAGCCAGGCTCGTGTTAAGGTTTTTAAAGAGTTTGCCTCCTGCTACACAAAGAAGAGTGAGGGAAAGGAAAGGACACGGGCAGACAGCGGGGGGGGGGCAAACATTTCATTTTCAAAACCTTCAGGTTGGATTACCACATTCTTACACATGTATTCTGAGGAGAGAGAGAAAAAGAGAGATGCACAGAGAGGTGGGGGAGGGAGGAAGAGAGAATTCACGATGAATTAATCTCTCTTTGTAATTGGAAACACACCAGCTCAAGATATTGCTAATCCAGACTAAAATCATATTATTGGGGTTTTCCTGAATCAGGCCTGTGTTAATGGTATGGTTTTTATTCAGGATGGCATTCTAAAATTACTAACAAACTTGTTGAAAATTTGAATACCTCCACACCAACCTAAAAATGGACCTTAAGTTCCTAGAACCTCTGATGTTCTTTTAAATTAATGGAAAAATAATTTGTGAACTGTATATAGAGAGTGCATTCATAAATGTGATGATGTATTTTATCACTAATCCAAGATGTCAATATTAGAGTCTATTTTGCTTATATTTTAAGCAATTATACTTTTTGCAATTCACTAATGATGTAACATTTTCAAACTGCTTTAAATATCCATTAGAAACAAATATTTGAAGCTTTTACTTAATAGTAATTACCTTGAACTGTGCATTTCTAGTTTGTAATACATATTTAGTTAGTTTGTGCCTTTAGTTTCTTGAAGTTATATTTGTATTATATTCAGGAAATGCACTTTTTATCACTTACAGCTGTGGTTTTAATACTGCCTTGAACTATTACTGTTCTTTTTACAACTCCTAAAGTTTTGGGGAGGAAAGAAAAAAACCAAAAGGTTAGCACTAATGAGTAGTAAATCTAAGAGAAACATTTTGGCATTTCTTAATAAGAACATGGAGATATTGAGTACATTGCTTCCTATTCAACTGGATAGAAAGAATGCCTTCATCGACTCGTAGTTCTGAAGTTTAAATTAATGAAAGAACAATTCATGTACATTTCCTGATGGAAGTAAAAATGTTTTCAGAGAAATATATGAATTTCTCATACCCAGCCATACAGGTGGCTGACACTGCACAGTCACACACCATTCAAGTAAGTTAAAGTGAGAGCACAGTAGTTGGACTCTCCTATGAAGAACATTCTGGGCTGGAGGCAGAGAATACTCCATGGTTGTTTCTTTTTCCTAATTAAGCCCATTTTGTTTGTGTTTTTCTGTTTTGTTTTGACTCTTGCACTATAGTCTAGAGATACAAAGGAACTGAAAAGTTCAAAGTTTAACAGACATTCAAATATGTTTATTTTTAGTTGTCATCCTAATCATTATTGATTAGAAGCATGACTCTGAAGGAATGGGAATTAAAGCTCAATTCATACTAACTTTCAACCAAACATCATATAAATAAGTATATGTTTTATTTTTAACCCCCAAAAATGTACAAAATAAGCGTGCCCTTTACTGTCGATTTATCTAGAAGATCTATAATATAGAGAATACATATATATAATATGATATAATATGATATATATGACATAGCCAAATGTATGAAAACTTGACAATGTATTATTTGGCATTCATGTGCTACCTACATAAAGAGGTATAAAATTGAGTTATAACTTTCATAAGACTTTTTCATCACTCTTGACACAATTTCAAGCATTCCATCATGTTATTGCTACTCTTTTTCCATTTTTTCTTAAATATATTTTTAACTAGACCAGGCCCTGCTGTAATATCACCTGAGAGTCAGGGCAAAGTTTTTGCATTTATAAAGATCTGTTCATGTAAGAGCAATTGTAGTGGAGTTCAGTGGTAATGGAAGCAAAAGTATAGTAACCAAGGATTGAAAGAAAAATTGGGAGAGATGGGAGTGTATTATAGCTTGTGGAAAGACATAAGGCTACAGATTAGATGTACTATTGTTGCATTCTTAAAGGAACTCAAATACACATAGCTGACCTGACTAGTACTTCAGCTTTTCCACAGCCTTCTGTAAAGGTTCTTTATTGTGCAAAGAAAACAAAAACAAAAACAAAAAAATAGAAAAAAAAGAAAAAAGAAAGAAAAAAACAAACAAAAAAAAGCAAAGGAAAACAAAAAAACACACAGAAAATAAACAACAAAAAAGAATTAAACCACAAAATAGTGACTATTACTTCAGTGTGTCCTTCATGTGAAAGCTATTAAGGACCAAATATACTACTGTGTATAAGAAGAAATTACTTCCTAAACAGTAACTGAAAATACTTAGAGTTAATCTTGCTGTGGATTTTGTCTTGGCAGTTGTCATCTTACATTATTTGTCAAAGGAAATGTGTTTGGCAGTTTAAAATCTTTCCTTAGATTTAGTGGTGGACTTTAACCTCTTAAATAAATGTTAGTATATCAGATTGTGTCCTTGAAAAATATTTTACTTGTATGAATCATGACAATGTCTTAATCTTTACTATTCTTCTGGCAAAAGCATCAGTAAGAGAGAAGGCAAAAAAGAGAAGTATAGCCTTTACGTCAGAAAAATATTCTTTTTAGCTGCTTACTTTCTCATGAAAAGTAAAGATGTTTACAGTGTATGCCAAGATGTTCAGTTTCTATGTAACAACAGTTAGAGGTTCTAATCATACTGAAAATTGTGTTATAATGGCCTGAGCCATGTTGCTAAGAAACAATAGGTTCCAATTTTGTATTCCTGCTCTCACTCCTGTGCTGAAAAGTGACTGGATACTGTACAGGTTCATGTTCTCTGGCTGCAGTTAAATGGTCTTTTGCATTTTGCTCTGGCTTTCAGGCCAGAAGCATGCATTTTTCTACAAGAGCATCACAACAACATGCTGTAAATATTTAAAGTTAAACATTAATGTGTCGATATTTGAAAGAAAAGTACTTTGAATATTTCATTTTTAAAAAATAAAATTGCAAATGAACACCGTGTCCCATTTTATTCATGCGCCAAACTGCATTCTCAAGTCAGCCTGGTCACCCAAGATAGATAAAGTGGCTCCCTAATAGAGAACAATAAAACCATATCATCTTAAAAATGTAGGTACGGAAATCAGAAAGTCACTAATGCTAAGTGGACATCTCTTTTCATTTTTATTTTTCATACAAATAGGACCTCTGACATAAATGACCATCTAATAAGGAAGAGTACCTGCTGCAACTTTAAATGCCTCTAGACTATGACTTTTTTAATGTCAAAATATTAAGGGGGTACAAATGTTTTTGTTACATGGATACACTGTATAATTCTGAAGTATGGGCTTTCAGTGTGCCCATTAGCAGGATAGTGTTCGTTGTACCCGATAAGTGTTTATCCCTCTCCCCCTCCCAATCTCTCCATTCCTAGTTTCCAACGTCCTTTACATCTCTTTGTGCCCTTGTATGCCCATCCTTTAGCTCCCACTTACTAGTGAGAACATGGTATTTGTTTTTCCATTCCTCAAATACTTTACTTAGGATAATGGTCTCCAGTTCCATCCAAGTTGCTGTAAAAGACATTGTTTCATTCCTTTTTATGGCTGAGTAGTACTCCATGGTGTATACACGTATACATGACATTTTCTTTATCCACTCATGAATTGATGGGCACTTGGGTTGATTCCACATCTTTGCAGTTGTGAATTGGGCTGCAATAAATATTCACGTGCAAGTGTCTTTTGGATAAAATGACTTCTTTTCCTTTGGGTAAATACCCAGTAGTGGGATTGCTGAATCGATGGTAGGTCTACTTTTAGCTCTTTGAGGCATCTACATACTGCTTTCTATAGAGATTATACTAGTTTGCAGTCCCACCAACAATGTGTAAGTGTTCCTTTTTCTCTGCATCCACATCAGCATCTGTTGCTTTTTGACTTTTTAATAATGACAATTCTGACAGGGGTAAGGTGACATATCATTGTGGTTTTAATGTGCATTTCCCTGATGATTATTGATGTTTAACATTTTTTCATATGTTGATTGGCCATTTGTCTATCTTCGTTTGAAAAAAATCTGTTTATGTATTTTGCCTACTTTTTCATGTTGTTTTTTTTTTTTTCTTGCTGATTTGAGTTCTTTGTAGATTCCGGATATTAGCCCTTTGTCGGATATATAGTTTGCGAATATTTTCTACCATTCTATAGGTTGCTTGTTTACTCTGTTGATTATTTGCTTTGCTTTGCAAAAAGTTTTTGATTTAATTAAGGGCCATTTATTTTTGTTGTTGCTGTATTTGCTTTTTGGGTCTTAGTCATAAATTCTTCGCCCAAGCCTATGTCTAGAAGAGTTTTTCCTATGTTTTCTTCTAGGATTTTTAGGGTTTCATGTCTTACATTTAAGTCTTTAATCTGACTTTTAAAAAGGTTTTGCTCTCCTTTTGGAGTCTTTCTCAGCAATAGAAAGAAAATTTTAAAATCACCAGAAAAAAGGGAGGAGTGGGAGAAAGATAACAGGGCACCCAAATGCACTACCCAAAAAATGGTTGTTGAGGCAGCAGGAAGTCGGGGGGGGGCAATCATGAAAGACTGAAAAAAAAAAAACAGCTCCTCTGATGCCTTACATTCTAGGCAATTATAATCGCCACCATTTGGCACTTAATTTTCACAAGAAGACATTTGCAAGTGACACTGGGATATCTGGCCAACAGATCTTCAAAAATTCAACTTGACACTAGTCCCGATAACCCATTACTGAAACTTGCTCAGAACCCTAGAATTTATACCACTTCAAAATGCTCTGCTGATTTTTACTCACTGATATATATATATATATATACACACACACACACACACACACACACACACACACACATACAGATACAGTGAAAACATTCATGGAACAGAAAACAACCTTGATTGTCTCAACACAACTCATCAGCAAAAATCAATAGGGGAACTGGGGATGTTAGTATCAATCACCTGGGGATTTTTTCCAAAAATGCATCCCACCCCACCCTGAGAGTATTAAAAAAAAAAAGAGGGCACCAACTCCTACATAGAGAATTATTAAAGGACATAAGAGATTTCTCCATATTCCTTCCCTATTCACCCTCATTTTTAGAGATCTTCGAATATCAATGCTATTTCAACATTTAGTAAAATTACTACCTTAAAGTTATATAATACTTGTACCATAATAATCCCATAAGGTTAGTGAGACTTAATTATTACTACTGGACAAATGCAATAATAGTAATAGACTGACTTATGTAAACTCACACGGATAATCAATGACAAAGCTGAAAAAAATTCAGGTCTCATATATTCCTGCTTTTACTCTCTGTCCAGTACTGAGTGTGGTATTGCCTTTTGTCATCTTGTGAGAGAACAATTCCATTTATCATGTATGTGTGCAATCAAGATATATATATAGATATAAATATATAAATATATATATATATATATATATATATATTGATTCCATATATGTTATGTTGATGGGCTCTATCCAAATGGTTGGTCAGGCTTGTTATATCCTTTTACTTAAAAAGAATATCTTCATTTAAGAACCAAATGACCTAATGATAAGAATTCAATCTGTTACTACAAGTTTGGCTAATGACCCCAAATTATGAAAGTATACAAACTAGGTAGTTTAACTTCACCCCTAGCTGCAAACTGTAAAAATAATGGTATCGGTTTACTGCAAGGGCAACCATAGGTGTCAAAGTTGAATGTAGAATGTCTTCCCTAACAGGAAGACCAGGCATCCTGTAACCTTGAAATGCTCAAGGGCGAATCTGGGTTCTATTATTAGTAGACATTGGAATCAGAGCTCAATAAAGTGAATCAAATAAAACATAAGCTGATGTTGAAACATTCTTAACAGAGTCGAAAGCTGCTTCTCACATGTTTAATTCTCTATCCATTCTACCCCTAAGAATATCTTAAATCCAGCCCTTTATTTATAGCAGAGGACTTAATCAGAGGTATTCTTTGTAGACTTATTCTACCTGTGCACTACCACAAAGGTTCCCTGCCTTTACATAAGCTTGTCTCCCTACACTGACCTTCTCTCTTAAGAACAAATTTCAGAGAAAATGAACAAGTGTTTGATAAGCTGTCACGTTCCTTGTGGGCTTGCTGACACTTGTTTTTTCTGGAATAGTGCATGCTTCAATATATATAGTGCATTTTTCTACCTTGACTCAGCCTCTTACAGGTATATGTTAAGCAGGGCAATATTTTAGATATGGCAAGGATAATGGCCTTTCTGTAAAGATGCAAGCAATTACATACTGGGAAATAGCAAGGATGCTCATGTTGGGAAAGAAAAAGTAAAAAAAAAAGAACTTGATGAATAAAAGGCCAAAGAAGATAGAGAGTAGGCCCATCAACTAGGAACATTGACAGCAGCAAAATCAGAAAAGCACTTACCTTTTCCAGGGTATTATTCCAGTAAGTAAGCTCTCATCAATGCTTTATTGGGTTTATTAATAGCATCTGTGTCTGACTATTTTTAAAAAGAATATTTCAAGGCAAATCAGGTAAATAAAGCTTTCAAACAATTTATTTAAATGTGAAATACCATGAATGATTCAAAAAAGCTTTCTTCAAAAAAGTCTCTTGTAAAGGAACATGGAAACATAATTCACATGTTTAGGATTATTCCAGAATGAACACATTAGAGAGAGTGAAAATTAGTTATACTTATTAAAACTTAAATTCAAGTTACACATAATTAAAAATTATTTAAACATGGGCATTTAATTTTGACAGGTTTTCTGAATTCCTTTACAAGTTAAAGTGTTGTTCTTACTTCAAGAAATGGTAAACCACTCACAATGCATTACTGGGGCCATACTCCATCTTTGTACTCCCATAGTATCCATGTTAAATGCCCAGAAATCAGATCAAGCCAGCACATGGGGAATAGCTCTATCTCTTGGCAGTTCACTGATTACTAAACAGCTCACCAACATTCATGTATGACCCAGAATTCCAATTTATTAGCTTATAATGAAGCTTAGCCATTTCCTATGGACCATGGACCAGAGTGTTTGTGTTGATTCATTCTGCCTCAAAAGACAGATCTACCTACACATGGGGAACATCACATATGTACTGATCAACTTCCATTATTGTTTTCTTGTCCAACTAGAGGTGAGCTACCTGAGGGCAGGGACCAGGTATTTTTACTTCTCTACCCCCAGTGCCCTGTTATGCTTGTTGAGTGAATGAATTCTGTGAGCCCTGAAGCAATGTGACATATAATCAATCACAAAAGTCATGAAAATATAAATGTAAGAAGAAAATACTACATAAAAATCTGACTCTAGCTTGTTTCAATCACTTAGAATTGTTAAAAATTAATGTAACCATAAACTTTCAAATGATCTTGTAGGGTTACCCAAAGGGGAAGATGCTTACAAACCAGTTATTCATGAGCTGCAGCTGTAAAGTTTCCCTTCAAAATGAGGTTTTGCATGTAGTAGAAACAACTGGGGCAGAGGTAAATGAAAAAAAGAAAAATCTACTCCATTGTCTAATAAAATTTCAAACACTGTATCATCAAATATGGTAAACATCTAGAGTATATTTTAAATGATGGGATTTTAAACTCCAGATGGGTTTGTCAACTACTGTCCAATATCAGAACACTAGGCAAGAAGGTTGCTTTCTTCACTTTTTATCTAGTACTTGTTTTAGCACACAGTACACAGGTTCATAAATTCCAAAAGAACAATAGCTAGTGGAGAACTGCACGTGACAAAGACTGACACTAACCAACTTCTCACCATACAATTAAGCAAGACATTTGAAAATCAGTAACTACCAAATAATCTTCCAGTAAAAATATAGCTTTTGACAAAAACTGAGGATTATTTTTATTCATGTGTGGCAAGAATTGACATTAATCTTTTATAAAGTATTCATTATGCTCTGAATTTTTTCCCATTTGTAAATATAACAACTGAAAATAACCTTTGAATTATTTTTTTCCAATCCTCATTTCAAAGCTCCTCATTATCTAGAGTCCATTTCAGCTTTGACATCAGGCTAGATGCTTCCATTACAGGACTATGATGGTTTTAGAAATGCATTTGTAGCTCACTGACTGTATTATCTACACTATACAAAACTTAGCATATATTTAAATTATTGAAAATAAAATACAAGGTGTTTTATTTTTCTTCATGGTGCTTTCAGGCAGGCATCAGGGTCTTCTCTTATCCCTAAAAAAAAAATAACAACAAAAAACAAGAAAAGATAAATTTATAAACTATTAAAATTAAAGATTAACTCAAACATAAAATTTCCAACTGCATAAAACTCACAATGATATACCTCAAGCAATTATTATTTAAAACTGAGTTATAAAGAATAGAATACTAGACTGAACAGAACAATTAGCCAATTTGTAAATTAGAGCTCTATTTACATTTCTATTATAAAGGCTAACTATTCTTTAATTTAATTCACCACTTGAGACTAATTGTCAGTTTATGCTTGAGATTGCCTGTCAAAAAATATATATAACAACTCATTTTCTCTTATCATAAATATTTATTGTTTCAATCAAGGCCTGTCCTCTTACTCCAAACAAATGATAAACCCCTTTCAATAGAGGAGTAAACTGTCATGTATCAGATAGCTACAGACATTGGTTGGTATTCAGTCTTCAGCATGACACATACACTAAAATAGCTTTGCTCAGAAGAGGTAATAATTTGTGGCAATGAATAATAAAGTCTGATAATTTAATTTCCTTTGCTACAGGAAAATTTCATTAATTCAGGCACCACCAGTTTTGAAATCAGAATCACATGGGACAGGCTAACATTAGCCTTTACATCCCTGAAGGCAAAAAAGTTTACTAAGCAGAGGTAAAAGACAGTCTATATGTTCTCTGAATTATACCATCCCTCAAATTATTACTTTTTTTTTTTGAGACAGAGTCTCGCTTTGTTGCCTAGAATGAGTGCTATGGCGTCAGCCTAGCTCACAGCAACCTCAAACTCCTGAGCTCAAGCAATCCTATTGCCTCAGCCTCCCAAGTAGCTGGGACTACAGGCATGCGCCACCATGCCCGGCTAATTTTTTCTATATATATTAGTTGGCCAATTAATTTCTTTCTATTTTTATAGTAGAGACAGGGTCTCGCTCTTGCTCGGGCTGGTTTCGAACTCCTGACCTCAAGCAATCCGCCCGCCTCAGCCTCGCAGAGTGCTAGGATTACAGGCGTGAGCCACCGCGCCCGGCCTCAAATTATTAATATTTGTGTCTGGATTAGTGAAATGGCATTTAGGTATCTATAAAAGGGACTGGAGAGAACAAGATGAGACAGACAAGAGGCATTAAAGCATTATGGGTTTATAGAATTTTTTACATTTTTGCAGTTTTATTAAAAGTTTATAGTACAGCAGATTGAAATTATAGCACGTAGTTACCTTTCACTAAATTTGCTGGCTACATCTACTTTCTCACTGCATTTTTCTTACAGAGCTTCCAATTGATTATATGGTTATGAATAGGTTGACTCATAACTCTGAGCTTCTAAAAGCTGTCAAAAATTAATATTAAATCATACCTGTAGTACCTTGTGTACTTCTAGCTGAGGACTTCTTCTCAACGGGATACTGCAGAGGTATTACAATGCCTTGATCTGGCTTCTGAAATGCTGAAATGAGATTTTTTATTTTCCGGAAAAATCTTTTATGTACCCCAGGTGCTGTCTGGAAAATAAAAGGCCAAGCAAATTATTTACCTACCTCATAATGATACAAAAAGGCCTACAAAATTTGCGAGGGATGCTTACAGAGGTAACATTTGTGTAACTTGTTCAAATATTTGAAAACATAAGGAAGAAGGAAAAACAACATTCCAGAAGAGCTTACTTTGGTTGGCTGAATTTCCCAGCAAGAGGAGCTAATGAGCTGTCATTTCAGTTCTCCCAAGGGTGGTATTCATTTGTACAAGCTCTTGCTCATCGCCCTGCCCTTCCTGCCTGCTACCCATCAGACATCCCAAACCTCTAAGGGTACACAGGCCATTAACCACAATGAATTCACTAACAGAGGGGATGCAGTTAAACACAGAAAAAACACAGATCCTACAGGTCATTAATAAAAAACCCTGAGGAACCAAAAAAGAAAAAAAAAAAAAAAACCATTCTCCCTGTCATCATTCCACAATACAAAATATGCTACACAGGAAATTAAAAATTGGCTGTTATGATATACACAATGCATGGCTAGTTAGTCCTCATACTCTTGTACCTCACAATATTTCCTGTCTCATCCTTCACATTAAATTTTTTCCTTCTTGGAAAGCTACCCTATTCTCCCCCAAAATCCCTCTCACTTCATTGTGACAAGGTTTTCTGTATAACATGAAAATGAAAAACTATATAAAGTCACCTTTATTTATTTATTTGTGTGTTTTTAAAGAGATCTTTATTTGCAGGTGACTATTAAAATGTGTTCCTTTCCTGATATCAGTTCTCTTACAAAGACGCTGCCTGAAATCAACAACAATTTCTTGCAAAAGCTTACAAGCCATGCTTCAGGCATCAGCCCAAACTGTCATTTTACATAAAATAAAATAGTATTGCTATGAGCGATTAAACAATGACTAGTATTTTTTAAAAAGTTGTTTTTCAGCTATTCCATCTGGAAGATTTTTGGGGTGGGAGCTGTTTGTTTTTTAGCATTTAATGAGAAAACATGAAGGATGGCATGCAGACTTCTGTAAACTAGACAGTGTGCTGGAGATAACACAATGCCCAGAGTAACCCTTAGTCATTTCCTATGCTGGGTTAAGTAATTTTTCATTGAAAACACTGCAAAAGTTCTTGTTAGCTCTAAATTAGTGTCCACCCAAATGCTCAGAGTAGATGTAGAACATTCTCCCACCCAGCTCCACCCCTATGGCTAAAACACTTTCCTAAAGCTCTATTGAGACCTCATCCAAAATAACATTCTTGCAGAAGTCCAAACAGTTCTTTGGCTCCAGGATAAAATCTCCAAATTGTAAAGGCAGGCAATAAGCACAAATTATCTCCATATGCCTTCCTTTGAGTACTTTTTCATTTTAAAAGCACGTTCTCATCTTTTGCCCCCAATATTTCCTCAAAGATCAGCAATTATTGGCTGATTTGGTTTTCCTAGATAAGAATAGGTAAATGAAAAAAATTAATCTTGCCCAAGGTCACACAGACAACCAGAGGCAGAATTGGCTCTGGATCCCAAAACCCAGTCTCTTGCCATTCAGATTAGGACTGAACCATGTAGGTTCTAGTGAAGCCAGAGTCACTAACCAGAAGAGAAACTATACATTCCCCCAGTGCAGAAAGATTTCAAACCACACATCTTTTTAGTTGTTCTTATAGCTTATATAACCATTTATCAACAGAAGCATCATTTTTTATGGGGACTTATATGAAGTTAACACTTGGTCACCAATGCTAACAGAGTGGAATAATAGCACTGGATATGTAGAAACAGTTTGAATTTAGGATTCCATGTTTCATTAGCAAATGACTGACCTAATTTATAGTGCTTTGCTTAGGTTAATCAATAAAATTATTTAGCATCTACTAATCTCCTGATGACCAAATACCCAGAAAAGCCCATAGGCACTGAAGTCAGCAGGGGAAGTCAGTATATTTCTTGCAGTGTAATGACAGCAATACACATATCATAAGTGAAAGTCGACTGTATGGAGAATTCTCTGAATTCATGATTTAGCAAAATTTTAGCCTGATATACACAAAATGATACACTAGGCAATGATCTGAAGGTCTAAGTAAAGCTAGAAGTACCCATTATATTTGTCTTTTATAATTCAATGGGTCCAGGGTTCAATTTCATTCCACTTTTTGAAACAGATCCCAGACTTATCTAGATTTCTAGCACAGTCTTTGCACAGAGGATGGCGTGCTACCACCTTGATTTTTCCTGCAGCATGGCAAACTAAAACACTGTTCCAAAAAGCAGTACATATACCTATCATTTACCCAATTTTGAAAATACATTTACCCCAAGAATTGTATCATTGATAACTTCCATCTTGTCACTGAACTCAGCTATTATTCAAATTTGCACATTTCCCATACTGTCACCTCTTAGTTATCCATGGAAACATTTTAGATCACAGCTGGTCTTCAATATGCTCTAGAGAAATTTCTCCCAGTCAGGTAATGTAAGCTCTGAGATACACACTAATTTAATATTCACCTTAACAAAGCATAACTAAGAAGGTAAATTTAGTAGATAGAGACAATGCAATATGCATTTTAAGAATTAAGGAATTATTGAACTGTTTTCTATTTGGGGATAATCCATTCCAATCTTCTGCTCTCTTGGTGCAGATAATTACAATATTATCACATAAATGAGGTCAGATCAGACAAGAGGATGAGGGGGCATCTATGTTCAATAAGCCCTCCCCTCCTTGACATGCATGTAACAATCTGCATATGATGTTATATTTGAAATGGAGAAAAGCAAGTTGAAAAAGAAGGTTGCTAAACCCTAAGAATTTAAGATTCTTTTCATAAATAATATTTTTCAGCAGCTGACAGGTACTTCTCTATGGAGAATGACTATTTCTGGTAAAATCATACACAGATATATATGTTTGTATATATGTGTGTGTGTGTATATATATATATATATATATAAAATACATACAACATTCTTCATAATAAATTGTTTAATTTCTTATTCAACTATCTCTACAGTGATAAAGAAAATTTTAAAAATAGACAGGTATAAGCCGGGCGCAGTGGCTCATGCCTGTAATTGTAGCACTCTGGGAGGCCAAGGAGAGGATTGCTTAAGCTCAGGAGTTCAAGACCAGCCTGAGCAAGAGTGAGACCCCATCTCTACTAAAAATAGAAAGAAATTAGCCAAACAACTAAATATAGAAAAAATTAGCCAGGCATGGTGGCGCATGCCTGTAGTCCCAGCTACCCGGGAGGCTGAGGCAGGAAGATCACTTGAGCCCAGGAGTTTGAGGTTGCTGTGAGCTAGGCTGATGCCATGGCACTCTAGCCCAGGGAACAGAGCGAGACTCTGTCTCAAAAATAAATAAATAAATAAAAATAAATAAATTAACAGGTATAAATAGCTTTGATTAGAAATGGTACTGCTTTTCCTTTAGGTACTAGTACAGTTTTAATTACCCTGATATAAAGCAATAATGTGCTTGAAAACTTGCCCTAATTCATCTTAGTACTTCAAAACGTTTGTAGTCTGTAATTTGTACTTTCCAGTTTACTGAATTAGTAAAGTTTAGAGCTATTTTCATTCTTTAAATCTAGACTTTAGAGTTTCTTAAATGTATAGATTGAGCCAGGCACAGTGGCTCACACCTGTAATCCTAGCACTCTGGGAGGCCGAGGTGGGAGGATCGCTCAAGGTCAGGAGTTCAAAACCAGCCCGAGCAAGAGCAAAACCCCGTCTCTACTAAAAATGGAAAGAAATTAATTGGCCAACTAAAAATATATAGAAAAAAATTAGCTGGGAATGGTGGTGCATGCCTGTAGTCCCAGCTACTCGGGAGGCTGAGGCAGGAGGATCACTTGAACCCAGGAGTTTGAGTTTGCTGTGAGCTAGGCTGATACCACAGCACTCACCTAGGTAAGAGAGTGAGATTCTGTCTCAAAAAAAAAAAAAAGAAAGAAAGAAAGAAAGAAAAAAAGAAACATTTAATGATTAAAAAGTGAAATAAAAAAACATGTTTTTAAAAATTAAATGTATAAATTGAATTGTTAATAGAAGCTGATATTAATATTTTCAAAAGCTCATAATGAATATTTTCATTATAAAGATTACTGTTTTAAAGAGTCAGAAACCAGAAAAGCATTTGAGGTCAAAAGTTTCAGTTGTAGAGACCTCTACAATTGATAAGATGTGATATACTACCCTGATATATGGAAATAGATCCATTCTACAGGCATTTCTTACAATGGTTCAGTGGCTTTTGAATCTGTTAAAAACCATAAAAAACTCTTTTTTATAATGAAATTTTATTCAGAGCCCCAGTTTATAAGTAAAATAAAGGAAACTACTGCTCAGATGGAAGCCAAGGTAGGTACCCAGAAACATACCCTCTTACTTATTCCTCTTCTTCTGCAACCCCCCAGACAGCTCTGAGGTCCCCAAGTAGAAGAACCCTAGGATTCTGCAGAGCACAGTTTAAAAAACACTGTTACTCTTCCTCTTCTCTATTCCTCCTATATCCACGTCCTTCCTACATGACTCAGATGAGAGTCCTGCCTACTCACATACAGCAGCATTGGTCATCCTAACACTTTGGGAAGCCCGCCCTTCTTTGAACTCCTGTGCTAGATAATTTAGCACTTCACTACATATAATCATATTGTTCAGCAATTTTCATAAGTTTACATTTTTGAGTGCTATGTGCCTGACCCTTCTTTACATGCATTATCTCATTTACTCCTTCAACTGAGCCCTGTGACTAAGGGATTATTCATAGGTTAAGTTTACAGATGAAGAAACTGGTTGACAGTAAAGTAACCTTCCCAAGCTCGTAGGACCTATCAGGCAGGATGAAGGCCTAGACCTGGAACTCAGATCCCCCTTACAAGAAAGCCCAGGCTCTTCCACTGCTGTTTAACTTCATATTATATCTCCCCAAGGATATCATTGTCTCTTAGAAAACAGGCATCATGTTTTTTAATCCTCCATGGCACCAACACTCGTATTAGCATCATTTGGTAAATAATTGCTGACTTAATTATTTTATCTATTTTTATGTGCTTTCTAAAATTTCACATAGGCACTAAAAGTTTGACACAATCTTTCAACTTGTTTATCTTTCCCCCAAAGCGATACTACTCTACAAAATGGCGGCTGCATAGGACTGGGACCAAATTTCTCTAAAGGCTTCTTAATGATCCATGAACAATTTTGGATTGGAGCTTTAGTCATTTAAATCTGATGACTATTTTGGTAATGCATTGTTTGACTGCTCTTTTATAAAACCAGCCTAAATTTCAAACACCTCCTTGAAACCCACAGAAACAAAAAACAAATAAAAGAGCTATACCTCAGCACTCCAAGAACCTGTTTCTGTCTGGGACACTCGGTATGTATAAATGTAACCTTGATACCTGTGAAAGAATAAACTTCCATTACTGAAAGATTCCAAAAGAATAATGAATGCTCTAAATTTTAGCTTACTACCACATATAACTGTTACATATACTGGAACACATATATACGGTGCCGTTGCATTCATAGGAAGCAAAGCCCAGCAAAATCTAACTTGCTTTATTATATTTACCCAATCACAGTTTCCAGTGAGACTTCATCTTTTCGTGTTTTTAATGTGGGAGCTCACTCTCCTAAGAATTTGTGTAGTTGAGAGATTGCTTGGACCATAAACAAGGGATCTATTATAGTTAGTAAAAACCATGAATTATTAGTTTGCACAAACCATAGAGTTACTATTTTTAACTACATATAGAGCCTTAAGGTGAAAATACCTCACTAAGACAAGACACTATCAGGCACACTTAATTAGTAACATAATATTAATTATAAAAATAATATAATAGTACTACTAAAAGGACATAATGCTGCAATAAGAATATAATAACTATATTCTATTACTATAATAGTATAAAATATAGTAATATAATATTACTACAGTTATGTGTGACTTAATGACAGGGATATACCAAGGATATGTGCAGAAATAAAAAAAAAATGACAGGGATAGGTTCTGAGAAATGTGTCGTTAGGTGATTTCATCATAGGAACATCATAGAGTATACTTACACAAACCTAAATAGTATAGCCTACTGTGCACCAAGGCTATATGGTATAGGCTATTGCTCCTAGGCTACAAACCTGTATAGCATGTTACTATGCTGAATATTGTAGGCAACTGTAACACAATGGTAAGTATTTGTATATCTAAATATAGAAAAAACATAGTAAAATATGGTATAAAAGATAAAGAATGATACACCTGTTGAGGGCACTTATCACAAATGGAGCTTGCAGGACTGGAAGTTGCTCTAGGTAAGTCAGTGAATTAGTAGTAAATGAATGTGAGACCTAGGACATTACTACACACTACTGTAGATTTTTAAAACATTGTACATTTAGGTGACACTAAATTTATTTTAAAAGTTTTTTATTTCTTCAATAATAAATTAACCATAGCTTACTGTGACTTTTTACTTTATAAACTTAATTTTTTTTAACTTTTTGATTATTTTGTAATAACACCTAGCTTAAAACATAAACACCTTGTACAGCTATACAAAAATGTTTTCTTTCTTTATATCCTTATTCTATAAGCTTTTGTCTATTTTTAAATTTTTTTATACTTTTCAAACTTTTTTGTTAAAAACTAAGACACAAATACACTCATTAGCCTACACAGGGCCAGGATCATCAATATCACTGTCTTCCATGTCCATATCTTGTCCCACTAGAAGTTCTTCAGGTGCAATAACACCCATGGAGCTGTCATCTGCTATGATAGCTGTGCCTTCTTCTGGAATACCTCTTGAAGGACCTTCCTGAAGCTGTTTTACAGTTAACTTTTTTTTTTATGAGTATACTCTAAAATAATAATAAAAAGGCTAGGCATGGTGGCTCACACCTGTAATCTTAGCACTTTGGGAGGCCGACGTGGAAGGATCTCTTATGGCCGGGAATTCCAGGCCAGCCTGAGCAACATAGGAAGACCTCATCTTTACAAAAGATTTTTTAAAAATTAACCAGGTGTGGTAGTGTACACCTATAGTTCCAGCTACTTGGGAGGCTAAGACAGGAGGATCGCTTGAGCCCAGGAGTTTGAGGTTGCTGTGAGCTATGATGACGCCACTGCACTCCAGCCTGGGTGACAGAGTGAGACCTCATCCAAAATTAAATTAAATTAAATTAAAAATTATAAAAGTATAGTATAGTAAATATATAAACCAGTAACATAGTCATTTATTATCATTATCAAGTATTGTGTGCTATATGTAATTGTATGTGCTATACTACTATACACCTGGCAGTATAGTAGGTTTGCTTATGCCAGCATCACCACAAATACATGAATTTGGCTATGACATTATCATGGCCATGACATCACTAGGCAATAGGAATTTTTCAGCTCCATTATAATCTTATGGGACCACCATTGTATATGCAGTTCATTGTTGACTGAAATGTCATTATATCACACATTACTGTATTACTATATTACTTACATTATAATATGGTAGTAATGGTAATTTGAATGAAAATGAGTGTTGTTAAAGTACTTGAAAACAGCTTATTCTTTTATATGGGGTAAACATTCTTTCCCATAACTCAGTTGGTATGCATATTGTATATCTGTATAACTGATTTCATGCTAAGAGTTTTATATGTTGTATTAGTCTACTCAGTTGCCATAACAAAATACCATAGACTGAATGGCTTAAACAAAAGAAATTTATTTTCTCATAGTTTGTGAGGCTGGGAAGTCAAGATCAAGGTGCCAGCAAGGTAGGTTTCATTCTGAGGCCTCTTCTTTTTGCTTATGAGCAGCTGACTTCTTGCTGTGTGCTCACGCATCACTTTCTCTTCTAATAAGGCCACCAATCCTATAACATTAGGGCCCCACCCTTATAACCTCATATAACCTTAATTACCTCCTGGAGATGCTATCTCCAAATACAGTCACATCAGGAATAAGGGCTTAAACGTATTTTGAGGGGACACAATTCGGTCCATATCATTCCATTCCAGACCCCTAAAATCCATGCCCTTCCCACATGCAAAATATATTCATTCTATCCTAACAACTTCAAATGAAATTAAGTCACTGCAGACTTTAGACTCAACTCTAAAGTCCAAAGTCTCATCTAAATATCATTTAATCAGATGTGGGTGAGGCTCCAGGCATTATTCATCTTTAGGTAGAATTCCTTTCCACTTGTGAACCTATGAAACCAGACAGGTTATATACTTCCAAAATACAATGGTGAGACAGGCAGATTGGAGAAATTGGAAAGAATTAAGGGATGACAAGTCCTGAGCAAGTCCAATATCTAGCAAGGCAAATTCTGTTAGATCATAATGCTCAAGAATAATCATCTTTGATTCAATGCTCTGCCCTTCAGGCCCACACTGGGACAGCAGCATCTCCCCTACAGCTCCATGGGGTATAGCTTCACTCTTTGGGGGCATGGCCCCACCCATGTGCTTCTGTTGGATGTCACTCCCACCCTTTGAAACCAAGCTGGAGGCAGCCTTGCTCCCCAGGCCTGTGCACTTTGGGCCTGTAGTGGGAGTGGCAGCCCTGGTGATCTCTGAATCACCTTCAGAGTCATTCTTCCCTTTTCTTGAAGGATAAAGCATGTTTGTAGCCAAATAGCTCTACCAGACTGTCCTGTTCCCTTTGGTCCAAACTCTATTCCTGGCTTCTGCTGAGATAGCTAGTTAACATCATGGGTAGTTTCCTTAAGAAATGATAGTCCAGCCACTCAATTGGTGTTCTCTCCAGAACAGGCTCATTTTTTGCAATATGGATAGGCTAAGAATTTTCCAAATCTTTTAAGTTCTGGTTCCTTTTTGCTTAACAATTTCTTCTTCAATTCATCTCTTTCCTTTTGCATTTTACTATAAGCAGTCAGGATGAACCAATCCATTCCTTCAACACTTTGCTTAGAAATCTCCTCAGCTGAAGTTAATTAATGGGTACAAATATATGGTTTGATAGAAGAAATAAGACATAGCGTTAGATCAGTAGGGTGACTATCGTTTACAACAATCTATTGTATATTTCAAAATAGCTAGAAGAGAATAATCTGAATGGTTCTACCATAAAAAAAGACAAATATTTAACGTGATGGGTATCCAAAGTACACTGATCTGCTCTTTATAATTTACATGAATTGTTAAATTATCACATGTACCCTAAAACTATATATATATAATGCATCAAAAAAAATTAATCTCCTCAGCTAAATATCCAAATTCATTGCTCTCAAATTCTACCTTCCACAAAATACTAGAAAATAATTCATCCAAGTTCTTTGCCACTTTGTAACAAAGATCACCTTTCTTTCAGTTTCCAATAACATATTCCTCATATCCATCTGAGACCTTACCAGAATGAACTTTAACATCCATAGTTCTACCAATATTCTATTCACAGAAATCTAGGCTTTTTTCAGCATGCACCTCAAAACTCTTCCATTACCTAGTTCCAAAGCGACTTTCACATTTTTAGGCATTTGTTATATCAATACCAAAATCTATATTAGTATGCTTGGGCTGCCATAACAAAATACCATAGATTAGGTAGCTTAAACAACAGAAATTTATTTCTCACATTTCTGGAAGCTGGAAAGTCCAAGATCAAGCTGCTGACAAGGTAGGTTTCATTCTGAGGCCTCTTCTCTTGGGTATTAGGTAACTACCCTCTTGCTGGATGTTCATATGACCTCTTCTTTGTGCATGCATTCTTCTGCTTTCCAGAAGGTCACTGGGAAATCCTATCAGATTGGGGCTCCATCCTTAGGAACTCATTTAACCTTAATTACCTCCTAGAGGTCCTATCTCCAAATATAGACACATTGTGGGTAAGGTTTTTGTTTGTTTGTTTGTTTTTTTTTTTTTTTGAGACAGAGTCTCACTTTGTTGCCCAGGCTAGAGTGAGTGCCTTGGCGTCAGCCTGGCTCACAGCAACCTCAATCTCCGGGGCTCAGCGATCCTACTGCCTCAGCCTCCTGAGTAGCTGGGACTACAGGCATGCGCCACCATGCCCGGCTAATTTTTTTTTTTTTTGTATATATATTTTTAGTCGGTCAATTAATTTATTTCTATTTTTGGTAGAGATGGGGTCTCACTCAGGCTGGTTTCGAATTCCTGACCTTGAGCAATCCGCCCGCCTCGGCCTCCCAAAGTGCTAGGATTACAGGCGTGAGCCACCATGCCCGGCCTGGGTAAGGTTTTAAACATATGAATTTTGGTGGAATAAAATCCAGTCCATAGCACATTATCTCCTTTGGACCCCATAAAAATGCTAGCAATTTTATATTATGAAATTAATTTTATAGATGAGGAAACTGAGACTTTGAGAAGTAACCAAAGCCAGATTAGAGACGAAGCAGCAGAGATGGGATCTGAATCAGGCTCTTTGACTCTAAAGCCCCAGCTCTTGATCACCACACTGTAATGGTACAGATTATTTATTATATTTTAGTATATATGGTAATGTTACTTAACTTGTCTAATAAGCCTTTACTTCATAGAACAGGTAAACTTTATAATGAGTAATTTCATATTTTGAATCTGAATCAATATGGTTTTATTTAATACATTTCTGATTGCTATTCTTGAGTGCAAGTTTGGGTCAATAGAGATCTTTGGTTAGAATACACTAAACTTTGGTTAAAATCAATGTGTTTACAAACAGATGGTCATCCTTAAGTCACTGACCACATTTACCATTAACCCCCTTTGGAATTAAAAGTCTTTAAATATGTGGATTAAATTACTATATCCTTAATTAATTTCCATAAGTACTGATTATCTAAAAGACAAAACAGAACTAAAACACTCTAATCAGGTTTGTGACACTGAGAAAAGGTCAATTTAACTGCTGGTGTGATCACATTAAATGTTTCATCTTTGTTATGAAGAACTGACAGAATACGGAGATCATATATAAAATAGCTTGATATATGCCTATATACAATATGCCAAATAAATACAAAATATCATAGTGTTAAAGTTTTTTGTCTTTTTAAGCAATTGAACTCTACCTGAAAGCCCACTGATTTCAGTAAGTACTCTACAGGGAACAAGGCAAGAGCTTTGATTTCCATTTTTCACCATGGGAACTCGAAACATAAGCCGTTAAGTGATTTTCTTAAAGCCACACAGCAAAATGGAGATGAAAGCAGGGAAACATCATAGGTCTTTAGTTCCATTTTCCCTATGGGAAGCAATTAATGGCCATAATTCAGTATCATTAAGGTTGATGTGGAAATACATTATTTAAAATCTCAGCAAAAATGCAAGCAAAATGGTAAGCAACTTGTTTTCCACTTTCTCAAACAGTGGGTCTCTAAAAAAAAAATACAATGAATCTATCTCCCTACTATCATTCAGCCTCATTTAGTCAAAATAAATGAGTCTGTTTTGAGAATTGTTTCCTAACGAATCTGATCTTATCTCACTTTCAGTTAAGCAGCAGGAACCTGAGTACCACTTCAAAAGTTCTTACCAACTTCGGTCTCTGAACAACCTGCTGTCAATGGCACATAAAACTTCTCATGATTAACTCATCTAATATTAACAATTTCCTTCCCCCCGCAAACCCCTCAAATTTCTGAATGAGCAAAATTGTTTCACCCCTCAAATAAGATACCAGTTCATGTCTTCCACTTTCAAGTTGCTGAAGTAACTGACCAAGCATCCCCTGTAGTCAACTCTCATTATAAATATGTCATGGATGGAAGAGATCTAAAACAGGGCAACTCAAATTGTATGCCCAAGGTAATAGCATCACCTGGGAGCTTGTTAGAAATGTAAAATCTCAGGCCCCACCCCAGACCTGCTGAATGAGAATCTTTACTTTAAAAAGATGCCCAGGTGATTTGTATGAAATTTAAAGTTATTGAAGGACTAATTATAATGCAAAAAGAATGCCTGCACCTTATTGGGAATATTGTTAGCAACTTTCCTGATGTCAATCTGACTTTCCTCACCCACCCGGGGGTACTTCTGTGCCACCTCCTCCATAGTCACTCATTCTATGCTTTAAGAATGCAATTTTATTTTAATATAAGCTGAAGTTTTGTCAATCATTTTAGTCTTCATAGGGCAGTGTTTCTGAACCATTTTCCCCTTCTTCCCAAACAACATTTCATAGCTTTATTTTCTATAGCTTGTATTATAAAAGAGTGATTTTATAACATAAAATCAAACTAAAATATTGAATACACTTTTTCAAACTACACATATCTTCCTGTCCATGGAAAATCACTGTTCTAGAAAACAAACTGAAAAGTTACAACAAGAGCTGTACAACCATGCATATTTTTGACGAAATAACCTTCCTTATATTCATACACTCCAAGGAAACAAGTCAAAAGGAAAAAGCAATTTTAAAAAGATCTTCACAGTAGTTCTATTTAAATAGTGAAAAAAAAAATGAGGCCGGGCATGGTGGCTCATGCCTGTAATACTAGTACTCTGGGTGGCTGAGGCAGGAGGATCACTTGAGCTCAGGAGTTTGAGGTTGCAGTGAGCTACAATGACACCACTGCACTCTACCCAGGACAAAGAGCAAGACGATATCTCAAGAAAAAAAAAGAAAGAAATGGAACTAATCTAAGTACCTCTAAATAAAGAATTATTACTCAAAATAAGGAATTGTTTTTGAATATGACACCAAAAGTACAGGCAACAAAAGCAAAAATAGACAAATGGGATTATATCAAACTAAAAAGCTTCTGCACAGCCAAGGAAGCAGTCAACAGAGTGAAGATACAATCTACAGAATCAGAAAATATTACAAACCAAACATCTAATAAGGAGTTAATATTTAAAATATATAAGGAACTCAAATGGTAAGAAAACAAATAAACCAAATAAAAAAATGGGCAAAGGCAGGCATGGTAGCACATGCCTCTAGTCCCAGCTACTCCTGGGGCAGGAGGCTTAGGCAGGAGGATCGCTTGAGCCCAAGAGTTTGAGGTTACAGTGAGCTATGATGACACCACTGCACTCCAGCCTGGGTGACAGAGCGAGACCCTGTCTCAGAAAAAAAAAAAAAAATAGGCAAAGGACCTGAATAGACATTTCTCAAAAGAAGACATACAGTCCCACTAACAGATTCTCAAAAATGTGGTATATGTATACCATGGAATACTACTTAGCCATGTAGAAAGATGACTTAATGCCTTTTGCAAGAATTTTGACAGAACTGGAGATCATTATCCTAAGTGAAGTATCAAAAGAATGGAAAAACAAATACCACATGTACTTACTATTAAATTGGAACTAACTGATAGGCATACATGTGCATAGAGGGAAGTAAAACTCCATGGAAATCAATCAGAGGGGGAGAAGGGAGGTGGGGATAGACAAAAACCTACTTAAATGGTACAATGAACACTATCTGCGTGAGTAGCACACTTTGACCCTGACTCAAGTGTTACAAAAGTGATCCATGTAACCAAAACCATTTGTACTCCCATAATACTTTGAAATAAAAAAGAAGAAGAAGACATACAAATGTCCAACAGGTATATGAAAAAATGCTCAAGGCCAGATGCAGTGGCTCATGCCTATAATTCTAGCACTCTGGGAGGCCAAGGCAGGTGGATCATTTGAGCTCAGGAGTTTGAGACCAGCCTGAGCAAGAGCGAGACCCCATCTCTACTGAAAATAGAAAAAATTAGCCAGGCGTGGTGGCACATGCCTATAGTCCCAGCTACTTGGGAGGCTGAGGCAGGAGGATTGCTTGAGCCCAGGAGTTGGAGGCTGCTGTGAGCTAGGCTGACGCCACGGCACTCTAGCCCGGGCAACAGGGTGAGACTCTGTCTCTAAATAAATAAATAGGAAAAAAAAAAAAAAGAAGAAAAAATGCTCAACCTCACTAATCATCAGGGAAATGCAAATTAAAACCACAATGAAATATCACTTTACACCTGTTAAAATGGCTATTATCAAAGAGATGAAAGACAACAAATGTTGGTGAGGATGTGGTGAGAGGGGAACCCTTGCACACTGTTAGTGAGAATGCATATTATTAGTACAGCTATTATGGAAAACAGTATGGAGGTTCTTCCAAAAATTAAATATAGAACTACAATATGACTTAGCAATCCCACTACTAGGTATATATCCAAAGGAAATGAAATCAATTAGTCAAAAAGAAATTTGCACTCCCATGTTCATTTTAGCATTATTCACAATAGCCAAGATATGGAATCAACCTAAGTGTCCATCAACGGTTGAACTGATAAAGAAAATGTGGCATGTACATACAGTGGAATACTATTCAGCCTTAAACAACAAGGAAATCCTGTCATTTGCAACAACATGGATGAATATGTAGGACATTACATTAAATAAACCAGGCATAGAAAGACAACAATCACATAGTCTCACTTACATGTGGGATTTAAAAAGAAATTGAGCTCATAGAAGTAGGGATTAGAATGGCAGGTTAACAGGGATGGGGTGGGAGAACAGAGTGAGGATTGGGAGATGTTGGTCAAAGGTTAAAAATTTTCAGTTAGGAGGAATAAATTCAAGAAATCTATTTCATAACATGGTGACTATAATTAATAATGATGTATTATATTCTTGAAAATTGCTAAGAGAGTAGCTTTTAAGTGTTCTCACCACACAAAATGATAAGTATTTGAGATTATGTATATGTGTTAATTAGCTCAATTTAGCCATTACACAATGTATACATATTTCAAAACATCATGTGGTATATGATAAATATATGCAATTTTTAAAAGCCTCCCTTTTTTCTAATATATACAATTTTTATTTGTCAATTTTTAAAATAAATAAATTAGAGAAACATAAGGGAAACAACAGTTCAAAATTATACCAAAATTCAAAGGTATTAGAGTCCTACGTTTTCCAAAAAATTTTTACATAGACTATGTTGACATAAGATGACAGTACATGTAAAAAGTGGGCACAAGGAGATACCACTCTGATTACAACTGTTCAAAACTATCTGCCCCTGTATGTACATGAACTAGAAGTAAATTTAAACTAATAAATGCATTCTTGCATATTAATTTTACCTATAGTGACTAATAACATTTTTTAAAGAAAAAGAAGCAGAATTACAATTTGGAGCCTTATGAACCTAGCCTAAGAAATCACAAATTTAAAAAATATAATTCATTTTTAAAAACTGTTACATCCCCTTTAGGATTATATTTCCTCTGACTCTATTAGTATAGCAAAATGAATATAGTGTAATTTTAACTTCCTTCCTTCAATAACACTTTTTTGGACTTGTTGATAATCTTAGAATTTAAAATTTACCATAAAAATTCCAGAAAATGAATAATTGGTAGAGAACAATGGAGGTTTTTAATTATTGCCATTAATTTATTTTCATAAGTAATATTTTACATTTTAATAACTACAAAACGTGTTAAAATCTAATCTCTGCTGATATTGAAGTTTGTCTTTATTTTATCAAATGCTGTCCCTAGCCACTAAAAAAGTATTCGGGTTAGAAATGGACAAGAAGAAAGCAATCTGACTTATTTTTTCAAATGGGTCAGTGTTAGGGACAGATCTTGGTTTTGAACTAACAAAACCACATCAATTCCTTCTTTATACAACTTCAAAGACTACATAAAAGAAAAGGTTTGGCTATTGCTAACTTCTTCATGACACTGCAAATAAAGCTCCTTAGGGCCTCTGCCCTCTATGTCTATACAAACCAACATCGCATGCAAAATTCAAGACATGATTACAATGTGACTGGCTTTTTTAAACAAATATTTCAGAACCTTTTTATCCACAGGAATAGTATCCTATACAAAGCCATCTATATTCTGATTGAAGAGGTTTCCAAATTTCCTGTGGCTCAAACTTCATTCTTTCAGAGTGAATTTTAATTTTCAGAACAGTCAAAAGTCATTCAGCTTCAAGTCTGATGGTACAACTATGTAATACCAGTTTCGGTGAGTCATAACAATAAATAGAATCTCTTATTCCCCTGAACTGCCACATCAGGTTTTATTTATGCACTCTATGATAATCCAAATATGTATTGTAATTATTGATAGATTTTTTATTTATATTAACACACATATTACATGTTAACTTTATAAACATTAACTCATGTAATAATCCTCATAACAACCCTAGGAGGTGAGTACTATCATTATCATCATCACCCATTTTACAGATAGGAAATTTGAGGCACAGAAAATGTAAGGAACCTGCCCATGGTAAAATAGCTAGTTACAAGTCAGAATTGGAATGGACACCCAGAGGGTCTGGCTGGAAGAGCTGGGCTCTTAACCACCATTCTATGCTGCCCTTCTCTTATATTAGAAGGAATGAAATAAGAAATTGGCCCTTAAGGCAGTTCCAAAAGCGCAATTCTCTGCTTGGACATAGGATTGGAGGTGCCCACTGATGGAGGAGAGGGCAGGGGAGGGAGCTGAAGGGAAGAGACCTGGTGGGAAAAACCCAAAAGAGGTCAACCCAGACTTTCCCTTTACTTAAGCTAAATGACATCTTCAGACTGATCTTGCAACTTTAATTTTACTTTGTCAACCAGAGTCAGCACTTGGTTTATTTGCCTGTGAATTGTTCATTTGGTGATTTATGTGTGACAAATTTAATCCAAAATCAGCCTTCAAGCTCACTCTGTCATTAATGGATTATATTCAGAAAATCCAAAATAATTTTGGTGGTCTAAGTTATCATGAAAATAAATGCAGCACCAATATACATATCCAGTTGAATTCAAACTCTAAATGTAAGTTAACTTGTAATTTCTCACTAAATGAAGTTAAGTTGTAATTTCAAGTTCTTTGCCACATGGTTTCCCTCCATTACAGCTGATCAACTGTAATTTTACTTCGTCATTGCTCCTCTCCCATTTCTCCAGTTCAATTGTTTGATAGGCACCTTATTCCCAGTCATCCCTTAAATCTTAAAGGACAAAAGACAACTATGCTTTTATCTAAAGACATATATGTCAAATGACTTTATTATGTGTCCTCGGTGCAAAAAAAAAAAAATTATAACAGCATTTCTTCTCCCAAATCTTCCAGCAGGTAAGTAGCAAACAAAGTCAGATATGTACAAAAGGATACCAATTATGGAAATAAACTATTTTTCCAAACTAATTATTTTAAATTATTTTTCCTCTTTTTGCCATCAAACAATCCCAGTGGGCAATCAGAACTAGCTACATTGAGGGTGAGAAGGGAAGAAATGTGAGAGCACATATGTACCTCAGTGAAAAGAAACTTGAGGTAACAGGAAAGCCAAACAGAATAAGGTAAAACAATAATTAATAAAATTAAATTAATAAAATAATTAATAAAAGCATTCAGTACACTAGATGAATATAAAACAAGTACACAAAATTAGTAGCTTTCCTATACAACTGAAATATAATGGAAACAGATTCCATTTTTGATGAAAATAAACAATCAACACATATATTCACATACAGAATAACTAGAAATGAACTTTAAAAATGTATAAGCCCTACGAAAAGAAAACACTACAAAACTTAATTGATAAACATAAATGAAAAAATCATAAATACAAAAACATACCATGTTTTTAGAAGACTAACTTCTTTAAAGATGACAAATCCTCCTTAATTTATTAGTAAGTTGAAGGTAATCCCAAGGGGATTTTTTTAATGTTATTGATATATAATAGTTGTACATATTTATGGGGTACATGTGATATTTTGATACCTGCATACAATGTGTAACGATCAAATCAGGGTATTTAGGATATCCATCACCTCAAACATTTATCATTTCCCTGCGTTGGGAACATTTCAAACCTTCTGTTCTACCTATTTTGAAATACACAATAAATTGTTGTTAACTTTAGTCACCATACTGTGCTATTGAATATTAGAACTTATTCCTTTTATTTAACTGCATATTTGTAACCATTAACCAACCTGTCTTCATTCCCCCCATTCTTCCCAGACTCCAGTAACTACCATTCTACTCTCTACCTCCATACAATCCAGAAATCCCACTAATGGGTATCTATCCAAAGAAAAGGAAATCAGTATATTAAAGGGATACTGGCACCCCCATGTTTATGGCAGCACTATTCACAATAGCCAAGGTATGGAATCAATTTAAGGGTCCATTAATAGATGAATAGATAAAGAAAATGTGACATATATATACAATGGAATACTATTTGGCCATTAAAACAAATGAAATCCTGTCATCTGCAGCAACATGGATAGCACTGGGGGTCATTATGTTAAGTGAAATGAGCCAGGCACAAAAAGGCAAATATCATACATTTCTCATTCATATGTTGGGAGTGAAAAAGGTTGATCCCATGGAATTTTTTTAACTTAAGAAAATGATTCTAAATTTCATTTCAAAGAGCCAATAGGCAAGAATAGCAAATAATGCTTAAAACTATATTAAAACATTATTGCACTATAGTGTTACTGATATAAAAAATAGATCAATTGAGCCACATAGATAGTTCAGAAACAATAACTGTCATATATAAGAATTTAATATATGCTAAAGTAGGCTAATAAATCAATGAAGAATGGAAGTTCTGTTTATAAATTATATTCGGGTAGCTATCTGGAAACAAAATCAAATTAGATCCTTTATCCAACATCTAAAGAAAATTACAAATGGAATTAAAGAGTTAAATGTAAACTAACAAAACCATAAATCTACAACAAAAACTAAAGTGAAGTTTTATGACATCTCTGGCGGAGAAAGGACTTTCTGGCAAAGGAAGCAAAGGAAGAAACCAAACCCAAAGAAAATGAATGATACACTTGACTAGTAATTTCTTGTGCGTCAGAAAAAGGGTAATGACAAACACCAAACTGATAAAAGATACCTGCAACAGATCAAGGGTTAGTATACATACATAAACTTGTAATGTGTTGAGAAAAACAGTAAGATCCAAATGGTTAAATGAGAAAAGTACACGAACAGCCAATTCATAAAATACAATAGCTTAACAACCATATAAAAAACACTCAATCACTAACCAAAGAAACATAAAAAGGGAAAAATAAAGAGATAGAGTATAAACATAAAATAAAGACAAATAAGGATACCCATTTCTAGGAAGGGTGCAATGAAACAGACACTCTCACACATTATTGGTGAGTGTATAAATTAGAATAATCATTTAGAACAAAATTTGATCATGTATATATCAAGAATCCTAAGCTGTTTGTGCTTTCTGACCTAGAAATTTCACATCTCTAAATCTACCATCAGGAAATAATCACAAATACAAGGAAATCTTAATGTACTGAAATATGAATCCTGATGGAATTTATAATAAAAATTGAATTATTCAAATGTCTAAAAGCAGGTGAGTGGTTAGGGAAAATATGGTATAGTCACTAGCTAGCTGGACTATCACACAGACATTAAAAATGATGCCTTAAAATCATTTTTAAGAACATTATACATGAGTGGGGTTTTGCATGTTAAGTGAGAAATACAACAGAATGCAATATTGTAAGAGCACATGTGCGCTCACAAGCAATTCATTACATTAAAATATAGAAGAAAATTCACTTAATTTTCAACAATAGTTGTCTTTAGGTTATACAACTATAGATGATTTTCCCCTCATTTCCATTATAGTTTTCAAATTCTCTTTAATGAATATGTATAAGGAACTATTTTAATAGATTTATTATACAAAACTCTAGATTTATTCAGAGAAAATGACTGAAAGAAAAACTTCTCATTTTTAATGAAAGTGAGCAATCCTATAAATGGATAATTCCTTTAGTGCTTTATAAAATTCACTTTTCTAAAACAGAAGAAATGGCCATATCTGAAAGCTATGATTAGAGAGTTCAGAACTGGGGAAAAGGGCAAGCATCTTTTGAAAGGCATATGAAATGTGTTATTTCTACAATAAAACACAGAAGCTAAATCCCAAGCAAATGTTCTTGGTTAATAAAAGTAAACAAAAGATAGAATGAGAAACTGTTCTGAGTAAACCCTACAATCAATGCATGTTTGTTAGCTATACCTTGTTGTTCATGTGTATATAATACCATTTACATTGTTATTTCTAGTGCATATCATAAGCATAAGTGTTTTGGTTTAAAATGAGTACATGGTTTATTTCAAAATAAAATTTGATTCTGTAATTACAGTGTAGTACCAAAAAGAGGGAATGAAATGTTTATCAAAAAGGACACTTGGTTCAAAAAGGCTGAGAAACTCTGATAAAAGGCAATGTACCCTTGTATCTTGCCTATGCAGCACAATCTGGCTATCACCCTACCAGTCTCGTGAGACTTTGAGGCCCCGATGTACCATTCAAAAGAGGACCCACAATTTGCCTAGTATTTTCTCTTACTTCACAAGTTTTCATGGAGAACCAAGAGTTACAAAAACTGCCTTTATTCAAGATTCATTATGGGTGAATTCCTCACCAGCCTAAATTAATTCTTTATGCGGTTCTAACCTACATGGGCAGAAGGCTAAAGTTGCCCTTCTCTCTTACATGTTTTACTTATGGCAATCTTTTGCAGAAGGTAGGTTATACATCACTATTCCTGTTTTTATAAATACGGAAACTGAGGACCAGAGAATTTGAGTGACTTCCCCAGAGCCACACCCTGGCACCCTGATAGCAGTCCAGAGCTCTTTGCAGTAAAGAATAGAATTTGCCTTGACAGTTTATTCGTTAATTCTAAAATATTTGTTGAGTGCCTATTACATACCAGGCTCTCAATAAATAAGCCAACAAGTAAATGTCAGATAGTTTAAAGCTCCTTGAAGAAAAAATAGAGAGATAGAATGTAACAGGGACAGAGAGAGGGCACTTATCT
Source organism: Microcebus murinus (assembly GCF_040939455.1). Lineage (NCBI taxonomy): Eukaryota > Metazoa > Chordata > Mammalia > Primates > Cheirogaleidae > Microcebus > Microcebus murinus. The sequence goes on along the minus strand of NC_134136.1, from coordinate 50,870,937 downwards.
AGATAGGGTAGTCAAGAAAGTGCTCTCTCAGGGAAGAGATAGTTGAACAAATGTGTGAATTGATGTATTTTTGGCAGAAGGAACAATCAGTACAAAAACCCTACATGGAGAGCATACTTGTCTTGAGAAACAGCCCAGAGACCAGTCAGGCTGAAGTCGTAGGTGTATCTTGCCACTCAGTGTCCTCCCTATTCTGTTCTCCCTCCCTTGGCCAGGCTTCTTTTGTACTTTCATTTTACCTGTAGATTAAGGAGCACATTAGCTCCTCTGTCAGCTTCCCTAAAGCGGTGACTCCCCCCTCTTCACTCCTCCACTTTCTTTTGAGAAGAAATGAGTCTAAGAATCCTAGCTGGCTTTCACTGCCCTTCCCTAGGTTCCACTAGGGAAAAACAATAATTAAGCAAAACATAAAGATCCGAGCTCAAGAGATTCAATAGCTTCCATGTATTTCCCTTGAAGCCTTAATGAAAAATGTAGGACCTGAGAGCTGCCACAAACAAGGCTTGACTGCTTTTAAAAACCATATACAATGAAAATCCTCTAACATCAGCCTTAGTATAATCTTTCTTCACTGACCCAGAAAGTTCAAGTTTACTTCAAAATCTTGCAATGTATCATCAGGTGCTAAACTTAATACCAAGCATTTTCTCTCATTTGGTTTCTGTCTAGAACCTATTGTGCAGAGCTGGTGTTTTCATAGGTGTTTTTATTCTGCTGATGACAATGCTTTAGCTAGGTCCTTCCTTACAAATGACCCCATGAATACTAAAAGAAATCAACTGAAAAGAGAATAACAATACCAATAGGTTACATTTACTGAAAAATTACTATGTGTCAAGTCCAGTGCTAATTTTTTTACATGCATTATAGCATTTAATCTTACAATCCTATGAGGTAGGCAGTGATATGATATCCATTTAATGGACAAGAAAATTGAGAGCCTTAGAGATTAACTTGCCAAGGTCACAAGCCTAGCATCTGACTAGCACAGGATTAGGTCTCAGATGTGCCTGACCCTGGAGTTCTGGAGCAAAGATGCAAGTGCATCTTATTCAAAATGGAGCCTTAGGCTGAGACGTACCTAGGCAAAGGGCAAAGCTGAATCATAAAAATGGTGTTTTTCCCTCCATGCCCTTTATGACTATTGTCAGTCCCAGCTTTCATCAAGAAGGGTCCTGGCCAGGCACTGTGGCTCACACCTGTAATCTGACCTAGCATTTTAAGAGGCCAAGGCAGGAAGATTGCTTGAGGTCGGGAGTTCAAGACAAGCCTAAGCAAGAGTGAGACCCCCTCTCTATAAAAACAACAAAAATTAGCGGGGCATGGTGGCGCATGCCTATAGTCTCAGCTACTGAGGACGCTGAGGCAGGAGGATTGCTTGAGCCCAAGAGTTTAAGGTTGCAGTGAGCTACAATGATGCCACTGCACTTTAGCCCGGGCAATAGAGATCCTTTCTTTAAAAAAAAAGGTGGGGTCCTATCTCTGAAACCCCCTGCCCCCCACAGTACTTCTTTAAAGGAAGCTAAATAAACAGATTGAGAGAGGCAGTTTCACTCACACACATCTGCCTCTCAGCATTCCGACCTAACTGGTGTTACATTCTTAAAGTAATGGACTCTGTTTCTTAATCTGCCTCCTCTCACTGAAATTGATGCTCTGCCTTTGGGATGACACTTCCAACTCCATTTAAAGAGTGCTGGAGAGAGGCTCTTCCTTCTCTCAGGATCTGATGGTGTCAAATCTGGCCAGTCTACCATCCCAGGACTCCATCTTACTGGCCTCTACTAGGGGTCAAAGAGGAAGTCAGGAGCCCGGGTCTTTTCTTAGAGCAAAGGTAAATTCCAAGCAACATTTCCCCACCCTAGAGAGCATTCTCTGCAGCTGCCCAAAAAAGGCCCTGGTGAAGCCCTTCTGGAGAGAAGGAGGCTCAGGAATGAAATCCCGAGTGAGGGACCTAGGCCAAACTGCGGTCAACAACGGCCCTGGGCTGGACCTCAGGAAGACTTGGGGCTATGGGGTGGACCGTGGAGGAGGCCCCAGTGAGCTCCTGCCATCCGTGCACCTGCCCATGTCAGTCCTGGCCCCAGCCCCGAACTACCGGAGTCCACTGCCCACACCCTTGGCAGGCCCAGGCTCAGCGACCTGGGCCGCCTGCCGCCTCATACTCACAGCACACACAGGCAGTACACGCCTGGGACGCTCTCACTGTCCCTCAGCAAATAGCTGCCATCCAGCCCCGTGGCGAGCAGGAGCTTCTCCCCTGTTTCCCTGCTGATTTTGCCATGATACACAGTCACTGCGTCCATGGCCCGATGGACTCCTGGGCGGGCTGAGGCAGGGGACAGTAAAAGGGAGATGCTGCTGCTAGTGCAGCCAGGCACGAGTCAGCCACCTGACTCCCAGTACAGGCAGATGTGCAAAATAGAGAGAAGCACCCGAACAACAGGATGTTGTCTACCTTCCTTAAAACCTCCTTCACACTTCAATAAAACCAGCTCAGCAATTTAGTAGCTTGATTCCACTGAACTTGCCGCAGGGTTCAATCTCCCGCCCCCCATCATAGGGTTCATAGGAAAAAGGGAGGCACATTGGAAGGAGGACCTTGCAAGATTTGGGCTGTACTGCCAACACAGATCTTTGCACACAGACAGGGATGCCTGGTAATGCTTCTGTTCGTGCAGTTTTCTCAGGAGCCACCAGGGATGACTTAGCTTAACTAGTCCCCAAAGGGGTTGATGATAGAGGCAAGTTGTACATGCTTCTGTCAGTATGTGGGCCCATCATGTGGGGCAGAAACACACTGACAAAATGAAAGGACCAAAACCTGTGAGAAGAAAACACCGAAACTATCAGTATTATCAGTGTGTAATCACTATTGAACATGGCCATGAGGCTCTGCCAGAGTCAGACATAGTATGTGAGCAACAAACCTTAGACACGTTGTTCTTCTCCCTTGTCCTCCTACCTGATGTAAGCATCTTGAGCAATCTTGGTCCTGCGAAAATATTGATTTTTTTTTCCCCCAACACCTTGTCCAAGATACCAAAGTGCTGGTTGAGGTATAAAACTCACAGTGTATGTCCAAAGATGTTCCAGATTTATCTATTTAATGGGCCTTTGATCAGATAATGAATCATTTCATTGGTGTTCTGTCTTCATGTGGATTTCTATGCCCCTTTGGTATATAGGGCCCACCTTTCGGCATTTCGGCCACAAAATCTGTTTTAAATCATTTTGTCACTGTTGATGATTTTGCTGTAACTTTTTTTTCTCTGTTGTTTCTGGCAAATATTTTTTCTTCAATTGATTCTAAACTGTCATTAATTTTTCAAAACTTCTCAACCTTCATTCTCTTCTCTGAAATAAAGCATTGCTTCTATTTCAAAATGTGCTGGGTAACATTTGCCCAAAACTTCCTTCATTTTCACTAGAAGATGACTTTTTTTAATGCCTTGAGGCTGAACGGTCTTATATATATACCTTTAGATTATGTAAAATACTTTTAAAATTAGAATTTAATAGCTGAAGCTATGCTGTTGTATCCCCTCCACAACTTCAGTGCCTAGGTCTCTGAGAATATGGCAAGGCTGAAAGCTCAATAAGGAGAACAATATTTAAACCCTCACGGCCGGGCGCTGTGGCTCACGCCTGTAATCCTAGCTCTTGGGAGGCCGAGGCGGGCGGATTGCTCAAGGTCAGGAGTTCAAAACCAGCCTGAGCAAGAGCGAGACCCCGTCTCTACTATAAATAGAAAGAAATTAATTGGCCAACTAATATATATATAAAAAATTAGCCGGGCATGGTGGCGCATCCCTGTAGTCCCAGCTACCCGGGAGGCTGAGGCAGCAGGATAGCTCGAGCCCAGGAGTTTGAGGTTGCTGTGAGCTAGGCTGACGCCACGGCACTCACTCTAGCCTGGGCAACAAAGCGAGACTCTGTCTCAAAAAAAATAAAATAAAAAAAAAAAAATAAACCCTCACATGTCTTACCAATGGATTGGATGCACAGAGCTGCCTTGTGCCAAATTTGCTCTCCATCTGCTAGGGTTAAGAACAATCCTCTGAGATTTCAGTGGTAGCTAGTAGCACCTCTCTTTCTGGATTGAAGAGTACCCTGCCTTAGTAGCTGAAGTGTAAACATAAGCATCCTACAATCATTTTCACCACCAAAAATCAAAAATAAGCATTCAAGGTGACATTTGGGGATGGTTCTCGGGAATTGGGCCAAGATTACCTTATCATCTTCGTAGCTCACATGCTTTTGACAAAATCCATCTCTCACTCCTTTTCATGCTTTGGATCAAGGAAGAAATTAATCTGATACATGAATGCCTACTCCATTGTTAAGACCTTGAGAAGTTAGTCTGCCCTGAACTCTCTGTATCTTAAGCAGGCAAATGGTTAGCCCAGAGAAATTAATCATGAAATCTCAAATATGAAAGGAGAAGACAGGGAAGGGGATCCCTTACATCAGTCCACATGGGCAACAGCCTACCAGTGAGGTGAACTGTGAGAACATTCAGTATTACATAGGTAAAACCTAACCTTTTTTGTCTCAGAACAACTCTGAACAAATCATCGACAAACTTAGGAACACAGCAACCTGGATCTGACAGCACAAGCATGCCATGCATTCTTCTTTTCTTTCTCTGTTTTGTTCTGTGTTGCTAAAATAGCACACCTGTCAAAGCAGCCAGGTACGACAGGGTTCAGTACAACTAAAATCACATAAAAAAAAGAACAGATAAATTATAAGGTAATAGTACAACTCTCACATCCAGTACCTCATTGTCATCTCACAAGCAAGCTGACAGCTGAGCCAGCCCACTAGTGCAATGTTGATGAAAAATACTGACATCTTCACTCTAGTGCTGTACCAGTACTAAACCTGACTTTAGCAAATTCAAATCTTCACACTGAGCTTGAAGTGTAGAGAACAGAAGAATCAAAATGGCTCTCTTCCTTCTCTCTCCCCATACACACAAGAGAGGAAAGGGGAAAAAATGAAAGAAGAGAGCAATGGAGATAAGGGAAGTACCAATAGAGAAAGAATTAAGAATAATGGGCCCCCAAGTACAAGTATAATCCTCTTAGGAGCAGAATTATCTGATTAATTGTTTATTATCTATCTCCCTCCTCTCGAATATAAAGTCCATGATGGCAGAATTCTGTGTCCTTTCTTCACCACTGTATCCTCATATCCTCAGTATTTGGCATGTAGTAGACATTACATACATTTGTTGTATGAATGAATGAATGAAATTAATGATCTCAAGAAAACAAAAGAAAAAATACTGAAATGCTCTCTCTCTCTCTCTCTCTCTCTCTCTCTCACACACACACACACACACACACACACACACACACACACACACACACACGATATTGATTCTGCATGCCTCTGGCCCACCTCTGAAATGGCAAGATTAATGGTCCAGTAATTATGAGATTCTGAACCTCATTTTCTCCATCTGTCAAATGGAGTTGAACCAGATGACCCCTAAGGTCACTTCCAGCTTTAACATTCTGTGCTCTAAATGAGAGCCAAACATGCTTTAGAGAGAAACAGAAGGGAAACGGATTCAATTCATTTATGTGTAAAAAGCAAGACCTGTTTCCTCAAGTCTCACCCAATAGGGGAAAAATATTTGTTCATGTTGTTTTAAAATAGCCTAAGAAATAAAAATCACAGGGTAAAGGAAGAGAACGTCACAGTTTAAAGAAAACTACAACATTTTAGAATATAAATGCCATTTAAATCAAATATAAAAGCATTGAAAGTTAGAAAAACTGTCACCCAAGGTTGAAAGTATCTTCTTATCTAAACTTGTCACCTCCTCAGAGAGCAGAATGCCAGATACCAGAGGCTGGGAAGGATAGTGGGGAGGGGGGGAATAACGTGGAGATAGTTAATGGTTACAAAAATATAGTTAATTAG